>NC_056572.1:387588-742588 GCF_018340385.1 Cyprinus carpio
CTGTTCATCATACAATACAACCATGCCTCTTCAGAAGACTTGGATTAAGCGGTGATTCATATGGATTACTTTTACAATGTATTTAAATGAACAGAGAGCAATCTCCCGGGTTTCATTAAAAATATCTTTATTTGTGTATCAAAGATGAACTAAAGTCTTACAGTGTGTAAAGGTCACACTTTAGTTTGGGGACCAATTCTCACTAACAATTAGCTATGACTTTTGCCTCAATAAACTTCTAATTTACTGCCTATTAATAGCTAGTAAATTTAGGTATGGGGTAAGATTACTGGATCTAAAATATGGTCATGCAGATTATAAGTAATAAACAGCCAATATGCTAGTAGAATGCATGCTAATAAGCAACTAGCTAATAGTGAGAATTGGTCCCCAAAATAAAATGTTACCTGTGTAAATAATGACAAAACTTTAAATTTTTGTGAAATGTTTCTTTAACTACTGCAGGCTGTCTCTGTTGCTAATATTGCCTCAGATCATCAACTCTAAAAATGATTGACTTTCAGCCAAGTAACTGCTTTTTCTCACTGCACATCGATTAAAGGTTCAGACAAAACTAAAACCAAGTTCACACTTTATTTTAAATAATGATGCAATGCATTATTTATTAATGTTCAGTGAAAAGTGTTTAATTGTTTGTACTAGTTTGTTTTTCTGGTTGAAAAACCATCATTGAAGGTCTTAGTGGAAAGACAGGGTGTACTTACAGAAAAGGAAACATTTGTAAGTTTGTGAGTCTTCAGTATCAGTGCAAGAGGAATGAGATGTTTTAAAGAGTTACATTTAAAGAAGACTAGGGACCATTACGTTCTCTCACCCCTTCATTCCACACATAAACACACTATAGCACATTTACTGGTAATGTTATTAATATGCATGTACTATATATCAGTACTCACACACCAGTGTTGATTTGTCCTGTTTTGGATTTAATGGTAACACCTTACAATAAGGTTCATTAGTAAACATTAATTAACTACTTTAGTTAACATTAACTAAGAATGAACAATACTTCTACAGCATTTATTAATCAATGTTAATTAATGGTATGTAATGTAATGTTAATGTTAACAAAGATGAATAAATACTGTAATACATGTATTGTTCATTGTTTGATCATGTTATTTAAAACATTAACTAATGGAACCTTATTGTAAAATGTGATCAGGTTTAATTAAGGGGGCCTATTATTACTCACTACAACAAAGAAAAGAAGAAAGGGGAGAGAGAGAAGTGTGTAATGAAGCGGCATAAAAGCATTAGCAAGACAGAGAGAAATTGAGGGACTTGATTCAGACATGCAGAACTTGTGTCACTAAGGAGACTAGTGTGTGTGTGTGTGTGTGTGTGTGTGTGTGTGTGTGTGTGTGTGTGTGTGTGTGTGTGTGTGTGTGTGTGTGTGTGTGTGTGTGTGTGCGCGGCACACGGTAGGATATCTCAAATTAAGTCTTTGGTCTAAAAGAGCTCCTCCCCTCAGGAGTCACTATTAATCAAAGTAGGAGAACCATGCTGAACACACACACACACACACACACACACACACACACGGCTCTTGTAGTCTGTCTATAGAGACAGTGTAAGAATGCATTCATTGTGAAGTGAGGGTATTTGGTGTTTGTGAGGGAGAGAGATGAGAAGAAAAGCAGAAGGGAGAGAGAGGAGATCCTGTTTCACTCACTCTCTCTCTCTCTCACACACACACACACACATATACACATACACACTTGTCCAGATGTCTGTCAGGGTTAAAGTCATGCTGAGGAGGTCACATGATCAGTCATATGATTTTAAGAAAACAGAAAGAGAGGTGACCTGTCTTGATGGTTCTCTTTTTCCTTCTTTATATTTAATATCATGTCTACAAGAAGTCAGAAAGGCTGACTGAAGTGCTGAAGGTGGATGAATAAGATATGTGTGTTTCCCACAAAGAGGAAACAAAACTACTGAGTCAATAAAAGATGTAGAATTGAGAAATGTCCCTTAACCTTACAATTCTATTCAATTTAGAGTTTTTGGGGATCAAGAAATGAAAGCGGCTGACTGATTTTAAGTGTTTGTTTGTAAGTTTGTTAGTTTAGAAAGAAAGACATTTTGAGAATAAGACTGGACGATATAGCAAAAAAACAACAACCTTTTTTCAATCTTTTGACAAATATTGACCGCTCAATTTAAATTTTTTGTCATCAGACGGAAGGAAGATTTTTAAGAATTTTATTTTTATGCAGCAATATAACAATAAACAGTAACAAAAAGCTATAATTATTAACTTATATTTTTCAATATTAAATTAAAATATCTGCATTCATGAAAATGCTATAGAGACATTTTTGAGTGATGACACATCACAACAGAGTTGTGAATCAATTCGTTGAACTAATTCACGGAAAATAACCAAACGCTGCAACTTTACAAGGATTTTTGCTCTGTCTTAATGGTAATACCTATCAAATATTCAAAATTTTGAATCAGTTAATTAAAACAGAAAGTATAAACTGATTGACAGAAACTAACTGATCTCAACTACTCTATCACTATTTCTGCTTCTGAAGTTTAAATCAGAGATACAAGTAAAGCATCTCTGTCTCAACATTCTCTCTCACAATTCATGAGACAAAAATTATGAAGTCTTTAGGAATTTTTATCGCCAAAATAAAAATTACATTAAAAATATTTGAATATTTACAAGATGAATGAAAGTGAAATGCATATAAATTGGACATATGGACCTGAATATGCTGCCTTCTGAGAATCAGATAAGCAGCTGGAGTCAGAGAAAACTGGTTCAAGTCAGAGCCACACATCAGATTTCAAACACACACACACACAAGTGTATGCACTATAGGGCCCCTAAAGGTCTGTCACCAAATAAACATGCCTACACATTTAACAGATGCGGTATTTAGAGTAACAACAGAGAATCACATGACCACTGAGACGCACACACACACAGAGGCAGGTTGTCTTTTCTTTGTACTTCACCTCAGTGTAATTTTTCTGTAGTTCTTCATTTAATTTCTTTTAAACTACATCCCCCACAATGCACAGCCACAGCGGGTCGTCTCTCAAGACCACTGACCTCCTTACCCCCTACATGAAACAACCCATTCAAAGGCACTCACAGACATTTACCTAGATATCTAAATAGGGACTGATACTATGATTTTTATACAAAGATATTAAAATTACTACTGCTACTGACTACTACAACTAATAGAAAACGTTTCGCAATTTTAGAATAAAAAATGACTTATTTATGAATCATTTTTCCAATTGAAAAAGTCCCTAGTTCTCCACAAAGGGAGGTTTTGTATGATTTAGCTCACTTCTCTGGGTAAAATTATACCTTAAGTACAGTTAAGTAAACAAACCCACCCACACGCACGTTTAACTAGTTATCTAGCTATTCTTCTTACATAAAGCTAATTATAATTGCAACAAACTAACTCTTACCCTAAAAGATACATTTGTGCATGTCATACAGTATATGAGTCATTTTTACCTTTAAAGATTATTTCAGGCATTCCTAAAGTGAGGTTTTTATCAGATGTAGCTACATTTGGAGATTATTTTGGAGACTAAGCTGAAGCTGAGGCACTTCCCTCTTACATGCATCAGGACTTCATTTCCACATATTGTTGATAGAAAAACAAGGTTCTTCTGCTCTAGAAAAAAAATATTTGCTTATGAAACATTGATTAATCTTTAAAGTGAAGTGTGTGTCTTGTTCGTTCATGTTGTGCCATTCCCCTTTGGAAAAAAGTACACGTCTACACTCACTACACTGAGTATGCAAAGTCTTACTCTACATTGGCTAGAACGGGCCTTGACGTCTCTCAGTAGTTTTTATTTGTGTGTTTTTCTCTTAGATTGAGCCATCTCATTGTCAGAAACCTGATTCTCTCACACACACTAAATTATAGCACCCCCCCCTGAGAGCAGTTACACAACACACACACACAAAAGACCAGCAGAGCAACTTTCAACACAGTTTTCGCAACACCTTACAACTGTAAGATGGAAAAGAGAAAGAAAAAGGGAGGTAGGGAAAGAGAGAGATATGTCAATTTAATTCTATGAAAATAAATAAGGTCAGAGGGGAGAATTTGATCGCTGGACCATCTGTGAGAAGATGACACACAGAGAACAAGGAAGGAAAACAGACAAAACATAAGACACTGATGGAGAGAATCACAAAAAGACATGCCTGAGAATGTACGCACCTACCTGCGCTTTTAAGTAGCTGTCAAAGAGAATCTGTGTGTTGCATTAATCAAAGGCACAGCTGATCAGCCACATTCATCCCTGTTTCTCTGTATTTCACCCGTTGTCGTGTCTGTGCTCACAGGTCGTGACAGTCCAGAGTGATCAAGAAACTTTTAAGTTTCTCTTCTTTTTCTCTTTTGGTTTCTGTCTCCAAACTGTTTCACTTCCCCGTCCCTGCTGTTCATTCCCCTGCTTGTCTCCTTCACTGGCAAGGAGGAGGAGGAGGAGGGAGAGAAAACGAGGGAGACCGGGTGAAGAGAGAGAGAGAGAGAGAGAGAGAGAGAGAGTAATTAGCATCCGTCTCTGTACCTGCCTCTCACTGACATAATCTTCACATTCCTCTGCTGTGAGGAGAAAAAAAAATTAACAAAAAAACCTATAGAAATACTGGACCAGTCTGAAATGCCAAAGGTCAAAAACTAACTTTTCATTAAAACTACATAAGGAATTCAAACTCTTCAGATACTGATGAAAAGAAAGAGTGTGCGTGCGTGTTGGTCTATGTCTACAGCAGTACCAGGAAATGTTTAGTCTCACATCTTTCTCACCGGGCTGGTCCGAGCAACCTGTTCCTTTCTCTGTGTGTGTGTTTATGTGTGTGCGTCTCAGAAACTCACCAAACCAGAATGCTTCCAGCCTCTCGGATTGGAAACGCTATCCCTCCCTCAACCTGGAGACAGGCCAGAGCAGCATTCCACACACACACACACACACACACACACACACACACACACACACACACACACACACACACACACACACCCTTACAAATATCAGAGCTCACCATCCCATTGGGTTTCCCAATCCCAATCCCAATCGTTATGCAATAAAGGCCTCAAAGTGAAACAAAGATGAACACATACTCTGTTCCTCATAGACCTCTGGGAATGTTTGAATGAAATTGAAAAAAAAAAAAAAAAAAAAAAAAAAACTTTCCATCTCCAAAATAACTATTTCACCCAGTTTACTGACCTCTAGCTGGTGTGTGTTTGTGCTTTTTAAATTAAATGAATTCATGAAATGTGGTCATACACAATGGTTTTTTTGAAGGTCATGTCCACAATAAATTTGTTAGAAATAAATAACACTTAATAAATAACCCACAAAAATTTAAATTATCATTTCTCGTTATAAACTTGCAGTTAACACTTTATTTTATTGTGACATAGTTGTTACATACACTTACTGTAGTAATAATGGTAAATTATGCATATTTAGAATCCATTAACCCAAAACCAAATCCTAACCCTGTAGTAAGTACAATTAGTTCATTAATATGTAGTTAATTAAAATAACTGACTAAGAAAGATATAAGAATTAAAAAATATATATATATACTTAAAATATGTATATGTATTTATTTATTTATTTACCATTCAATAAAAATCAATACTTCCGAACTTGCAAACTTGAAGTTGTAAATAAAAGATTATCGGAGCACGCTTCAACAAGAAAATATGTTCAGTGTTGAGTTCAAAGTGTACCATATCTTTGTACAAAACCATTTTTTTCTTTTCTTCTTTTTTCAGTGTACAGAATTGAAACAACTGAACAACTTGAAGTTTCATTTTTGGGCGAACTACCTCTTTCATATCATTCATTAATATATGCCATCATCTTCCCAGGCAAACAAATAGTTCATCTAATAACTATAGTCACTGATTAAAATGGTTAACTTAACCATAGATTCCCTTAACTCGGCTGAAAACAATAATAAATGAACCAACCCCCATGTGTGAAATACAAGTCTCTGAGAAGAGTTCTATTTATTCTCACACACAGAAACTCCTTTCATACAATCAATGCATTCAACACACCTTCTTCTCTCTCAACAGAGAGACAATGCAAAGAGAAAACAAGACAGCAAGAGAGAGAGATCAGAAACACTTCCTCAATGCTGGACATGACAAAGGCTTGCAGGTGAATTACACATAGGTAAAAGCAGTAGGAGTGGACAAAATGGCATGCCTCATCTCTGGTTGCAGAGTCACTATGCACTAAAGTGACACAGCAAAATCAACATGAACTAGACCAAGAATGTTTATTATATTATTTTATTACATTTTTTGAGTGATATTGCTATGGAAGCCTTTTCCAGCCTCAAAGTGAATAATAATAATAAAAATACAAATAAAATATATATATATAAAAAAAAAACAAATGACATGTTAGTCTAGTATTGTACTTTTCATTTACTGTAATATGAGGGGGAAGTTGAAAGTTGCATTACAAAAATAAATGAATACAGTCAAACAGTTATCTGAAGCCGGATGTGCAGGCATGATGCAGCTGAAACAAAATGATAAGTGAGATATACTAAATATATATATTCATCTGAACATAAAGGCAGGTGGAGAGAAAAATAAATGAAATATTCAAAGGAAAAGGAGAGAACATGAGAACATGTGGTAGGGTCAGCATGTTTTAATGAGCAGTTTTTGTTCTGAGAGACTCTGACCGTTAGAATGTTAATCTGTTTAAAGCCAATCACACTCCTGTCTGAAGAGGGGGAGTACAATCACACACTCTCTCCCACACACACACAAACACACACACACTCATTAACATGCAGCCCAAAAACATACACACAATAGGCCATTTGCAGGCCCAAAACATACATACACCACCACCTCAACCCAAAACACATACACACCCAGA
Organism: Cyprinus carpio; assembly: GCF_018340385.1. NCBI lineage: Eukaryota > Metazoa > Chordata > Actinopteri > Cypriniformes > Cyprinidae > Cyprinus > Cyprinus carpio. Next base: position 394,528 of record NC_056572.1, read on the forward strand.
AAAAAATATTTATTGCTCTGAGGTGCTTCAGTAGATCAAGCTTAATGGAGTTTTCATTTAAGTTTCATTTACTCTATACCATTCTAAAGTTTTGGGTCGGTAAGTGTTTTTAACATTTTTTGAAAGAAGTCTCTGGTTCATCAAGGCTGCATTTATTGCAATAAAAATACAGTGCAAACAGTAATTTTGTAAAACACTGTTGCATTTTAAATTAATTTCTGTGATCCCAAAGATTCAATCTGAGCAGCCATAACTCCAATATGCTGATGCACAAGAAATATTTGTTACTTATCACAGTTGAAAAATACTTTTTTTTTCAGGGATATTTGATGAAAAAAAAGGTTGAAAAGAACAGCAACTATTTTTAATTAAAGAAAAAATCAAAAATAAACATTATTGCAATGTTTATTATTTCATAAAGTTCTCAAATGCACATTATTAAAACACAGTTTAACATGTTGCTAAAGATTTGTTATTTGTGAATAAAAAAATAAAAATAAATAAACATTATTGTATCATTATACATGTCCTTACTGTCACTTTTGATCAACTTAATGTATCTTTGATATTTAAGAGTATTCATTTCTTTGGTAGAAAGAAATGAAATTCTAAAATTCCGTAGGAGAAATGAAAATTAAATGAGATCTCAAATGTTTTTATTTTGAGTTCATTAGTTTGAAATTGAGGGGCAATTGTTTAAATTCATATTGAAATCTTTGTGAGTTTTTTACTTTTGATTGCAGAAACTGGTATTTTGGAATAACTTCAAATTTATGACACTGGAGAAATCTAATGTGAAATCTGGGGTAAATTAAAAAAAAAAAATCAGGCGACTTTTGCAAAATTGTCAAATTTCTTTGTATTTAATAACAATGCTGTCTACAAAATATTTAGATATTTAGAAATATTGGACAAAGTGTCTGTTGAATTATTAAATTTAAGCTATTTTTCAGTCCTCATCATTGTACATTTCCCAAATTCACATTTTTATATTTTTATTAAAACACAGTTTAAAATGTTGCCAAAGATTTGTGATGTGGATATCAACTCTACATTTACCACAAACTTTCCCACTTTAAGAAAAGATGAACAAAGTGGCAAAGAGTATATTTTGACTGTATGAGGGTGACCTTGTCCTCTGGCTGCACTTTTGAACAAAACTGTTATCAAAGCTGTTCCCTCTTTGTCTCACCCTTACACAGATCTCATGCATATAACTCTGTACTCTCAAATCCCATACACTGACTCACCCAAGATGGGCATATCACAGAATCTCAATTCATAACCAAGAAACTTTAATGACTTCACAATAAGATTCACACCTTTATGACTAAATGAAGTCTGATTTTGTCCACCAGACTATAAATCAACTACAAAAATTAAATGCAGTAAAATAGATGTAATCTGCAATACTGTCTAAAAAGTACATTTACAGAGAAACAGCAATACTGTGTTAAAAAATAAACTTACAAGTAAACTTAGTAATGTCACCTGCAATACATAAACTTACATAAACTTGTAGTAAAATAGATGTAATTGGCAATACCGTGCAAACTAAAGTTTTATACAGTTTTGCTGAATTTACTACCTCTGTTTTAACATAATTGGCAATGCTGTATCTAAAAAGTAAATTAATTATTGCTGAATACATTATTTTACAAAAATAGTTCCAAGTAAATCTAAAGCAACCATTGCATGTGACCATGCAACAAAAACATATTTATTTCCAGTCTAAAAAGTAACCTTACGAGTAAAGTTGTGGTAAAATAGACATAACGAAATCAACAATACTGTGTCTTAAAAGTAGAGTTACTTGACAATCAAAATTCTTTCATGTAGAAAGGTGACAGTGCTGTGCTGTTCATTAGAATATGTAGGTAAGGATGGTATATGCTCATAAAAGGGATATTTGGGTTGTGCGTGTGTAGGGGGATTGTGGGATGAAAGTGTTTAAACCTCCGCGCTGTTAGAACAATCGTTCTCCTCTCCATCTCGACCCGCTTTTCAGATTAAGTTTATTGCACAAATTCCACATCAGCTTACAGCACAATGTCTGTTCTAACGCCCTCCTGTTAAACCTAACTGAAAATAAAACCGAATACAAATCCTAACCAAAACCACTTTCACATTTTTGACATTTACTTTTATCTTTGAGGATGTGATAAAATTGTTTTTGTGAGATTTTGCAAATTTCTGGATGCATCTTTTAGCAACTGTGTCCCCAGAGGATAGTTAGAATGTTCTAAAAAATGTTTCTAAAGTTAGAAACACACACAGAGGCATGGTGTGAGAGGGGTTCATTCCAGTAAATTGTCCTGTTTTGTGTGTAAATAAGTGCACAGGCCCAGCTGACACAACACTGAACAATCTGAGATAACACAAGCCTTCTCTTCTTCCTCCATTCACTTTCACAAAGCCATCTAGTGGTGTACACAGTGACTCACTTTTCAGGTTCCAGTTATTGAGTTCAAAAGTTTCTCCATAATGACCCAAATCACATGAATAGTCTTTGTAGAGATGTCTTTTTTTACCTCTTCATAGGACACATACTGTCAATATTTAAACATGGTTGGGAATATACTAGTAAACACCATTTAAAAGGATAGTTTGCCCCAAAATGTAAACTCTGTCATCATTTACCTGCCTTCATGTCATTCTAAACCGGGTTGACTTTCTTTCTTCTAAAAATATATTTTAAGAAATGTTTTATAATCCATTTAATAGAAGTCAACGGTAACCAAAACTGTTGAGTTACCAACATTCTTCGAAGTCTTATGTTCCGCAGAAGTCAGTCATACAAGTTTGGGACAACAAGAGGGTGAGCAAATCCTGAAATAATTACACTTTTAAGTTCATTTCAACATTAATAAGGCAAAACAAGGTGCCACATTGTTTAAGCATTAATGAAGTGTTTAATGAAAGATCGAATGAATGAAAAATATTTTTACTGTTCATTTACATAATTCAACGTATGTTTTCAAAGCAACAATAATTTGGGCAGCACATCCAGACTCAATGCCAACACACCAGTCCTTCACTGTGACATTTATCACAATCTTCATTGCCACATTACTTTATTGACCTTGTATTTTGTGCATTTATGCATGGTATAACACTGCTACCATGTAATCTTAATACACAAATATGCAGAATTTGAAAAGTTCCCCGAACCATGTGGCACTTCTTTATACAATACCACTTTAAAAGAGAAGTCCAGCAAACTGGTTTTTTATATTATACAATTTGATTCCTTGCTACTCAAAGTAATCCGATTTTAGCAACAGTGTGATCTAGCAGTGCTTGACAGCAGTTTCCATTAGATATTGTTTTCTGTTCTTGGCACTAAAAGTTTCTTCTTGTGCCTTAAACACTTCAGCAATTACTTTTTTAATCATTTCACTGTGTTGATCACTTGTCTGCTAATTTCAGCAGCAAACATATTAATAACCACAAACTATCATTCTGAACGCTGAACATCATGGATATACTTCTGAGGCAGCCAGGTCAAAGGTCACAATGTTCACATTAGGGTTCAGAGGCCAAACCAACAGCGAACTCCACCAACGTACGTGTAGGTCTTCCAGACATTCCTTTTCTCAGGTATGGGATTTCATCCTTATTGGTCATGACCCCAGCAATGTCGAGATGAGCCCAATGATCAGCAGTCACAAACTCTCTCAGGAAGGCTGCGGCAGTGCAGGCGCCACCTGAACTGTGAGGTCACAGACCGGTTCAACATCACGGCAACCAAAAACAAGCACAGTACACACTGCTGTTTGAAAGTTTGGGGTTGGTAAGAGTTTTAAATGCTTTTTAACTCTTATGGTATCTTTGAAAGAAGTCTCTAATGCTCACCAAGGCTCCATTTATTTGATCAAAAATTATGTAAAATGTTTTAATTGTATTGTACTAATGCATTTTAAAATGTCATTTATTCCTGTGATCAAAGCTGAATTTAAGGTAGCCATTACTGCAGTCTTCATTTTCACCTGATCCTTCAGAAATCAGTCTAATATGTCAATATGGTGTTTAAGTAACTTTTTTTTATTATGATCACATTTGAAAATGGTTGTGATGCTTAATATTTTGTGATACATTACTGTTTTCAGGATTCTTCGATGAACAGAAAATTCGAAAGAGCTACAATTATTTAAAGTATAATTTTAAAGGGATAGTTCTCCCAAAAATAAGAAACTCTGAAGAATGATGGTAGCCAAACAGTTGACGGTAGCCATTGACTTCCATAGGATTTTTTTCCCATACTATGGGAGTCAATGGCTACCGTCATCTGTTCGGTTGCCAGCATTCTTTAAAATATCTTGTTTTGGTTAAACAGCTGAAATAAATTCATACAGATTTGGAACAACAAAATTGAGTAAATGATGAGGGATTTTTTTTTTTTTTTTTTTTTTGGGTGAACTATACCTTTAAACCTCTTTACGTTTTTTTTATTGTACCATTTTAATGCATCCTTGCAGAATTAACATATTTTTAATAATATACATAATAACGTAGATAACTCAATGGTTTATAAAATGGTTTGCAAACACATTTCTCTTAATGGTATATAAATTTTCCTATTGAAACAAATGGTATATACATTTTCCTATTGAAACAAGAAGTTGGGGCAGAACATATTGAAAATTGCATTTGGTCTGAGTATGTACTGCATTTGATAAAAATTTATATAAACATTATATATGCACTACAAAGTATGAGTGTGTTGTATGAATAAAATTTGGACATGTTAACATTGTCTTTTCACAACGCTGACATTGTTTTTTTTTTGATATCCCAATATCCTTTACTTCAGATAACTAGTAACTAGTCCAGTTGAACTAGAGGAAGGGAACATTTGAAAAAGAATAATACAATGTGTGAAACAGCATGTTTGAGTGTGCATACGTACCGGCTGTACTTTCCAACGTTGTTCAGATCTGCCAGTGCGCACTCTGTTATTTGTTTGGTGTAGTGCTGAAACAGTGGCATCCTCCATACCCTGTCACCAGTAACAATGCTTGCCTAGGAGGATACACAAATCACATATGACGACATTAGCTCACACAAAGCCTTCCAATATGAAAGGACGATGTCAATGAAGAATAGTGTTCAAGTCATTTTGTGACGTTGCTAATTACCTTTTGCAGCCGCTCCCACAGCCAATCAGAGTTTGTAAACACTCCTGCAGCAGCAGAACCTAAGGCTACATCCACAGCACCTGCCAGAGGAACAAAGACAGACAGAAACCATCAATAGGAGTCTATGTTTACTTGAAAGCATCAATGCAGCTTGTGTTGGTACCTGTAAGCGTAGCCGCATTGATTATTGCTCTGGGCTTGAAACTGTGAGCATAACACAGAGCATCAGCCAAAATCAGTCTGCCCTCAGCATCAGTGTTGTCAACCTACCAAAGAAAAAAAGAAACTAACTACTTATTCACCAAGGACACTAGAATGATAAAAGTAAAGAATTTTGAGATTGTCACAAAAATATTCCATTAAATAAACACTGTTCTTATGAACTTTCAATTAATCATATAAAAAATTTACCACAATTTCTGCAAACATATAACATTTTTATTCAACATTGCTAATACAAAAAATACAATTCTGCATATCAGAATGATTACTGAAAAATCAAAAAAAAAAAAAACGGATTTTACTCCAAAATTCAGCTTTGCCGTACCAAATAATGTAGGTAATATTAGTTATGTTAAACAGTATTGCATCGGTATTGTACGTGCGAGTGCAGAATACCTGAATGGTTTTGCCATTTTTGGCACGGACAACATCACCCGGTTTGTTTGCTTTTCCACTTGGCATGTTTTCACAGAGTGGTGCCAAACCTGAAATAAGGAACATGAGATTAGTTTGTGTGTGAATGGTTGCAGTGGACAGTGTCTAGTGCAGTGGACGGACCAATGATATTGATTGGGAGTTTGAGAGCGGCTGCCGTCACGAGAGCGGCGCACACAGTGGCTGCTCCGCCCATATCTGCTCTCATGGCATCCATGCCTGAAGACGGCTTCAGAGAGATACCACCACTGGAATGACACACACACACAAATTATTCAAGATTCAAATTCCCAACCACTGATGTTTCTAGGTTCTGTACAGATGCAGTTACCTGTCAAAGGTGATTCCTTTTCCCACTAGCACAAGAGGAGGCTGTGCGGAGTCTAAACTGCCTTTGTAATGCAGCTCGAGAAAGACAGGGGGCTCCTCTGAGCCTTTAGACACACTGAGAAAAGCCCCCATTTGCTCACTCTCAATCCAAGACTGAGACCTTAAAGAACGAGAGGGAAACAAACGCAGAAATGTGATGTGCTGAGTCAGCATTAACGAATAGAGTGATTGATTTTAAGACTACCTCTTGTGGACTGCCACGTTATGAGCAAAGGGTGAGAGTTTCTGCTCTATAGTGTTTGCGAATGCTGTGGGAGTAATGTGATTTGCTGGAGCTTCCATTAGTTGTCTGGCCAGGTTCTGCCCGTCCCCATACAGAACACCTTTCTGCCATGCTGCTGAATCCACACTGCAAAGAAACAGGAAAGAAGACAATAAAGAGCCAGAATTCTTGGGATGAGTGTGAGGTGCAGCACATGTGTGACTTTATTACAACTCATGCAATAAATTTCCTAGGAATTCGTGAATATCTAAACATCTGTGTTTTATATACCTCCCATATGGTTGGGCCGTGACACGGACCTTCTTCTTGGTTTTGAACTCATCATACTCAAAAAGTCCGAGCACAGCGCCCTCTGCTGCTGACTGCCCATCTCCACAAGGGTCCACCTCGACATGAGCTACCTCCAGATCCTGGAGCTGCCTGCATCCCGCTGTACAAAACACAACAAACTTGTTAGCGCGATCTGAAATCATGTTCTCAATTTCCAACACATGTATTATGAAAAACACAAACTACTTCAATGAACTCAGAGGAAAAAATGCTGTGATCACAATAAGACATTTCTGAGCCAATTTTAGGACCATGTATGTATGTGTATTTTTTTAATGACAGTTAAGCACATTGTGTCTATATATTTTACGCTCCGAGATTTTGTTGCAATTCCAATTCTTCTCAGAAATATTATATTTTAACCATTTATTAATTATAATTAAATAACATATACATATATATATATATATATATATATAATTTGTGATCTAGTTAAAAATGTACATATAGACCATTTTAAGGGATAAAACAATAGCATTTTAATGCAATGATCCTAAAGCATTTCTGGTATAAGATTTACAATTTGCATAAGGTCGTTGAATCCAAAAAGGTCCACATTTTGATAAAAACTTATGACAACCACGTTGAAACAGTTTTACGATAAGCAGGAAATGTTAAATTACATGGGTAAATTACATTATGGCATTGAAATGATCAGCATATATATATAATATATATATATATACACACACGTATAAACATACATACACTAGTTTTAACACATAAATAAATAATAAAGCTATAGAAACATTTATTGAAAAAAAAACTACTACAAATGAGAAGAAAAAAAATACATTGAGACCATTACACCAACAGGGATTTTAATGACACTGCATTCTAAATACAGACATTAATATAGAGTTGGTCCCCCTTGCAGCTATTAACAGCTTCCACTCTCCTGGGAAGGCTTTCCACAAGATTGCAATTAAATTATGCATTACAGTAATAGAGAGCAGAATAAACAACATTCAAAACACATTAATTCTTCATTTTCTTTAAGCAAAATCTAATTTCTTTTGATTTGGGGGTGAAATCTTACTCTGGCATTATGTTCTTGACAGGGCCTCGTGAAATTTAGCCGAACACAACAATGACATTTACCTGACACAGCTGCACGGATGCTTTCCTTACAGTTGTCCCAGTTCTCTTTTCCACAAACACCTGTGCCGCTCTTACCAAGACCAACAACAACTACACTGGGGAAGTCCTTTAAAAGAAAAAAAGAATCGACTGATATATTAATCTTGACATCAAGCATCTAAAGGACATCCAAGATCATACAGATGTGGGTTCTCACCTGATGCAAACCAAAGAAGATCCTGCTTTTGCCTTTTTTCAGGGGAGGTCCAGATCTACAGAACAGAGAAAAACAATGAAAGAATAGATGCCGGGAAAAAAGAGAAGAACAGTAAGTATGCAGAAGTCAAATCAGTGACTTACATCGTGAGCATTTCTGACAGTTTTCCTGAGATGGATCTGTCAAATGCAGCCGCAGCCTCCGTTAAACACATCCCTTCATTGTCTGGCTGTTTCTCATACACGCCAAGAACTAAACCCTGAAAAATAAAAACAAAACGAATGACTTGTTAATGGCATGATGTGTGTAAAGAGAGGCATTTAGCTGGATGATACGAGTTATGAAACTTACTTTTCTTGTAATGGAAGTGGCATGAGAATCCGAAAAAAGTCTATAGTTGTGTTGTCGGATTGCCGTGAGCAAAACTCTTCTGAATGGTCTCAACATCGTCTCTGACTTTATAAAAACAGACTCAACCGTGATTCAGGAGATAATTCTTACAGAGCCTTACACGTGACATTAGAAGGTTGAAAATCGCACACAGTCGCAGCTACTGACGTCAACAAAAGACGCCGATGTATTCCAAAATAAAAGTCTCATTGCCCCTAAATGGACTTGTGACCTGCTTTGCCCTCTGTAATGATAAATATGAAGAAAATAATAATAATAATAATAAAACAGATGTGTAAGCAAGAGATAATCTTATGTTTAATTAAATGGAACCAAACTTATTTTTATTTCATATGAAATTGAAACAATAACTCCAATCTGTATGCTGTATTAAAATACAAAGCTCATATCATAAACTGTCAATGAGAATAAAAAACCAACATGTTTAGTCCTAACCTGTACATATTTTAATCTTAAATTATCAAACAGCATATTTAAATGAAATGTTAAAAAAACTAAACAAAACAAAAAATAACAGTGAACAAATTTGTTTTCGTAGAAGATATGTTTATGGCCAAAATCAAATCAGGCCACATTTCTGGAATATTGTTTCTAACTTAAATCTTAAATAAAACCAGTGTAAGACAAGTACTTCAATGGTGAATATGTGCAAATAACCTATTTTATCATTAATATGGGTTTATATATATATATATATATATATATATATATATATATATATATATATATATATATATATATATATATATATATATATATAGGCACTAGTTTGTCGGCTCCTTTTAAAGTTAAGTTTATTAAATTTTAATTTTGCAAAAAAAATAAAAATAAATTGTGTTATTAGTCTCATCAAACATTATAATTTAAGGTACCACTGGAATAAAATGTCGTAAAAATAATGCAGAAAGTGCACAAAAATTAAACACAACACAGACCACTTGCAACACTATTCCCTGCGTCCCAGTGTGCATACTATCCACCCTATCTGCCCTAAATAGTATTGAAAATGACTAATATCACATAGAATTTAGGATGGATGATATGCACATTGGGACACAGGCTATTTAGCTGTTGCACACTATTTTGTCAGTGCACTGATGTGGCTCCTGTGCGTTTATGGCGCAAGCTACTGCGCATGCCTTGGGCTGCTCGCGTGAAGTAGGCTTGGCCTAAATGTTTTCATCCTGTTCGAAACCAAAATTGCACTCACGCGCCCGCCGATCTAAGGTAAAATTCTGAGAGAAGTCTAAACTTCCAATGTATGTGACGTAACGAGCATGAGCTGAACGCGTCTGGGTTTTCCAGCGACAAGGAAGAGCTTCCGTTCGCCTCGCATGACACTTTAGGCCCGCTGACCCACATTCGCGAGAGCGCTCGAGGAAGTGCGCGCATGAAATTCAGCATAGCTTTTCTCGCTATTGCACCGCTTCTTCAACCCAATGAATGACTGCACGGGACCGTGATCTCGGAATCAGAGGGGCTCAGATCTGTCCAGGCGCCTGTGTGGAAGTGTGAGAGTGTTTTTTGGTAGGTACCAAATATGTTTATTTTGATAAAGGCGGTAGTTTCCGGGATACACATGCAACTGCTGTGGTGGTAACAGTGTAACATTTTGTAAAGTATTGAAAAGTACAACTGTCTCTTTAAGTTTAGATGTGACAATTTATGCACTGACGTGACGTTTAAGTTTTCATTGCGACACACGTTTGGTTTAATTATTAGGATGCTTTCTCACAACGTCAGCGTCCTTAAGAGGGTTCACAGACTCATGTAAATGAATGGATAGTATGTTTATTATAACAGCTGCTGTGGTCAAAGTTAACATGGGTTAAACTGGAATGACGAGCATAATGCCAAGTCACCTTTATTTGTATAGCGCTTTATACAATACAGATTGTGTCAAAGCAGCTTTACAGTGTCAAACAGGGAAATAGTTTGTCAGGAATGCAAGAGGACAATACCAGAGTCATTTTCCAGCTAAAGTCAGTTCAGTGTTGATTCAGTGATGTTATCATCCAGTTCAGCTCTCTTCCAAATGTGTCTGTGCAATCAAGCCGACAATATTGCCCGAAATTAAGCAAGAAAAAAACCTTGGGACAAAACTAGACATTTCTCCACTGGCCAGACGAGACCAGCATGGCGTGGTTTAATTCCAGGCTGCAGCACAGGTCAGATTGTGCAGAGGACTCGTCCGGTTCTCGCGGTCTTGTGCGGATGGTCGTCGAGGTGATGAGGTCTCCGATGACAGTCAGGGCTGTTGAGGTCGTCTCTAGGTGCTGGTCCACCATTTGATCTGGATATGGACTGGACCTGAAACTTCAGTAGAGGCTTTTAAATTCAGTAATGAGCATGATTAGTTTGGTGCAAAGAACTGTGTGACTTTTTGAACCAGCAAGTGAAAATGTATTAAAAATCGAATGTGTCATATGTTTTGTAAAGTAGACTATTTTTGCTGAGTTAGCGGTCATGTGGCCCCAAGCTCTGTGTGCGCATCAATTAACCTTTCACCTCTGACTGTAGCTACAGTGACCGAAAAGATTCAGAGAAGTAATATTTAACAACACTGTTAATTTGTCATTCAGTTATCTTCTGTTTTGTGTCCGCAGGCTTTCACATTGGCAGGTCCTCTTCACCAATGTCTTCCCAATGCATCAGGTTTTTTAACCCCAGACTGATCCGTGAGACGGCGTTATCATGAGCTCCAGGTACAGCTGAAATAATCTTCATATATACTATTGATAAAAAAATTGGGATCAGTAAGATTTTGAAAGAATACTCTTATTCTCAACAAGGCTGTGTTTGTGATTAAAAATACAGTAAAAACTGTAGTGTTGTGAAGAATCATTACAGTTTAAAATAACCGTTTTCTATTGTGATAGATTTTAAACTGTAATTTATTTCTGTGATGCAAAGGTGAATTTTCAGCATCACTACACCATTCTTCAGTGTCACATGATCCTTCAGAAATCATCCTAATATTTTTGTGGAAACTGTGCTACTTTTTTCAGAATTCTTTGATGAATAGAAAGTTCAGCAAGAACAGCAATTTAGTTGAAATATAAATCATTAATTTTTGTAACATTCTACATTTCTTTACTGCCACTGATCATATGCATCCTTGCTGAATTAAGGTATCAATTCTTTAAAAATAAAAGATCTTACTGACCCCAAACTTTTAAACAGTAGTGTACTTCTTCAGAAATAATAGCAAAACAGAAAATGTGGTCATGTAGCAATTTATGCATGCACATGTCAACAACCTCCTTATTAAAATGTAATAACAACTTTATATTTGCATGCATTTTCGGTGTCCCACATTCTGCATTTACATTTTAAAGGAACAACAGAGGAGTTCGTCTTCAGCCTTAGTCTATTTTTAGAAGTATATGGCTTCTCTGTTTATCTCTCTCTCTCTCTGTAGTGATTTGCAAAAAACAAAGAATTCTATTAAATAGACATGTAATTGTTTTGCAGAAAATAAACATGGTTTTCCATCACAGAGAATAAATGTGTGTCCTATTTTAGGGATGATGGTAGTGTTTTTGATGGGCTGATGGAGGAAGAGGGGAAAGATAAGGCGAAAAGGTGAGTTAAATGGCTGCTTTTACGATTATCACAATTTACATTGAATGATTTTTATACCATTGTTTGAAGCAACCGCATGCCATATTTTTAAGATGTAAACAAACAAGCTGAAAACACTCAAACTGAAAAACTTATAATGCTTTTTAATAGTGAACTCAAATGTGAACTATACATTGGATTTCTTTAAATAAAAAAATTAAAGTAAAAATATATATGGTATTATACTAAAACTAAAATTAAAGCAATGGAAAAACCCTAAAGATAACCTGTGGAAAGAAAACAACACATCTTAAGTACACAGAATAACATAAGTGGACTTTGAATGATTAATTGCCACTTTTAACGATTACGTAATTGTGGCATCCGTAATTGTAATCGCGATTAGAAATTCAAAAAAAGTATTGCAGCCCTAGTTCTGTTTTATACTTATGAAATATTATCATAATAGAAACGGGTATAAACATCATTCAGATCTAATAGTTGTGTTGATGGAATGGTCCCAAATAACAGATTACAATAAACACGTCTGTTTTACTTGTAGATTATTGTGAGTATTTGTATGTTAAAACCACATTTAACAGGGTTAAACTTTTCTTATTATGGCTTATGTTATTCACTTTTCACATGAACCATAAAAAGGATAACAGAGAATGTCAACATCATAAACGCATCATAAATCACGCTAACTTGATTAAAAGCACAGTTTTTCCGGGTTATGCTTGTATGCTTCCACTATTGGTCTAAAGGTTAATGTTTACAGTAGTTGTTTTCATCCGGCAAGTCTGAATACATGAATAAGCATTTTCCAGCCTTGTGTAATGCTTTGTTTTCATGTCTTTATTATCTTGAACCACAGAGTTTCGAGAAATAAGTCCGAGAAGAAAAGGCGAGACCAGTTCAATGTCCTCATTAAAGAACTTGGCACCATGTTGCCCGGAAACACACGCAAGATGGACAAGACAACAATATTGCAGACAAGCATAGACTACCTGCGCAAGCAAAAAGGTGAGGCAGAATAACTACTGGAATAATTACAGATCTGCATTATTGTTTTGCCATTGCATCCATGTGCACAACAGATGTGTGTGTTTGGTTTATAATGCTCAACTGCTGTTGGAAAAAAAAAAAAATTGTTGACATATGATTTAGATCTAAGTGGAATGCTGTAATCATCACTTTTCATTATTAATTTATCATAGCCATAATTGTAATCTTGATTAATTATGCAGCTCTACCATCATGCTACTCATGCAGTTTCTGCAGTATGTGCATTGTGAGCCGTATGCTAATTTTCTGTATGCACTGTATACGTGGTTGACCTAAAAAATGGCAAAAGGGTGCTGTATAAATGGCATCACACTGCACAGAATCCCACAATGCAATGCTTAAACTCCAACTCCATATACACAGTTATATCACCACTGTGCTTTTTTTTAATCTTTCAGATTTTAATATTCAAGTTAGATAAAAAAATATATAGTTATAACTGGATTTAAAATGCAATGTAATGAGGTCATGTGACGACAAAGCTGCATACTACTGCAGTATTTTCTATGCCACAGCACAGGATGTAATATTTCAAACACATCTTGAAAAAAACAAACATACTGTATGAAGCATTGTACTCTTTGTTGATCATTATTAATGCTTATTTGTACGTAATATTTAATTAGCTGAAGCTATTTTGCTATGCTACTATTCCATTCGATGATCCAGTGAAACTTGAATGCTCCTGAGCTGAGTTTCAAGTGACTCAAGAAAGGGTATGAATACCTATGCAATATAATATTTCAGTTTTTTATTTGTAATAAATTTGCAGTGTTATCACAAATCAGTTTTGTTTTTTTTTTGTTTTTTTTTGCTTTGTCATTGCAGTGTATGAAATGTAGTTTGTAGTAATTTAGAGCAGTTAAACATAGGGCTGCAACAAGCTTTCGCAAGCCACTGTTTATTTTAAAATCTATCGAAACTGTAGAACAATTATTTTAAATTGTAATAATATTTCACAATATTACTGTTTTTACTGTCTTTTTCATCAAATAAGTGCAGCCTTGATGAGCAAAGAAACTTTTTTAGAGGTAATGTTTTACCGACCCAAAACTTTTCAAAGGATGTGAAGTCTGTAAGCAGCTGAAACCTGCAGATCCTAGGAAAGCTGCTTACAGTGAATTGTTTGTGTTCACATGCAGAAAGTGCTGCACAGTCTGACTCAAGTGAGATCAAGCAGGATTGGAAACCCCCGTTTCTTAGCAATGAGGAGTTTACACAGCTGATGCTAGAGGTAAGGTTCTGCTTTGGGCAATATGTGTGTTTGTATTTGTTCTTCTCTCTCTGTTTCTTCCTGTTGTGAAAGATGTTTCCACTAATAAAAAATGTGTGCATCCTCATTCATGTTTAATGTTGTTTTTTAATTTTTCACACACCACTTCTACATTTTCTGCTCATGGATTAGAGCTGTTTTAGTAATGTTTTTGAATGTTTTTAAGCGCTGGATGGGTTCTTCATAGTGATGCTGACAGACGGCAACATCATTTACATCTCAGAAAGCGTAACCTCCCTGCTTGAGCATCTGCCTGTAAGTGAGAGAGGATGTGTGTTTAGTTGGCAGATCGTTTGTAGTCTATTTAAAGATTTGGAGTTGTTACATTTTATATCTGTCATATGTTCATATATAATCATGTTTGTTTCAGTCGGACCTGGTGGATCAGAACCTTTTGAACTTTGTTCCGTTGGGGGAGCATGAAGAAGTGTATAAAGCGCTGTCGTCACACCCAGACATTGAAAACCTCAACTCTGATAACCTCAAATGTGAGTGTCCAACCTCAACCCCCACCACATATCTGTTCTGCTGTGGTATTTTTTTCAATGCTCAATAGGGCTTAGCAATATACCTGTTATTCATGATGATAACTAAGGAGCATTGTGAATATTGCATTGCACTCTTCATGGTCATGAATTGTTTAATTGCTTGTTAAGTTGTCTATGACTAGTTGTGTGATCCTTTCTTGACTTTCATGTATGAAAGCATTAAAAAATGTTTTAAGTGCATTCCTCATCTACACTTCAGCAACAAAAAGAGCATTAGAAGTTTGACTGATTGTCTTGTACCATTTCAAAATGTCCATGAATCGATTGTGCAATTTTTAAAAAAAGAGGTAAAACATGTTTTTCTTCATAAAAATATGTTTATAAGTATTGTTTTATTTTAAATTTGTGTCAGTGTTATATATTAATATTTTCGTATTTTTTCATATTCTTTTTTTTTATTTCTGTAATTAATGTTTAGTAATTTTATGAATTTTTCTGTTTACAAAGGCAACATTTCCTATTTTAAAGTTTAAGTTAATTAAAAACTAATTGGTGTATATTACATTAGTAAAATAATTAAAATTTTCAGTTTTCTTTCATATTTCTTCATAATCTTTTTTTGTAATTAATGTTTAATAATTTTATGAATTCTTCTGTTTGCAAAGGCAACATTTCTTCTTTTTATTCTTTCTTTCAATTCAAGAAAACTATTTTTAAGTTTTAGTTAATTAAAAACTAATCGGTGTATATTACATTTGTAAAAATTAGCATTCTTCCTTGTGTTTTGTATTTTTACTTGTTTTACCTTACTACTTTACTTTTTACTTATGCATTAGTAGAATTTACTTTGTCGTACTTTTCAAAATTTTGGAAACATTTGTTATTTGGTTGAAATTATGTTTATTTAATTTTTTTAAGTTATTTTAGAGCAAATCAATGAATACGAAGATGTAGAGTGAATATTAGCAAAAGTGAAAGCTTTATCGCTCTATAGTCCTGTCCTGCTTCCCACTGAGATGGTAAAAGATTACTCTTAATATTTAATTTTTATTGTAATGTTTTATTTATTTATTTATGTTGTTGTTGTTTGTTTGTCTTAGCCAAGAGCCAGTTGGAGTTTTGTTGTCATATACTCAGAGGTTCTGTGGATCCCAAGAAACCGCCTGTGTATGAATATGTCAAGTTTATTGGCAACTTTAAGTCACTCATCAACAGTGAGTGTTTGTTTTTCCTCTCGATTTAGACTGACTGAGTACTCGGCCATATGTTAACTGCATTTGTTACTGCCCAAAGCACAATGTGTGCACTGCCACTCTCCTTTAACACAAATCTCCGCTTTGAATGCTCTCCTAGTGCCTCTTACAACCCGAAATGGCCTTGAGGGAATTTTGCAGCAATCGTTGCAGCCAGCTTTTGATGATAAAGTCTGCTTTATTGCGACTGTGAGGCTCGCCAAACCCCAATTCATCAAAGTAAGCTGATAAACAATCAAGCAAAAACACATCTGTGTTACAAATACTCTCTCAGAAAGCAGACAGCCATGGGCAAGCATCATAACAAAGCATTACAGGCATAAACATTCTGATATTGACCTGTTTGTTGTTATTGATTGTGTGCAGGAGATGTGCATGGTGGAGGAGCCCAACGAAGAATTCACGTCTCGACATAGTCTGGAGTGGAAGTTCCTCTTATTAGATCACAGGTTTTTATACTTACTGACAGTATCACTTTCTCTGTGTTTGTAACTCATTGTCCAGTTTTCATTCAATTAGATGTCTGTGTGTTGTTGTGTTGCAGAGCACCTCCTATCATTGGCTATATGCCCTTTGAGGTGTTGGGAACATCAGGCTATGACTATTATCACGTAGACGACTTGCATTTACTAGCCAAATGCCATGAGCATTGTGAGTTTAAAACAAAAAAACATATTTTTTAAACTTTCATTTGGCGCCATATCCTTCATATGTCTCTCATATTCTCTGTCTCCTTGAAGTAATGCAGTTTGGAAAAGGGAAATCTTGCTATTATCGCTTTTTAACTAAAGGGCAGCAGTGGATTTGGCTCCAGACTACCTACTACATCACCTATCACCAGTGGAACTCGCGACCAGAGTTTATCGTGTGCACGCACACCGTTGTGAGGTACACAGAGGCACAGCTACACCAAACAGAAAGAGACCAATTGTGACTTTTGCAATACTTTTTTACAATTCTTTTTGTATCTAGTTACGCCGAGGTGCGAGCAGAGCGGAGGAGAGTGATGGGTATAGAAGAATCACCTCCTGAGCTGACTGGAGACAAGGTGAGATGCTTCTGAGACAGTAACCTCTCGGAAATAGTTCACTGATGTGGTATAATGGTCAGTCTAAAGGAGACTGTGATTACGACCAGGTCCATTTATCATTGTAAGGTTGTCAGTATTGGTGGTTAACTGTGGCTGAATGATTAACAGTTGCATGTGTGATTAAATTAAATTTATTTTATAAAAACATATAAATTCAGTTTTTTTTTTTTTTTTTTTAAGAAATGAATACTTTTATTCAGCAAGAATTCATTAAATGAATCACAAATCACAGTTAAGACATTCACTAAAGATTTACATTTTAAATAAATGTTGTTGTATTTTAACTTTGTATTCATCAAAGCATCCTGAAAACAGTGTATCACTGTTTACTCAAAAGTATTACAAAGTACAACTGTTCTAATAAGAATATTTGAGCACCAAATCAGCACATTAGAATGATTTCTGAAGAATCATGTGACTGAAAACTTAATTTATTGGATGCTGAAAATTCAGCTTTGCATCACAGGAATAAATTACATTTTAAAATGTATTAAAATAGAAATGCTCATTTTAAATTGTAACAATATTTCACAATATTACTGTATTTTTGATCAAACAAATGCAGTCTGGGTAAGCATAAAAGACTTCCAAAAACATTGAAACAATCTTACTAACTCCTTTTTTAATAATTGTATTTGTCCTGTCTATCTATCTATCTATCTATCTATCTATCTATCTATCTATCTATCTATCTATCTATCTATCTATCTATCTATCTATCTATCTATCTATCTATCTATCTATCTATCAAGAGAGAGCAGATGTGATATATTATTTTATATAGGTGTGTGTGTGTGTGTGTGTTTGTATAACAATAAAATTATTATTTAAATAATATATCACAATTTCTCTTTGTACATCATATATTGCAAAACAGAAAACATTGATCAACAGCTACACCACGGATGTTTCTTAATTTTCCTCTCTCTCTGCAGCAGTGTCCGATTTCTGGCTCTGAAGCGCAGTTAAACTCGTCCAGACTGAAGGAGGTTCTGGAGCGTTTCAGTAACAGTCGCTCACCCTCCACCTCCTCAAGGAGCTCCCACAAGTCCTCGCACACCGCCGTCTCTGACAACACCTGCACCTGTGAGCATGAAAAACAGAACCAAAAGTGTGCTTTTCTATTGTGTTTGTTTTCCTGTTTAAAACTCTTCATATCTGTTTGATTTCCTCAGCAACTCCCTCTAAACTACAGATGGATGTGAGCACTCCTCCCCGGCCCGCCACTGTTGATATGACGTCCCAGCGTCGTTCCTCTGTCAGCACCCAGGTGAGACTTGCATCTTCATCAACGTCAACACTTGGCTTTAAATACAAAACATTCCTATCTTATGCTTGTATCATAGCAGCTGGGTAATGACGGTGGTCTTATTTGTTTTATAGTCCGTGAGTTCTCAAAACACAAATCTGACTGGATCTCCGGTCCAAACCAGCCAACAACAACAACCACAGCCACAGCAGCAGGTTCAACCTAACACCCTGGTGAGAATCTTTTTGTTTTTTGTTTTTAGTGTTTTGTCCAATAGATCAGGTAAGCCACCATTTTTTTTTTTTCCATGACACCATAATGTATATTTTTCTATGCTCTCTGAATGTAGTTCTCTGCGCAGTTGAATGCAATGCAGCACCTGAAGGATCAGCTGGAGCAGAGGACACGCATGATCGAAGCTAACATTCAGAAACAGCAGGAGGAACTGAGGCAGATTCATGAGCAGCTCCAGAGGGTGCAGGGACAAGGCACTCAGGTACACACATGCAGCTGTGTGAGTATTGGTAACTAAACTTGGAAACTAAAGCATGTGATTGAAATGGTGTCTTTTAGATGATTCTGCAGCAATCGGGTGGTGGACTCAGCGTACAGTTGCCGCAAGTTGGAGGAGCACAGACTAACATTTTAGGGCTTGGAGCACAGACTGGGGTCGTAACTATACAGGGCCAAAATGTGACGAGTACAGCCCAGAGTGCAACTGTCCCACAGCAACAGCAGCAGAATGTACAGGGCTCTTCTGTAACACAGGTGAGTTTCAGTCATCCTTCCAGTTAGGGGTGTAAATATTTGCTCTGACAACCATTTGATTTTGATTCTTTATTAAACAATGCAAAACCTGTTAAAATATGAATTTTGGTCACAGTTCAGTTTTTCAGTTTTAGTCAATTCAAGTCAAATTTAAAATATGTATATGTACATTACCATGCTACCAAGTTTGAGATTGGTAAAGTTTATGAAAGAAGTCTTTTATGCTCACCAAGGCTGCATTTATTTAATTAGAAATAGTAATATTGAGAAATATTATTACAATGTAAAATGACGGTTTTCTATTTGGTTGTATTTTAATATGTAATTCATTCCTGTGATGGCTAAGCTGAATTTTCAGCATCCATTACTCTTTATGTTATTTCACTTAAGGACTTATTTAGTAAGATTTTGCCTGAAAAGGTTTTAGAATTTTTAGCATATATTGTAAAAATCTTGCATATTATTTTTTTGTTTGCTTGGTTTTTATTGTATTTATTTGTATTTAGATATTTTTGGAATTGAGTTTTTGCCATGAAAATAGCCTCAGCTGTTGACATGGCATTAAATAAAATGATACTACTACTACTCAGCATCATTACTCCAGTCTTCAGTTTCACATGATCTTCAGAAATCATTCTAATATGCTGATTTGCTGCTCAAGAAACATTTCTGATTATTATCAATGTTGAATACTGTTCTGCTGCTTATTATTTTTTTTGGAAACTGATGCACTTTTTCAGGATTCTTTGATGAATAGAAAGTTAAAAAGAACATCATTTATTTGAAATGGAAATCTTTTGGAATTTAATAATATTTATTGTCACTTTTGATCAGTTTAATAAAATTATTTCTTAAAAAAAGTCATACTGACCGCCAACTTTTGTACGGTAGTGTATATACATATATCAAATCAAATCTATTACAGTTAGATTTAAAATAGAGCTTGGTTGGCAGTTGTTAACATTACAGAATTACTGGCTACCTTTAGTTGTGTATTGCCTAGAAATGAGTTTAAAATAAAAAGCCCATTAACAATGACATAATGTCTTGTTCTCCACTTCATATGGTGACATCATCTAAATGAATGACATAATTTTGTCTCTCTCATTCTTTTTCCTCAGCCTGGTCCTGTATATAATACCATGATGATCAGCCAGCCTGCCAATGCCAATGTTGTGCAGATACCAAGCAGTCTGGCACCAAAAATCAATCAGGGCAATGCAATAAACAGGTACGTGTCTTTTTCCTCATCTTTCTTTCCCAGGACACCTTCTATAATATTATTATTATTATTATTATTACTATGAATTAATTACTTAAATATTTTTTTCATTGCCTTGCTCTGTCACTCTCAGTTTTCCTGCCGGGCAGCAGTTGGTCACTAAGATTGTGACGGCTCCGATGGCGTGTGGTACTGTCATGGTACCCACAACAATGTTTATGGGTCAGGTGGTGACAGCTTACAGCCCGTTTCCACAGCAACAAGGCCAGACACAGACCATAGCACTGCAGACTCAGTCCACAGCGCCTGCAGAACAACAGGCTCAAGCTGCCGCATTACAAACTAGTCAACAGCAGGGGGCGATGCAGCAGCAACCATTTCTACAGGTAACAAAGCATGCACATAGTTTCATTTTGAGTCTAATCAGAACTGATTCAGTGATCACCACTTTGGTATGCATTGGTATGCTTCACCATGTGACATTCTACATAATCTTTATAGTCTAGTTGTCAAGCCTTAAGGAAGTTGACCAAGAAGGTCACGAAGATACTGGGTCAAACTCAGTACTGTCAGCTGATAATACATCTAAACCAGTAGTCAAGTCAAGTCAAGTCTGCTTTATTGTCAATTCTTCCACATGTACAGTACATACATACAGAGAATCGAAATTGCGTTACTCTCAGACCCCCGGTGCATACAGATAACACTAACAGTAGAGCCTAAAAATCTAGATCAAGTATAAAATATAAGATAAAACTATACAATAAGGGAATGTAAAAAAACATAATAGAAAAAAATAAAATAAAAATAAGGTTAAATAAAAGCAGCGCAAGGCACATGGCAGATAGAGTGCAAACCAGTGAACAAACAGTGCAGATAAAAATATTTTTAGTGCATAAAAAAAAAAAATAGCTTATTCAGTCTGATTAAAAGTGACAAAGTGACAAAGGGCTCAGAGCAGTTATTTTATTAAACTGACTGATGAGGAGGTAGAATGATGTCAGATCCATGGTGAATGAGGTAGTGAGCAGACCACTGCTGCACAAAGTGACTGGTGCATGACATTCGTATGTTAGAGGGAGGGGGGGTGGAAGGACCTGGGGGATGTGGGACCTGGGGGGGGGGGGGGGGGGTTCATAGTTCAGTGGTGCCTGAGGCAGAAGAGGGACGGGGGGGGGGTAAGTTCGGGAGCGAGTTCAGCTTCCTGACAGCCTGATGGATGAAGCTGTCCTTCAGTCTGCTGGTCCTGGCCTGGAGAGAGACTCCGCAGTCTCCTCCCTGATGGCAGCAGACTGAAGAAGCTGTGTGACGGGGTGAGTGGGATCACCTGCAATGCAGAGGGCTTTTCGAGTGAGACTGGTTCCATAAATGTCCTGGAGGGAGGGGAGAGAGACACCAATGATCTTCTCAGCTGCTCTCACTATGCGTTGCAGAGTCTTCCGGCAGGACGCGTTGCAGGCGCCATACCACACAGTGATGCAGCTGGTCAGAATGCTCTCGATGGTGCCTCTGTAGAAGGTGTACATGATGGGGGGTGGGGCTCTGGCTCTCCTCAGTTTGCGTTGGAAGTAGAGACGCTGCTGTGATTTCTTGGCCAGTGCTGCGGTGTTGTCGGTCCAGGAGAGGTCCTCTGTGATGTGCACACCCAGGAACTTGGTGCTGCTCACTCTCTCCACAGTCGCACCGTCGATGGTCAGAGGAACATGCTGAGTGTGCGCTCTCCTGAAGTCCACAACAATCTCCTTCGTCTTCTCCACGTTCAGAGAGAGATTGTTGTCACTGCACCACCCGGCCAGGCGGCTCACCTCGCTCCTGTAGTTTGTCTCATCTCTGTTGCTAATGAGACCCACCACAGTCGTGTCATCCGCAAACTTAATAAAGAGGTTGGAGTTGTGTGACGGTGTGCAGTCGTGTGTCAGCAGAGTGAAGAGGAGGGGGCTCAGCACACATCCTTGGGGGGCCCCAGTGTTCAGTGTGATGGTGCTGGATGTGTTGCTGCCGACACGTACTGCCTGAGGTCTTCCAGTCAGAAAGTCCAACAGCCAGTTGCCACAGCGAAGTGTTGAGCCCCAGCTCGACCAGTTTGTGAATGAGCTGTTGAGGGATGATTGTGTTGAATTCTGAACTGAAGTCTATGAACAGCATTCTGACGTATGAGTCTTTTTTCCTCTAGATGTGTGAGTGCTGAGTGGAGGGTAGTTGAGATGGCATCATCGGTTCGACCGGTTGGACCGATATGCAAACTGGAATGGGTCCAGGGAGGGGGGGAGGGCAGACTTGATGTGGTGCATGACTAGCCGTTCGAAGCACTTCATGAGGATGGGAGTAAGTGCAACAGGACGGTAGTCATTGAAGCATGATGGAGATGGCTTCTGCGGGACTGGAATGATGGTGGTAGCTTTGAAGCATGTGGGAACAACAGCTTGACTAAGTGAGATGTTGAAAATGTCTGTGAAGACATCAGTGAGTTCTGCTGCACAGTCTCTCAGTACACGCCCAGGAATGTTGTCAGGACCCGGAGCTTTGCGTGCATTGATCCTGCTGAAGGATCTCCTCACGCTGTCTGGGGTCAGCATCATCACCTGGTCACTGGGGAGGAGGTGGAGTCTTCTGTGCAGTGGAGCTGTTTTGTGCCTCAAAGCGAGCGAAGAAGGTGTTCAGCTCGTTCAGCAGAGAGATGTTGCTGTCACAGGTCCGCTGTGGTGGCTTGTAGTCCGTAATGGTCTGTATCCCCTGCCACAGGCTCCGAGTGTCTCTGCTGTCGCTGAATTGATGGGCTATCCTCCTGGAGTACTGTCTCTTAGCCTCTCTGATGCCGCGGGATAGGTTGGCCCTGGCTGTTCTCAGGCCCCCCTCGTCTCCAGCTCTGAAGGCAGCGTTCCGCGTCTCCAGGAGTCTGTAGACTTCCCCTGTCATCCACGGCTTCTGGTTTGCCCGGACAGTAATGGTTTTTTGTGACTGTTACATCCTCAATACACTTGGTGATGTAGGCAGTGACAGTCTCCGAGTACTCCTGGAGGTCAGTGGAGTTATTATAAGTGGCAGCCTGCTTAAACATATTCCAGTCAGTTGTATCAAAGCAGTCCTGAAGAGCCTCAGACGATCCTTCTGGCCACACTTGAATCTGTTTCTGAACTGTATTTCACTATGCAGAAACCATTCTATCTAAGCCATTTTAACTTCTGTTGTAATAAAAAGAAATAATCTCAAAAATATGTTCTATAAATTATATTTAAAATAAATAATTTGATTTTGTATGTATTTATTATATTTTGTCATTTAATATAATAAATTATTGTTAATATAACATCTCAAAGAAATCAGTACATTTATTCTGCAGAGACATAAAATTGATCAAATGTGACAGTAAAGACATAAGGTTACATTCTATTTCAAATAAATGCGGTTATTTTCAAATTTCTATTCATTAAAGAATCCTGAAAAAAAGCTTTTCAACATTGATAATAAAAGAACTATTATTAATAAATGATCACCAGTATTAATTGATAATGATTAAGCAGCAAATCAGTATATTAAAATGATTTTTTCTGTATGATCATGTGACACTGAAGACTGGAGTAATGATGCTGAAAATTCAGCTTTGCGTCACAGGAATAAATTACAGTTTAAAATATGTTAAAATAGAAAATGGCATTTTAAATTTTAATAATATTTCACAATATTACTGTTATACATAGTGAGCATAAGAGTTTTCTTTCAAGAACAAAATAATTATTATTCCAATAATAGTTATATGTGTATGTAAATGTATGTATGTGAATGTTTTTATTAATTCTATTTTTTTTTTTTTTTTTTTTTTTACTCACCATGTGTATAACAATGGTAGCTGGCATAGCTCTAAATTCTAAAGAAACAAACAAATAATTTTAAGACTTACTGGAGGCCCCTGGTTGAGAATCACTGATCCTAACAAACTAATGTCCATTTAGACACTATGTAAAACTTCAATAAATTTATCATTATTAAATAAAAAGTGTCTGACTTGTATCTGATTTTCTGCTGTGTATTTGTCAGAGCGCACGGCTTCTCCGTGGCAACCAGTCCACACAACTGATCCTGCAGGCTTTCCCTATTCAGCAGCAAGGTTCATTTCCTCCATCACAACAACAACAGCCGCAACTAAAACCACTGACTCAAAAACAGCAGAAAACAACCCCCTCTCTTCAGACGGACAGCGCTAGTGCCCAGTCTCAGTAACATGGATGAACACAACAGCCAATAGACGGAGGAGCCATCTAACATATTCGCTTCTAGGATTTTATTGGTGCTGTATATAATTTGAAAACGGCTCTTTCTGGCAGCATTCCTGGAAGCTTTTATGACAAGGAACTCGCTCAACATGGCAGCTGCGTGGAACACAACACCACCAGATGGACGCTGTGGCAACCGTACGGAGCCTTTCACCGAACCAACAGGTGGTTGCCAAACTCATTATTTATTTCAACAACAGAGAGCATAGGATTGCTAGCCTTTGCATGGTCTTCGCCAAACAGAAAACCCTGTTCTCAGTCTTTCACTGAAAACAGTCCAAAGAACTGTGTTGATCTGTACAGTCTCGTGTACTATACAGTGTAGAAACACAACCGTAAAGCAACAAAGCAAGATACTGAATATTTTATATGCTGCATGAAAAGTGTAAACTTTAATTTGTTATTCCGGTTTTATGATTTACATTTTTTAAGTATTATTTTAATTTTAAGATTTGTATATTGTGCATATAGTGATGCTTTCCATGTTTAACCCTTACCTGACAATGGTTTCTTCACGTATAGTTAGTGTGCTGCATGTATAGACAGTTTGTTCTGGAGGTTTTTCTGAGGCACTAGTTTTTTGGGAAATTATTATACCCCTTGTCTCTGACGTACAAAAAAAAAAAATGCCCTCTTTAAGTTTATTTCTAATTATCGCAGACATTTGATGGCGAAGAATCAAATTTGACAGTTTTTGAACAAATTAGCTCAATTTTGGCACTTAAAACTATCTACTTTCAAATTTTGTTGAATGTTAATTTGCTTTTTAGTCATAGTAGTCCACTAAAAAGTTTTTGTGCACCTTTCCCCTTACTTTTAGCACTTATGTGTTCATACACACTAAAATAGTCCATCCTTCTTATAATAAGGATCTTTTAAGTTTGTGTGTGCGTGGACGGTACGTGTATTTCTCAAACGAGAATGACACACCTTGAATAAGCTTTCAAATCCTCATTCATAAATGCTTTTTTCTCCCTCACAATTTTGGGAGCTATGCAAGAAGCCACATCCAGGGCACAGCATTTCTATAGGTGTGACTGTGAGGACGGTCTGGAGTACTGTGGATCTTTTAAATCCCATTTTCAAGAAAAGAATGATTATATCGTCCTCTTCCTAGTTTGATTTCCAAAGTTGTAATTCAAACCGAAGAAGGGTTATTGTGCAGCTGTAGAGTCTTAAAGTTAAGAGTGATCTTCCTTTTAAGTGTGTGTGTGTGTGAGAGAGAGAGGTAGAGAGAGAAAATTTAAAGTGCAAGTTATTATGTCAATAATAGTTTGTGACTCTTCCAGTATCGCTGTGTAGGTTGTTACTGAGTGTATTAACCGCAGCGATGGCCAATCAGTTCTTGCGATGCAGTATCTAAGCATTCTAGATGTTTCCCCATTGGCTTGTTAGCTGTATACCTCAGAAATGGTTTTATATATGAAGTATTCAAATCAATTTTATTTTCATACGGCAAAAGACTTCCTTGTTAAACAGTATTGCTGTGTATAGACCGGTAACACTGTAAAAAAGACGAGTTAGAGATAAAAGGTATATGGAAACTGAAAAGATTTTGATATTGTTGACTTTTGGAATTCCAAAAGTTGAGATTCCCATAAAGTAGATGCCCACCATTCCCTTATCTGTCCAATTCTCTTTCATAGTGTTGTGTTGTGCGTTTCATAAGATTTTACTGTGCACTGAAACCCTCAATTGTGTTGTTGTTACTGAACCAATGTTTGCCATAATGTGTACAATCAAAAATTACTTACATTTCCTCCCCAAAAAAAGCTACTGACAGGTTGAAGAGAGAACTGAACTGATTAGGACCCTGAACATTTTAACCTTCTGTATCCAATTTTTTTTTTTTTTGCTGTATAAAAATATAAAATGCACTTTCAGAATATGATGGTTACTTGGTTGTGGCCCCAGACATTTAATTAGTGTTTGGCCTGATGAAAATCAGTGAGTGAATAATGATAAAATAATGAATCATCAAAGAATTAAAATAAACAAGTCTTAAGGTGTTGAACCATAAAATGTGTTTATTTTGTTCATATTGAATTGCTGTGCACTTCAGTATAAAAACCATGTTACCGCAAAGAACTGCTTGCAGATCATATTACCTTCAGTGTTAACTATACTCTGTCAGTTTACCAAAAACCAATCATTTTCCCTCTACGATATTCAATCTTGAAACAAAGCAAACCATGTTATTCACGTTCTCTACTAAAATGTCTGCTTCAAGAGTTGCAAGAGTTTGTTTTATTGTATTTATAAGGTGACGTATTTTGCCGATTACATTACTAAATGGAATTGCCAAAATAATGACGTTTACAAACAGGTTTCTGAATGCTCCTGTTGTCTGTTATTGGCCAGACAAACAGATAGTCCCACCCAAAATGTACGCCATTGATTGAGCTAGTTCAGATGGTCCAAATTATCAAAACATTGCATAGCTTTTAAGGAATTGCACAAACAATTCATACAATAGATCCTTTACACTTTTGATTTTTTTTATTTTCATTTTTATTCCATACAAAAACAGTCACATCATTTCCTACTGGCCTTTTTCTTCTAACACAACACTCTAAAAGTTGAAAAAATAGCTGACACATCAGATATTTACAGAGTCGAATCTCATAGCAGTTACTTGTCATTCATTCTTTTTGAGACCAACATTCCATCCTTCAAATATGGTTTAGTTGGCTGCATTCTTTTTGGAATAACTTTAGTATAAACTTTGGATATCTACTGGAATAATTAGCTTGTTAATAGCAGATGTCTGATATGTTTATAATCTTTTAAGCATGCTTCGAGAAAAAAATCTTATGTATTATGCCAGCTATTGTAGCCAAGTTAGCCGCATTTGAAGAATGGAACTTAGTCAGTTATTACAAGAAACAATGTACAATCCAAATATGATTATCTCATATTGCACAGCAACAAATTTTTTACTTGTGTATATACATATTCAACCGGTCAAATGTTCAATTCCAAATTCAAACTAAACTGCCAAAAAAACAATGTAAACATATCCTGTGTATCTTTTCACTGGTAGTAAATATGACCGTTATACCAGTAAGTACAACTTGAAGTTGAGATGGGGATCTCATAGATACAATAATGCATTATAACATTCACTTAATTGTAATCACATGCTGAAAACAGTACAGATGCATGAACAAGAACCTTCATTTATTGGTATTAAGTGCTTCAGATAGTCACACATTAAACAGGACTCACCTTGGGTTCAATATCATTACCATTTACTGTTCGGCCAAGATGTACTTGCAGTTGTTCACCCGGTCAAAGACAAAAGATGCACGACATCATCATCACAGAGTCACTACACAATGATGTCATCAGTAGAGCTGGTCATTTGTCTGATGAGGTAACATTAGGTTCTATATCTAAATGCTTGCCTGGCCATGGTAGCTGCTCATGCACTCAAAATACCATGCAGATCAATACCATAAAATGGAGCCCTGCTGCATTTAGAAAAATACATTAACAGTTACATGGCTGGACATGCTGTATCTTGAGCAATTTGAAATATAATGGAAGACAAGGCTAATGGAGTTGCATTGAGCCAAACAGAGAGCAGGAGATGCCCTTAAATGCCACAGTTAAAGTTCAAACTTAAATGGAAGATAAGGCTTTTAGGTCAAACATAATGAGATAATGGTGATTTTGAGGCAAAACAAAGAACGAGATGTCGTTTATATGCTCTGATGTTCCAGAAAAACATCATTTGTTGCCTGCAGGAGGGGTTGAGTTGAGGCTGTCGAGCTGCCCACAGAGCTCAGCCTTTGTGCCCTCTGCAGGTCTGGAGGAACAAACACCTCACAGCTGCCGCTAGTGCTGAGATTCAAGTAATCCTGCAAGACAATTACAGACCTGTAGTAACGGAAGAAACTGGTACAGTGCAATCATTTTTTGAGCTGAGCTGAGCCGTAACATACGCGTTTGGTGATTTCCGACAGCAGGTGTTCAGTCCTTTCCACCAGTTTCTTGAAGGTTGGTCTCTTCAGAGGGTCAGCACTCCAACACCATCTCATCACCTCATAACTAAAAAACACATACACAGATGCCTCGCATCATTCACATCAGACACAGAAATATAATACCATTCAAAAGTTTGGGGTCAGTATTTTTTTTAATTTATTTTTTTCTTGTTATTGTTATATTGAACTATGTTATAAATTGAACTTTGAATTCATTAAAAAATACAAAAAAAATGTAGCATGGTTTCCACAAAATATTTTGCAGCACAACTGTTTTCTGCATTGATAATATGTAGTTACTTGACCATCAATTCAGCAATAAGAATGATTTCTGGAAGATCATGTGACACTGAAGACTGAGTAATGATGCTGAAAATTCAGCTTTGTATGGAAGTCTGTTTCTGCCTCATAAGAGAAAAAAAAAAATGAAACTTTTTATCTCACAATTTGGACCTCTTGTTATTCTGAGAAAATTGTGAGAGATTCAATTTTTTGTTCTTGCAATACTAAGTTTACATCTCACAATTCTGCGTTTATATCTGAAATCAGACTTTTTTCCTGCATGCCATTAATATAACACACTGACTGCAGGCTCTTTATAGAAATGTAAAATTCTCTTACACTTCACTTGGGGCAAACTCTGGCTCACTCATTCTGTATCCATCTTGAATCATCTTATAGAATGTGGATCCAACTGGAATACCCGGATATGGCGTGTTACCTGCAGGCAGATTTTCACCTCATAAGACCTTCATAATGAGTCACTTACAGGCACTGATTTTAGGAGGTGGGTACATCTCATATTTAATAGGCCTGATACCAGCTCATACAGACCGAGAGAGAAGATCTCCCACAATAAGATGCCGTAGGACCAGACGTCGCTCTCAAAAGTGTACACACAAGCAAACAGGCTCTCTGGGGACATCCATTTCACGGGTAAACGTGCCTAGAGAGAAAACACGACATTCACGATCCTAAACAATGCTTTAACCTTTTTTCTTTTCTTTTTTTGAGTAATATGTTATTAAGCAATATCATATACATACAATTAAAGGGATGGTTCATAAAAAACATTTGGTAATCATTTACTCAACACAGAAGATATTCTGAAAGTCCAGGGTCCAATGTTATTTTGGACTCAACTAACTAATTATATGAACAAATGGAGTTGAATCATTCTTTAAAATATCTTCTTTTGTGCTCCACGGAAGACAGAAAGCCATACAGGTTTGAAACAACGTAAGGTTTTCATTTGGGTTAAACTATTCCTTCAATTTAACAGCTCATTTACTACATGAAATCTAAAAATGCTGAATATATTTGATGTTAATAATATATAGCCTGGCAGTGGTAGAGGATATACAGCACTTCCTCACATTTCCTCTCAGGACGTAGCTGGAATCTCTAGTGATGTCACGGGCCAAACCGAAATCACATATCTTTGCTACTCGACCCTGAGTCAGTAGTACGTTCCTGGCAGCCAGATCTCTGTGGATACATAAAATACATGGCAACACAGATATCAGCAATTTATTAGTCAAAAAAACATGTTATGAAAGTACTGTACACATTCACTACTGAGACAAAAAATCTGTGCTGATTCTGTATAAGAATCCAGAAAGGATAACGTTACAAAGTCTGTTCAACCCACTCTGAAACTTGAGAGGCGAATAAACTTAATACACACTTACATTTTTGGATGTGAGGAAGTCCATGCCTTTAGCCACTTGATATGAGAAGCTGAGTAAATCTTCAGTATCCAAAGAGAGATCGTCTTTATCATCGCACCATTCTGAGAGATACAGTGATACAGATTGAAAAGCATTAAATAATGGATGTTGGTGGTAAAAATAGCTTTTATTCTTTCGAGATGAGCCTACCTGTCTGATTCGATCTCTTCTGATACGACCTCATAGGCATGTATCCATTATCAGTGCCCTCTCTGCGTGTGCACATGCATATAATAGATACGTTATGAACACCTAACAAATGACATCTATACATCCTCACCGCATTTCTCACACATATCTTACCTCGAAGGCTGTATTTGGCTGAGCAGATTTTTGTAATATCCATCACCAGTTTTGGAACTGAAAAATGCATCCCGCTTTCTTCTGAGGAAGTTCAACAGGTCGCCATAGCAACAGTATTCTGTGATCACCAGAGTGGGGCCTGTTGGAAAATGTCACATTAATAATCCTCAAGGAGATCATTTAGGCAGAATTTCTGAGCTGCTCTTTTTCATACAACTACAAAGGAAGATAATTTATTCTCTGAAGCTCCAACTATGACAAAAGGCACAAAAACATGGTCTTGTATGTTATCATCAAAGTCTTCTGAAGCTTATAAAATAGTGGTGCAGTAAAAATCCCTTTCCATTTTTCTTGTTTGGAAAATAGCAGCACATTTAACTAACATCTGTTGTGTTTCAACCAGAAGAAAATAATATGCAACTGGAATGACTTGTTGGAAAAGGCACATAAAGCATATCTTATTATAAACTCATTAATATCTTTAATCTGTCACCGCTTTTGATTCAGTATTAATCACGTACCTCCTACTGTACAGGCACCAAGCAAGTTGACAATGTTTATATGGTTGCCAATGAAGCTCAGAACTTTTAACTCTGACATTAGAGCCTCTTTCTCAGTGGAGTGAGCACTCGCTTTGGGAACAATCCACAGATACACACACACACATACACACATCGAGAGATAAATACATATAGGCACATTAGATTAAAAACATACTGTAGGAATACAACATTAAACCCAAGTTTTATTTTCTGATAACCAGTGATTGGAGTCTTTATAAACATGAATACTCACGTTTTAGCATTTTTACAGCAACAGTGGTCACTGTGTCAGCTGAGCAAAGTCCATATGCTGTAGCTGCCACCACTTTACCAAATGCTCCAGAGCCGAGGATTTTACCTCATCACGATAAACAACAAATATTTATATATTACACTATAACATAACTATAGTACTGTTATATAGTATTATAGGATTTTTAATTGTAGTACATACATTATCATTCAATGGTTAGGGTCCGGTAAGATTTTTTAAATCTCTTATACTCACCAACACTGCATTTATTTGATCAAAAATACAGTAAACACAGTAATATTATTACAATTTAAAACAACTGTTTTCTATTTTAATATATTTTAAAATGCTATTAATTTCTAAATTTTTAGCAACATGCTGATTTGCTCAAGAAACATTTGTTATTATTATTATCAATGCTGACACAGTTGTGTTGCTTTAAATTTTTAAGGAAACCTTTTTTTTTCAGGATTCTTTGATGAATAGAAAGCATTTATTTGAAACAAATCTTTTGTAACATAATAAATGTCTTTACTGTCACTTTTGTTTTTTTAATGCATTCTTGCTAAGTAACATTTTTAATTTCATTACTGAGCCTAAACTTTTGAACAGTGGTGTATGTAGTACTACTAGTAAAGGTGTGTGTGCCTTTACCAAAGCGCAGTCTCTCCCGTGGAAACTCCCATTTGGGGTCATAAGGCAGCTGCGTTGGGTCTATGTAGGTATAATTGTTGCCATCAAAACTGTCGATCACTTTCCAATGGATCTCATACTTGGGTTTCTATGGCAGAAAATACAAGTGAAATAAATAAAACTAGAACTGGAAGCTACTTCATAGTGTTTAGTAGGAGTGTTCTGACTTAGTACCTGCATGTATTTGTAGAGCAAAACCACCAAAAAGAAGCTGAGCAGAACAGCAGTGGACACGACGCAGGACAACAGAGGTGTGAAGAGTTTATGGGGCACTGTTCTCTCTGGGGAGAAAAACACATGTCCAAACATCAATCAATATACACACACTCAAAAATATAAAAGAGTAATACTTCTTAATTCACTGTGCCATATTAATAAGGCTAGAGTTGTATGTGAGTGTTTTAAAGCTGTTGTTCAGAGGATTTTAAGAGCTTAGCATCAGTAGCAATACCTAATGTGCACACGCTGCACAAAACAATAATCCCTCGATTCTGTCAACAAGCTCAGTGTGTGTCTGAGAACATTCAGGGATAATCTGTTACAGCTGTGTGTGTGTGTGTGTGTGTGTGTGTGTGTGTGTGTGTGTGTGAGTGTGTGTGTGTGTGTGTGTGTGTGTGCGCGTGTGTGTGTGTTTTTTTTTTTTTTTTTTAACAGGTTTGTGTCTATCTACTGCTCTCAATAACACTGTAAGAATAGCCCACCTTGTTTTGGTATGTTTGGAGAAATTAGCTAATAATTAGCTAAGAGCTAATAAGCTAAGCTAATTGTAAATGTTGACTGTACAATTTATTTTATATTGTTTGTGTTTTTTTCTCTTATGTTCACCAAGCCTGAATTGATCTGCCTAAATACAGTAAAATCAATAATAATGTGAAATATTATTACAATTGAACTGTTTTCTATTTTAAATATATTTTGAAATGTAATTTATTTCTGTAATGCAAAGCTGAATTTTCAGCATCATTACTCCAGTCTTCAGTGTCACATGATCCTTCAGAAATCATTATAATATCCAGATTTGTATTTTTCAAATCTTTATCATTTTTGTCAAATGTAATGTATCCTTTGCTGAATAAAATTACTAATTATTAGTAAAATTATTAGTAAAATATATGCTAATTAGAAACATTTGAATAAAATGATTCTTTCTTTGAGGTCAAAGGATTGTGTGATGAAACTACATTTCCAATCATCCTATACGTCAAAATAAAGCATCTATTACAGACCTAATGCACATACTCTGCTTTTCATTTTGTTGCATTAGTGCGAAAAAAGCTTCCTGTCTTATCAATAAGTGAAAAAAAAGGAAAATAAACATGAAATTGCATCCATTTTGTCCCACTAAAATCACTTGAAAACACATCACATTGTAATTATGACTTCTGAACTTGTAAACAGCAGTTTCCCAAAGGAGCTGAAAGCAGCTTTAGGGTTTGGGTAAAGTCTTGGGTAAAACATCTTCTTTCTGGGCCTGAAGCTAAACTGCTGTGCTACAATGCTGTAACAACATGTGTTAGCTTTCTGGACCCTGATTATTAGTGTTTACTGCTATATTTGTGATTAGCTTTATAAAACAATAAAAATCTAGGGTCTAATATCCTCATGTAGATAGCAAGGTAAATGTGTGTTTGAGGGAGTCTCACCTCTGATGGAAAAGAGAGTGTAGGCCTGCTCTCCCTGCGTTGTTGCCACACACTCAAGAGTGTGAAATTTTCCTTTGGTGACATTAAGTCGACTTTCCACCTCGCTTCGTCCAAATTTTCCCCCTGACACAGTTACCAAGGTGAACTCCTCATCTGCCTGTGTCGCATTTAACAGGTGGGAGCACCTGTCAGAGGTTATAAATGCTATTTAGAGCCAAAAGAATATGACAAATATTTTTTTTTACCATATTTCATTATGTAAGAAACACTTTTCTATTCCAAATGGTTTTGTGGCTTTTTGCAGTCTCATGAGATTATGACTATGCAATAGTTTGTTTACTCTGGTACTTACATAACATACAGTACGTTAGAGATACACAGTATTGTACAGTTGTTGAGTGTGAGTGGCTTATAGTAGTCTGTGAGTCATACCGTGCATGTGGTGGCTCGCAGTAATACCAAGATATTTTTGGGACAGGATATCCTGAAGCAACACACCGCACCTGTCCATCAACAGGCCCCTCCTGGGAAACTATCACTGGTTTACCTAAATGAGAGATTTACTGTATTTATTTAAAGACTGTATTAAAACAAAACATTTAAGGTAAGTTAAATCCCATTAGTCCTCTGAACTCACATATAACATGGACGGTGAATGACTGATTGACAGATGCATACATGTGATAGGCTGAGAAAGTGTAGATCCCGCCCTCTGATTCATGAACTCGAACCAGCCGTAGTTCACTGATGAACCTGCAACATTCAAACAAACAATACTCAATGTCTGTGTAAGCTTCCTGCAGAAATGTTAGAAAACACCCAGTGGACATGTATGATTGGACACAATAGTTTTTAACATTGTGGTTTTATGTTAAACCTTGAATAGTTTTATAAGGGAAAGTAGGTGATGTATTAGATAATACTTTATTTTAAGGTGACGTAGTTACATGTTATGTTTAATGTAGTAATAACAGTAAACTATTCATAGCTCAAAGTAACTAACCATAATCCAAATCCTAACCCTAAACTTAACCCTGTAGTAGGTACATGCAGTTAAATAATATTTCTCAGTACTTTTTTGTGTAATTATACTGTAACAACATTACCTTAAAATAAAGCCTAACCCTTTATAAATGGAAATGGAAATAATACAAACAACATGAGTATAAAAAATGCACATTTTATTACTAATTCTATAAAAAGAAATCTTTTTTACTAACTTACAAACTTAAAAGTCAGATTTTTTATATCTATATATATATATATATATATATTTTTTTTTTTTTTTTTTTTTAGATATTTTTGCAACATTTGCAGTTGCAACATAAAATATCTCCAAGAGTTTGCCCAATTTGTATTTTTTTTATTGTTTTTTCTTTTTTTTACTATAATTTCATTGTTCATTTTATACATTTTATAATCATTTCGCAGCTTATAATAAGGCCTGTCAAGCAGGACAATTTCTACACTTTAATTGAAACTGCTAAAAAATATTTTAATAATAAACCACAATATAATTATATTAATATATTAATATGTAAATGACCAATCATGTTAGATAATGTCAATAATATAGAAAAAAAAATTAATCGAAATAAAAAACAGAATTTCATTTTTTATTTTTTTTGACATATTTATGTATTAATCATTTCACAGTTCATGATGAGGACTGTCAAATAGCAGGACAATTTCTAATTTTTACTTGAAACTGCTAAAACCCAATGGGCAATGTCTGCTGTCTAGCCAAATTATCAAAATATATGTTTCTATAAGTTTTCTGTGAAGAAAAGGAAAAATGCATGTCATGTCAGCTGCTCATATACTGGTTTTGTATTTTAATATAACAGCTTTAAAGAAATGTATGTACCTGTACTGCTGGTTGTGTAGTGTAATGACGTGTTCAGATGTGTTTTTGAGCTGTTGGTTGTTATAGGTCCAGTAAACTTTTGTGGGTCTGGGGTATGACGTCATCTCCACGCTGAGGGTCAGACTTTCTCCCTCTCTCACCTCCATCACACTGTCCTCTCCCTCCGTGAGGTTAATGAAACCGTGCTCTGCCACACACACACAAACACACACACAATCATACACAAACACACACACAGGTGTAACAATGTAAGGCTAAAGTAAAATCCATGTATCTAAGGCGGGACTTCCATTTCAACAATCATCATATTGAGTGTTGTTCTTTATCCTATTCATTTTCCTACAAATGGCCCATCTTGCTCATCTTGCTCTCTGGTTAAAGTCAATAATATAGAAAATGACGTTTGATACAGCTTCATTTCACATTTTACACACTGCACAATCTTACCGTAAACCTCCAGATTGACAGCTGCCCTGGAGACACCCTTCTCATTCCTTGCAACACAGCGATAGACTCCTGAGTCCATCATCTTCACAGATTCAATCGACAGTCCTGTTGAGAGCTTATATTCTCGAGAACCAGGCAGGATGTTTGAATTTTGGCTGCGAATTGCTATCTAAATCAGGATTGACAATAAAAGTCTAGGTTAAGTAGTGTGCTTATAGGAAGTAATCTAAGATTATGCAACAGATGTGTGGATCTAACCGCTTCAGACGGGATACTCCAGCTCAGGCTGATATCATGGTTGATGTTGATGGTGCTACAATTGAGCACAAATTCCTGACCCTGGATCAGAATCACATTTTCGATTCTGGATAGGCTGATCACTGGCACTGTCTCTGGAACTGTATTACAAACAGCAAGCATATAATAAAGCATATAAATATATACAGAAATATATTGTGAAATATTATTACAATTTAAATAACTGTTTTCTATATTCATTTATTTTAAAATATAATTTATTCCTGTGATGCAAATCTAAATTTTCAACATCACTACGCCAGTCTTCAGTGTCACATGATCCTTCATAAATCATTCTAATATGCTGAATTGGTGCTTAATTATTATGAATTATTAATAATGGTTCTTTTTATTATCATTTATTATTAAAAATTATGTTGAAAATAATTTTTTGCTTCTTAATATTTTTGCAGACTCTGTGATACTTTTTAAGGATTCTAAGTTTTTACTCTCACTGTTTAATCAATTTAATGCATCTTTGCTGAATAATATATTATTAAATGTGGGTAACCAAACAATTGCTGTCGCCCATTTACTTAAATACTATTTAAGTCTCAAAAATAAAATATAAAAATATCTTCTTTTGTGTTCATCAAATTAAAGAAACTCATTCAGATTTGGAACAACTTGAAGATGACTAAATGATGACAGAAATGTCATTTTTTGGTGAACTATCCCTTTAAGAATTGTTCTAACACACATACATACCTAGCCGCACCACCAAGTTATACTGGCTTGATTTCACAGGTTTTTCATCCATCTCTCCTGCACAAATGTAGCAGCCCTCAAAAGCTTTGGAGACGTTTCTGATGGTGATCCCTCTCTGAGGGTCTGCGATGTAGGTGAGACCAGCTGGTAGAGCAGAGCCAGTACAGGGCAGAAGGGACAGGTGAGTGACAGCTGGATCTGTTACTAAACAAGCAAGAGTGCCATTCTCTCCTTCCCTCACCAAAAGGCCATCCAACATGGAGCGCACAAAAGGGTTCTCCGAATCTGCCAGCAAAAGTGAGAGGGGGAGACATTTTTGGTAGAAAACATGGAGAGAGATGAGAAAGGTGAACAAAGACATACAAATTAAATGACAATAAAGAATGATAGGCAAAACAATGTGAGTGCAAGACAAGGAAAGATACATTAAATGCTGTAAGGACTTGTGTATGAGGAAATAGTAAGTAAACGAGTGTGTGCAAGAGGTTTATAACACAATCGACTGTTCAAATACCTGTATCATTCAATGGCAGTTTACAATAATACAAATAAAATAAATTAAACCAGATCCACTCTAAGGTGTGGTTTGAGTACACAGCTTAAGGACATGCATTTGTGCTTTAACAAAAAACCTATTCACGTTTTAACACTCCTTCAGGAGTGAAGTGTGGGAACTGAGGCCAACGGACAAACAAACCCCTCAGAAACAAAGGGAACTGTGCAAACATGCACATTGAAACCCACCTTTCACATAGATGTAGATGGAGCTCTTCTCTTCCGTTTGTGTGTTTTCACAGGTGTAACGGCCCATATGCTGGACCTGTGTGGAGGAGAGGAGGATGACACTAGCTCCATCTTCTTTTAGCCCTCCATCGATTTTCCGATTTTTTTCCCGCATCCATCGCACCTTGCTCATCTCTGCATCATCATGACAACTGAGTTCCAGCTGTCCACCTTTAGGTATCACCAGATGGGTGGCATTGGGAGTGATAACAGGTTTAAACCATCCTGGAATACAAACACACACAAATGAGTTCTCTCTGCATTCAAAGTCAGATCTAATCGACGGCAGCATCTGGCGATCAGTTAACTTAGGAAGGATCAGATTAGGAACCCTTAGGAAGGTGAGGAGGTCTTTATCGTAGACATGGTGAATGCGATAACTCTTTAAAAGCTTGAAACCCGCAGCTGATGTTATCAAAGCAATACTCTGCGCTGAACATTTTGATGATGACAAACAGAATAAACAACTCCTCCCATAGTATGTAAACAAGTCCCACAGTAAATAAATAAATAAATAAATACATACATACATTTAAAAAGTCCAAAAAATTTCGCATTTCATTCCAAAATCAAAAGGGAAAAAGTTTTAATTGTATTTACCATAAAGTAAAAATATGGATTATAATTTAAAAAATACAGTTATTCATTTTTTTATTTCATTTATATATATATATATATATATATATATATATATATATATATATATATATATATATATATATATACACACATACACACATACATTTTTATTTTATTTTATTTTATTTATTTTTTTTTTTTTTTTTTTTTTTTTTTTTTGCATGGCTTTCAAAAGTCTGAGGTCAGTAATATGTTAATGTTTTTGAAAGAAGTTTCATGTGCTCACCTAGGCTGCATATAGTAACACAGTAATATTGTGAAATATTATTACAGTTTAAAATAACTATTTTCTATTTTAATATATTTTAAAGTTGTATTTATTCCTGTGATGGCACAGCCGTATTTACAACAGGCATTCTTCAGTGTCACATGATCCTTCAGAAATCATTCTAATATGTTTTTTTTTTTTTTTTTTTTTTTTTTTTTTTGCTGCATAATATTTTTGTAATACATTTTTGGTCTGGATTCTGAACGGGAAATTCTAAAGGATAGCATTTATTTGAAATATAAATCTTTTGTAATATTACAAAAGTATTTAGTGTCACTTTTGAACAGTGCGTTCTTGCTGAATATAATTCATTTACTATATTCATACACATTTTTTATTGTTCCAAACATGTTATATTATGATGCGTTCATATTTCAAACAACAGAAACGCTACCTTCTCCCATTAACCGCACCATGACTAATCCGTTACTTCACCATGATCTATAGTCCAGATGAATCAAACATTACGCGTTTGTACGGGGTGCATTAGTGACTAAGGCAGGCAATTTTTCAGGATTGCCGAATACTGGATGCGACAGTTACACACACACATACTGGAAAAGGCGCGACTTAGCTACAACAGCAGCAGAATAAAAAAGCTCAGAATTATTCAAAGCAAACTAACAACTCAGAACATTCACGGCATTTTAAGGATTTACGGTCTAATTGTTTCAGGGATGTGTTCTTCTGAGTAATACTTTAAAACACATTTCCTTGACTGAGTTTACAACGTGTCCTAATGACAAAGGGTTTGTCGGATTGTCACGCTTCAACCTGAGAAAAATCAGGCTACTGAAATAGGAGGTTGAGTTAAGAAAGTTAAAGTTAGAAAATATGCTGAAATCATAAACACATGATAATGGGGTGAGCGTAGAAGTTCAAACCTCATCACACAGTTCTGTTTTTTGAAAATATTTCCTGTTCCCCATCATGTTTATTTTGAATTAAAATTATTACAATGAGGCTGATAGAATTATTCTGAACTGGTAAACTTGAAACTACACAAATACACTGAGTTAAAATCACATCTGTTGCTTGCAGCTACTGTACAATCAGATAATCTCGACCAGGTAACGTCAAGCAAACCGACTAGTTAGTTAAGTTAATAACAGTTAGTGACACTGCTTGCAACTGTTATTGTTTTCAGTAGTTGTTGTGGTCATTATGTTGACTTTTCCTTCAGCTCGGGATTTCTTTGAAGCGACTCTAATTACAAGCTAATTAATTATTGACATTGTGCACAACACATGACATTAGCGCGGTGTTTGAGTTAACTACCCCTAATAACTAATGAATTAATGCTATCCGGCTCAGTGAGTGTACAGATAGCTAAAAATTAATCAATTATGTAATTGACATCGCACAACTGTAAATATGGAATAGGCATACTATAGAGAGAACAGATGGACAAAAACGTCCTGTTAACTCTTAACGGTCATCATCTGCATCTGTCGTCAAAACAATTGGATAATTCTCAGGATTTTAGCCTAATCATCTGCTCATAATTAACAGTACACATATGGATTGCGTAACCAACATAATTGGGAAAGAAAATAATAGAATAAAATGTTTATTTTATCAGAACAACTGGAACGTTGTATGTTCTTACCTCCAGGTAAGGCGAATAAAAGTAGAACTGTGCGTAGAAACCAAACGCGACCCATTCCGTCTGTGTTCGTGTGTCCTTACATTAGTATTACTGATCCACAACTGACTGTCCTCAAGTCTCTCTCTCTCTCTCTCTCTCTCTCTCTCTCTCTCTCTCTCGCTATGGCAAGCCATTTTAATATTTATGCCTTAAAACTGCCAGTATCTGTTTTTGTTGTTAATAGATATTTTATTCAATTACTTGTAAGTAATCCAATAGGGGTTAGTTTTTTGTTTTTTTCACCAATAACTATTCAGCTGTTCATTTATTTTTTTTTTTTACTAATAATCATTCACTGCTGTCAAGGGGGACTAGCAGAAACATTCCGTCTTTACTTACGTATTTTAACTGTTGCTGTTATCTATTCCAGTTTTATTCTTAACTATCCATTAGGTGTACTAGTGCAGTTTTAGTTTAACTAGTCTGTATTATCCATATATCATTTTTACTAGTACAGGGAGGGCCGGAGCGCTACAGAGTTTTGTTCCAACCCTGCTCCAACACAAATACTATGTAGTTTTCTTGATTAGTTGGATTAGGTGTGTTTAATTAGGATTGAATCTAAACTCTGCAGGGCTCCGGCCCTCCAGGAATTGAGTTGTCACCCCTGATCTAGTACTTCTTATAACTGTATTCT
Organism: Cyprinus carpio; assembly: GCF_018340385.1. Classification (NCBI taxonomy): domain Eukaryota; kingdom Metazoa; phylum Chordata; class Actinopteri; order Cypriniformes; family Cyprinidae; genus Cyprinus; species Cyprinus carpio. The sequence continues at coordinate 435,667 of NC_056572.1, forward strand.
TATATCACTTCTTATATCAACTGTAAGCACCTTTTATTTGTCATCTCTAATGACTAATCAAAATTGCTATACTGCATAGCTCAGATAAATCTTAAACTGGATAGGTTTAAAATGTTTCTAGTAACAATTGTCCCTTTTCACAGACATGTTTCAACAGTAATCCTGCAATGTTTTAAATATTTTCATTAAAAAAAAATTACATTTACAACACTATACATTGTAATATATATATATATATATATATATATATATATATATATCTATATATATATATATATATATATATATACACCTTTGCATTAAATTACAAAAACTAGTTAACCTAAAACAGCCATGGGAGTGATGGTAATTTGGCATTGTTCTCTATTCTGACTGCTGTTGTCAGTCTCTCTCTATTTTTCTTCTTTTTGTAAGTTGTGAAGACACTGTCGTGGAGTTTTTCTTGTGCCATTCAAGCAAATAATATATATGATATATTATTCTCTCGTTCTCAGTTAGTTACTATTAACTAAATAATAAACAATAATAACTAATGAATACTTAGTAAACATGGGCTAGGTGGCAGTAAAAATCAAGCAATACATACTTTTCATTAGTGAATAAGTGATATCGTATCTACAGAATTCATAGAATTCAAAGGTAAAAAAAAAAAGATATTGTTAAAGTGGCTTGCCATACTTTGTCTCACTCTGCCTCTGTTTCCCAGATGCCAGTATCAAGGTTGTTTTGACCAAAGGTTTTAGATATACAGGTGCTGGGCTTCACCCAGTCCAGCTGACGTGTGCTTACGAGAAATCCAAACATTGTTTGGATTAGAACTGCCCTTATTAAGAGAACGAGTTGCAATATTCATTATCTAAAGTGGTGGATTTTGGACAGTGTCATGTCTCTTGCAGCAATTCTGCAGTTCAGTCATTTTTACGTTGCCAAGGACTACTGACATGAATTTAAAACTTATTGCTCTGCCTGCCCTCTCATGCACATGTTAATCAATAGAGTTTTAAATGTTGCAGCTCTTCAATGATGACGTGCTGTCTGCTGCATCAGAATTATCTTAGGAGTATATGCGCATGTGTGCATGACCCACCATAAACAGACACCCAATACACTGTTTCTGATTTTCTTTCTCTTCTAACACAATTGTGGCAACCTTGGCCTTTCAAACCTTCAAGTAGTTTTTGCATTTTCATTTTATTGTGAGAAATGTCCATGCGACGCCTGTAGTCATGTGTTTGTTATGCAGGGGGTATGTATGTTGTGTCAGTGTAGCTGCCTTGTCTTTGATCAATTATTCATGAATCAGAGCAGGTTTTTGATACTGATAGGTCCTTACTCATCATCTGCAGGTTGTTTGTGAGAGAGATAGAGATGCTGACTCACTGGTCTTTCTTTTTAGAAGTGACTCATTCCTTCTTCTATATGGACATATGACCACTTTGCCATTTTAAAGAGAAACTCTCCTTTAATATTCTGTTTTTGTTTTCACGGGACAGACAGACATACAGACAGACAGACAGACAGACAGACAGATAGATAGATAGATAGATAGATAGATAGATAGATAGATAGATAGATAGATAGATAGATAGATAGATGGATAGATAGATAGATAGATAGATGGATGGATGGAAACTTTCATTTTATGCCAAGCTTGTTTGCAACGATTTGTTTGGTGGATAGATATATAGATAGATATTTTGATTTATTTATATATAGATAGATATATATATATATTCAGATAGATAGATAGATAGATAGATAGATAGATTGGTTTGTTGGTTGATTGATAACTGCGCAACATTCTAGAATAAGATTTATCAGTATTAAAAAGGCCATTAATAACAACGCCGACTGAAATCGAGAGTAGTCTAATGGACTAAGATGCCAACCTAATGAAGTTTGTCCACTGGATTTTTGCTGACCATGCAGACAACCTCATCTACTCAACCAAGTGACCATTATGGTCTTCAATCCATAATAGTACAATCGGTGTGTGGTGGCGTGGGTTTTGTGGTGGTTTTTAAGTGTTCTTGTATGCCTACACATTGAGAGTACTTTTCTTTTGTGGACCATTTTATCTTTCTCCATTTTAATATTGTATTAGTCCATACCCTAAACTGACATGAAGGAATAGGTCACTCAAAAATTCAAATGCTTTTTCAACCATTTAAAAAAATATATATATTAAAATGTCTTTACTTATTTATGCTCCTCCATGCTTAGCTCCTCATTTTGCTCACACTGTACAGAGGATTTTTGCTTTGTTTTGTTCACACAGACTACAGTGAGGCAAAAGATCACTCCATTAGTCTATAGTGTAGTGTGTGACAGTGTGATGACCCTCCAGGACCAGTGTTGCCCATCCCTAATGTACACTGTAGTGTACACATATTCATATCATCTCTTCCAGAACACCATTTTCACAATCTGTTAATCAGTTGAACATCTTAATGTTTTGTAATGCATAAGTTTGCTTATGTAATAAATAAATAACAGTAGACAGCAAATTGATGGTATCTTTAGGGGGCAATTTCATGCTATAGTCAGACATGACAGGAAATGCTTGTTTAACTTGTTTGTGAAAATTCTAATGTGGACAGCTACAGAGTTGGTCTGAAAATTATGCACTACGTCTGACTGTTTTGCAGGAAAACAAAGAGATTTAGAAACGTTAAGATGCTAAACTGAGTGTATAATCAAAACGATGAATCTGATTAACTGGGTTACAGAGCACTTTAAATCTCATTAAGCTTATTGGTTTTGGGAAGAAAGCAAAAACAGAAGGAGAAGGAAGAAACTTTGAGGCTGAGAACTTGAAGAGAAAGAGTAGGTTTGGTAAAACTCAAAGCAGAGTGTTAGATTTTAGATTAATGAAGTTAGACTGAGCAGAAAATTATAAATACTCTCTTTAAAAAAAAAAATAGGCTTGGTGGAGAATTATATATTAGCAGAAAGAGTGATCAAGATTATACTGAAAAAGTTTTCAGCTGGCATTAATAAAGGCAGCTGTCATAACTCATGTCCAGTCATAACTGCATTATAAACATTTAAAACATTCCAGAATGCATTAAGGCCATAAGCCTGTCCAAAACCACAACAGTAGTCATTTGATATTCACAGTTGCCTCAATGAGCATCGCTGCAGTTTAGCTGGTCAATATTCTTCCTCCATTCTTCAATCAATATGACAAGACTCTCTGACCACAAGGAACATACATTGTATATGTGCCTGACACTAAAGCTAACTTTTTGTTTATGCAGTCAATTGGTGTTCTTCACAAGCAGTTTTCATCAATACATTTCAGTATGGATTGAAGGCATGTTTTGAGATGAAGAGATCAGTGTCACCTTTCTTTCTCTCAGCATCAGTCATATTGAATAGAAATGCTAGTAATAGCATAACCCCAGCTAAATGTTAAAATCCTTAATATTTGAGAGACTGATTATCCTGACACCCTGTTTTATTTTGTGTTTGTTTATGTGAGTATTTTAAATCATGTAAGGGATAAAAGGGGGATGAGCAGACAAAACTGCAAGAAGATTAGAAATAGTGAAAGCAATAGTCACATAATATTTAGTGGGAAGATGAATATGTATGCTACACTATAATACAAGATGGCCCCAGCCCCAAACGGTTTTGTCTATTCAGCTGAACAACATTTGTAAAATTTTGTCTGTGAGAACAGTTAACTAACTTTAATTAAACTGAAGTTAATTGAGGTTAATTGATCTAAATTTGTGTTTGTGGAAAATCTATGACATTGTATTATGCCGAATAAGACAGATTTTCATTAAAACCTTTAGGCTAATTGAGTGAAATCGTTCCATTTTAATTTATAGTGATGCTATTGTGACATAACTACATTTAAAATATGGGCAATTAAATATGTAAATATTCATATGCCTGTATGTAAGTCATATAATAAATTTACCTCTTTTACTGTGATCCTGCTTTGTCATCTTCTCCCATTTGTTTGTATTTTTAATGATGAATTATTGTGTTGATTTCTCGAAATTGCTAATTTGTGACTTTATTTCTCATATTTATGATTATTTGGACGTTATAGTGATGTGATGTTAATGCAGACAAGCGGAGTATTGCAAACAGTCTAACATCACAGTCAACGATCTTTAAATACCACCTGGCCAATCAAATTTGAGGGCCAGAAATCTCTCTCCCTCCTTCAGCTGCTCCTTGTGTGGGTCGCCACAGTGGAATTATCCGCACAATCATTTGGCACAGGTTTTACCCCGAATTCAGGGGCTTTGCTTTTTTTTTTCTTGACAAGAAATGCGTTTATTAAGACGCGGAACCGCCGTGTTTCTTCACGGCCACAACAAACGGGAGACTTTTTCAGACGCGCACTTCAACTTCACCTCGGCGCCAGGCGGAAAAGGTACAGGTGCCAAAATGAGCTTCAGTAGAACGACAGTAAACTGCGGTCTGATTAGATGTCAGTCGAAACTGAGTAAGATAACTCCCTCTAGTGGCTGAGCACTGTGCAACTATAGAATTCTTGAACGGGTTGAGCTGTCCATAGTTCTGAAAGAAAACAGGCTGCTGTCCATGGTTCTGAAAGAAAGCAGGCTGCTGTCCATGGTTCTGAAGTCTGTTTCAGGCTGATCCAACTTGCAAAATAAAGGCGTGGTTATTTTATGGAACCCCCAGTTCTGCACCAAATAAAAGAGATATGGATGCAGATTGATATTTCCAAGTCATTAGCCCATTTACTTCTGTCCAATTGCAGAGACTTAAATCGTTCCTATCAAACCCTACCCCCTTTCTTTATTTTAATGCTCATTGACCCAGTAGAGTCTTGGCTGAAGTGACATTTAATGTTTTAAACCACCAGTTTTTAATGCCTATAAGATTTTATGTAAAGGAGCCGGATATACTTGATTAATTGTTTAAGCAAAGAACATCTAATAAAAATCCTGATTATAGCATGTTGTTTTATGTGTGTAATTACAACACTTGACATTTCGCTCTCTCTAGCTCTCTCCTTGTGGGGACTTTTTTTGGGGGGGGGCGGGGGGGTCCCACGAGGAAACAAGCTTATAAATAATACACGAAGGTTTTTTTTTTTTTTTTGAAAATCTAAAAATGGCATTAGTTTTGTTTGATGCGTAGGTTTTGATGCAGGGTTAGGGTAAGGGGATAGAAAATACGATTTGTACAGTATAAAAAGCATTACCTCTATGGAATATCCCCATAAAACATGGAAACGTGGTGCGTGTCAGTGCGTGTGTGTGTGTGTGTGTGTGTGTGTGAGAGAGAGAGAGAGAGAGAGAGAGCGGACACCTCTGGCAACCAAACGAAGCGAAGGCAAGTAAACTGTATAAGGTTTCGTGAGGTGGTGAACGAGAGCCAGCTGACCGCTTTATATCTGGTTTCCGGCTCTTTCATTATCGCTCTCTGTCTCGCGTTCCCTCAGTTTAGCACTATGGTGCTTTGGCTTATATTTGTGCACTCACCACAGACAAACTGCAAACCGGTAGGCTATTTGTGATGAAGTTCTGAACTTCATCGCTCGTTACAGCAGAGTTGGCTCGCGCAGTAGAGAGGCGGACGCCTCGCGGCGTCGTGTTACTTCGCGTCTTGCTTTTTATAGGAGGAATGGGGTGAGTAGTGAAATGCCAACTCTCTGGAAACAGATCGTGTTCTCCTTCGCCTCTATACTCAGCATCGGTTCTGTGGTGCTTCTGGTCGTGGCACTGTCCACCGAGCGCTGGATCACCGGAACCACACTGTGTCAGACAGGAGTGGATCTGGTGAACGCGTCTAGTCCAGAGCTCGAGCAGTTCACGGGACACATATACTACGGACTCTTTCAAGGCGGGAAAACACGGAGATGCGGGCTCGGGATCCGCCGCTCCAAAATATACAGTAAGAGCAATAACGTGAAGATTCATTTCAAGCACCGTGCCTACAGTATATTAGCTATACTGAAACATATTTGTTTAATGTAGCTGTTAGAAGAGGTCCTTGCACTTTTTTCTCCGTTGTTGTTGTGTTTTGATGTTGTTTTATACATTTAACTTTTCTTTATGAAGCACTTGTATTTATTTATTTATGTTTATTGACTCTCTGACAGTCATACTATATTATATATACACACTAGTGTTTAAAAGTTTGGGGTCAGTAAGATTTATTTATTATATAAATAAATAAATAGGTGAAAAAAAATAAATGACAGTACAATGTTACAAAAGATTTCAAATAGAAGGTGTTCTTTTTACCTTTATTTTCATCAAAAAAATCTTGAAAAAATATGTACCATTGTTTGCACAAATATATTAAGCAACACTACTGTTGTCAACATTGATAATTGGAAATGTTCCTTAAGCAGCAAATCAGAATATTAGAAATATTTCTGAAGGATCATGTGACATTTAATTATGCTATAAAATCAGCTTTGATTACAGGAATAAATAGTGATCAAATAAGAGATTTCTTTTCAAAACATTCCAAATACAAACCCCAAACATAGTATATATATATATATATATATATATATATATATATATCTTATATATATGTGTATGTGTGTGTGTGTGTGTGTGTGTGTGTGTGTGTGTGTGTGTGTGTGTGTGGTCTATGTGTGTGTGTGTGTGTGTGTGATTATCAGGTATAAAAGTATATAGCTGAACTCTGTCTCTCTCTTTCTCACAATTTCTTCAGTTTTCCCAAAGCTCATCAAAAAAATCAACAGTGGTCTTCACATGATCATTATCTTCTTCCTTTTCATTGCTATTGGCTTTGCAGTTGTCACTTTAGCTTTCTGTATATATAATGCCAGAAAAGTTCCTTACCAGTCTATCAAAGGACCTTTTGGCCTCTACATCTGGAATTTCATTGCAGGTAAATCAGCATAACATATAATCTAAGATACAATGTTCTGTCCACACTGCTGGACAATCAACCCTTAAACAACAATAACAACTTGTGATTCATTACATCTTTCGATTTCTGATTATATACTACATCCACTCTTTTAATCTCTTCTCTCAGCTCTGTTCAGTGCAATGGGTTTCGCGTGTTTCCTTGCAGCAATCCAGTGCCATCGGCTCACAGAACATGTGGCTAACTACAGCGAGAGCCTTTTCACCCTCATGATCCTTGAGGAGAATCTTGGTTACTCCTTCTGGTTGTGCGTTGCCAGCACTGTAACACACGGAGCTAACATTCTTGTAGTAGCCTCCAGTAAAGTACATCTGCCTAAAATACAGACTAAGAAACCAGAGGAACCCACAGCCACCGGAGATGATTTTCTCTACTAAGGAATGAAGATGAGCTGAATGTAGGGTCAGAAAGGAGGCTGTGCAGATGAGCCAGACAGATCATTCATGTGAACGACATCTTCAGATTCTGAGGTTATTTATGGGCTGATATGAGGTAATTTAGACTGTGGTAAAAGCTCAGTTAGTATATGGCAAATATGTAAAAGAAAATCACTTGAATATGATGGTTTTTTAATGGGGTTTTTTAATGGAGGACAGCAAAATGTTTTTCAATTGACAGGTTATGAACAACTGCAGGGCTTTCAGTCTGAAATGTGATATAGTGTATGTCTTTTAAATGTTAGAAAATTTTACAAGTTATATATTTTACCAAGCTATTATTTCAGAGCTACTGATAAATGTACAATATGTAATAATGCAATATTACTGTCTGATATATAAGAATAAAAACTCATTGCACGAGTCAATAAACTTCACTTTTAAAATGTTCCCTTTTATCAATGACACACTCTAAACATACTAAACAGCCATTATCTCAGCAGAGTATGCATAATAAACAGCAAACAAACTTTATAAATATTTTTGTTTACTTGTTTACGTTTAATTCAATACATTTAAAAATGTATACTTTTACTTCTATACATGTAACACGTTCGTGTTATCCGACTGAATCAGGGTAGTGAAATAAAAAACCGCAAGGTGTCATCACTGGGATAGGCTACAGATGTTTTTAGGCTACAAACATCTCTTGTTTCCAATAATAGCTCACATGCACTCTTTACACTATACATTATACATATCGCATACAACAAAGTACCAAAAAGTAGCATGGTATTACCAAGGGGTATTAAACAATGTCTTTTCATTATTTAGATTCAGCTTATATTTATATTAGTACCCCACATATTTCTCTGTTGTTGTTATTCTATAGCTCCAGAGACATTATCATGAAGTAAATTACCATAAATATGGACAGGAACTGATTTTTGTCTATGATCCTCATAAAAAAGTTTATCTGGGTATTAGTTTACTAAGTTAAAATGATATACATCTACCTCCTCATGTAAACATTGCATTTTACATTAATAACAAAAATAGTATGAAATTTCAACGTCATTATTCAGTATTGCCGAATTAAAAGTTTATGACTGTATCAACAGGCATCACTGTCAGATAATAGTATATTTCTTGGCATGGCAAATTATAGTAATTCAAACTGTAAAATAAAACGATGTTGCATCATAACAAAGATTATCTAACACTGAACAAAAGTATGCTACATTTATAAATTAACGCTGACCAAGATTAAATTTAAGATTAATCTATCTTTTGCAGAAATTAATACAGATTTGTAACTGCAGTGTGTTGGGTCGTTGTCCTGTCACATGATCCAACTTCTGTTGAGCATCAGTTGGTGAACAGATGACCCTTACATTTGGCTGCAGAATGTTCTGATAATCGTTGGAGTTTATATTTCCATCGATGATACCAAGCTGTCCAGGCCCTGAGGCAGCAAACCATGATAAGCCCTCATTCAGCAGTTTGTTGTCCATATGTGAACTACACGTTTCAACCAACAGAGTGCACCATTGTACTGGTAATACAGTGGTTATAGAAAATAATCACCCCTTTAAAATAATCACATTTTGTTGATTTGAAATGAAGACGGACACAGTTTTTGTTTTACAGGCATGAGGCTTACCCACTCTTACCTATGTATACCCTATACTTGTATCAAATATAATAAATAATCAAATTCAAATTAGTTCAAATAATGATTGCTTTGTCAGTTACAAATCATGTATTACTGCAAATAGATAAATTCTAAAATTATTTGTGCAGTTATATTTTATGTGGCAACCCACTTAATTAGGCACATAAATTGTATCACACTGATCAATAAACAGTAGGCTATTAAATAGCAGTCCCAAACTAGTTTTTCTTACTACAATGAAGTTAGTAACTACCACTGTCATAAAAATCTAGAAAATGACCAAAAGTGAAAAGAAGTGGTATTATGGTTGAGGGTTAATGGAAACTACGGTTGGTAAATTGGTAAACATTGCATGTTACTTGACGTTTAGGTGCATTTTTGTAGGAAGGAGTGGATGGAAACCTCAGTATATGTGTGTGGGCGAGACAGGATATCTATCCCACAGCACTCAACCATTAGCACTCACACTCACATAAGCATTTAAAAATCTAATAGAACTGATCCCTGGACATAAACTTAGTCCCTTTGTGTCAGTCATTGACTTCTGCTCATTGGAAATTATTTAACAAATTTGTTCCAGAGAAAGACAGACAGAGTAAATCTGAGTGAGTTCCACACACAGACATTATGAATATAAAATTAAAACTGTGGCTTGTTTTATCAATCCCTGTAAATGTGCAAGAAGTGTTTCTCAGGGATAAAAAAGACTCTAGAGATTTTGAGAGGAAATAAATCATAACTACAACATATTTACAATCCTTTTTGCAACCTGTTGCTTTTTGTGGGATGTTGCTGCTCTTAAAAACTAATATTTTCCACAATATATTAAAGTCCATGTCTATTCTTGACCTAATGCCAGAATATGGTTTGATGATATTTACTGGTAAAATAGCTTGTTTGGAAATTATTGGTGAATATTTTTTAAGAGCGTGCACTTGGAGTGTCTAGGAAATTCCCAGGCAATTATTGTTTTGAGGTGGAATAATGACGGCACTACACCTCACAAACATTTTATTATGCAAACCCCGTTTCCACCACAGAAAAAAAAAAATTATAAAAAACTGTAATTATGTTCTTTTTTAACTCACAATTCAGACAGACAAGGCAATTACTGTGAAATATACTTAATATAAGCTTGCAGTTCCCAGAAAAACTAACAATTGAAAGATATAAACTCGGAATTGTGACTTTTTTCTCAGAACTGCAAAATGTTAACTCAAAAGTCAGAACTGTGAGATGTTAACTCGCAATTCTGAGAAGAAAATCTTCTTTTATTCCATGGCAGAAATGGCCTTCCATATAGGATTATAATGAAAGGAAAGAAGAAGAAGAATTTAAGGTTTGTATGTTAATGTTTTCACATGTTTTCTTATGTTTACTGAAACAAAATACTTTATGTTGTTATGAAGTTATGGCCATGATATGCATAGTTTTTGACTGTAAATGCTTTAGTTTCCTAAAGGAACCTAATTTTGTTTTAGTCCATTGACTATGACTTGTACATTTGGAAATCCTTGGATCCATTCCCAGCGCAGTTTACTTGGACATTGCCAAATCAATAAAGTGTATCTTGGAGTACCTCAGAGCATCTTATTGTTTTCCCCAGATTCAGAATTCTTTGGCATTAAAAGAAAAAAAAATAAATAAATAATCAGCATCACTGTATGGTGGATAAGCTTCCATAGTTCTGTCCACCCTGCCACTTTTTTATTACAGTTTAATGCAATATTTACATAGATGTAGTTTTGAGCTCAACAAAATATAGTGAAGATGAAGTACTGAAAAGGAGGTTTATCTGTGCTTTGGTGTTCTGAGACACCTTAATATGGCTATAAAGACACTGTAAATGCACTATAGACAGGATATAAAGAGCCATTTAACTGATCTTTTATCTAAAGTGACTTTTTTTATACAACAGACAATCAAAACTATTTGGTTGTCAACATTCTTCAAAATGCCTTCTTTTGCATTCCACAGAAATCATACAGAAAAAAAAGTGTTAAGGTGAGTATCAATTTTGGGTGAATCCCTTCAAGCCATTACTACTCCATTACCTAAGTAAAAGCACATGGAAGGAAAAAATCCTTTTTCTACCTCATGACAATCCTTTAGAACTGACTGTAACAGCAGCCACAAGTAAAGCCTCAAAGACCAACTAAAAGCTACTCTGACGACCAAAAGCAGAGATCATTTCCTCTGTTTGGACTCTGGGTAAATTGTTCCTAAGTGTATTGGCTCAGACATCCGAAATTTGTCTATGATTAATCTGTCAGCCTTCTGAAAACACAGATGGATATCAAGAAGGCCTTTATAGCCACCAAAAAGTCTTTATCAGATACAATCAGAACACTTGTTTTTATGTACATGTTTTGTGACTATAAATTATGCATCTGTAGATCCGCTGGATATTGAATCTTTGTAGGTTGATGGGGCCACAGTCAATATGTGTGCTATCCCTACAGAGATTATAATTATAATGGGTTCTAACTGCACCTCTTATGATGGAGATTTAAGAGGGAAATGTGTTTTCATAACTAATGATGTATTTTCCCCAAGGGCCATTTTACTACAATCAGTCAGACACGGCTCATCTAAGCCAGGAGTGAGTTTGTTAGTGTGTGTGTGTGTGTGTGTGTGTGTGTGTGTGTGTGTGTGTGTGTGTGTGTGTGTGTGTGTGTGTGCTCGTGATCAGGTTGTAAAACACTAAAAGCATTCACATTTAGGTTAAGAATGGGAGATAAAATTTAATAAAGAACAGAGATAAAAAAAGAAGAGGAAAGAACATGTAAGTCCACATACATTTTCCGGCATGTACTGTATCATATTTGTAATGCATACAGTGAAAAAAGCAAACAAAAACAAATTCTACAAAACGTTAAAAAAACATTCTTTGGTGGGTGAAACTGTTTAAATATTAATGTGTCTGTTTATGAGCAGGAATTCCAAAGTAGAGACATCAAATATTGATACAATTTTGTTAATTCATAGGGCCCAAGCCCTAGATGGAGCAGGGCCCTATTGTTTTTCAAAGGATTATTATTATTAGGGCCCGAGCACTGATGGTGCAAGGAACCTATTGAAATCTCTGTGTTTATTCTTCTTCGTCTTCTTCTCCAAAATGAATTGCATTTTTGAAGTGGGTGTGCCAAAATGATCTTGAGTTTTCATTGAAGGCTGTGTCTGTGGCAACCTGGTAAATTTCATTGTTTCACCATGAAACAGGAAGTTGTTATAACTCAGGCATACAATGTCTGATCTGCCCAAACTTCACACGTTTGATAAGACTCCTGACCTGAAGACATCTGCATGCCAATATTCAGCTGCAGTCATAGCGCCACCTAGCAACAGAAATGACTTGCTTTACAGATGGGAAAGGAGCTGTTGTAACTCAGCCATACATTGTCCGATCTGTCCCAAACTTCACGTTTGATAAAGTCCTAGCCTGAACACATCTTAAGGCCAATATTGAGTGATAATCATAGTGCCACCTGCCGGCAACAGAAAATGATTAGTTTTCCACTAACTTAAACATGCAATGTCCAATCTACCCCAAACCTCACATGTTTGGTAGGGGTCCAGGTCTAAAGACATCTACATGCCGATATTCATTTATAATTTATAGTGCCACCTGTTTTACACTTATTAAGACATGCATTGTCCAATCTGCCCTAAGTTACCTGTTTGATAAGAGTCACGACCTGAAGACATCTAAAGGCCAATATACAGTTAAAATCATAGCGCCACCTGTTGGCAACAGGATATGTCATGTTTTACATTAACTCAAACATACCATGTTCAATCTGCACCAAACTTTGCATGTTTGACAAAAGTCCTGGCCTGAAGACACCTGCATGCCAATATTCAGTTATAGTCATAGCGCCACCAGCTTGCAGCAGGAAGTTTGGCACATAATAATAATATTCCACCTATATTTACCACAATAAATGCATATTGCCCACCGTTCACTGTTTTCCTAAGGCCACTAAGGGTGGAGGTGGCTTCGGGTGTGAGGGCCCTTTCAATGCTGCTTGCAGCTTTCTTTCTTTTTTCAAGGTTTAGGGGCTTTTAGAGCCCTTAAAATTCCCCAAAAGTCTTGAAATGTGGCACACTCATTGGAATCTGTGGCCATGGGGGCCGGGCAGATTTTCACAAGGGGGGGGGGGGGGGGGGGGTCACTTGGGGGGCCCGTGGCACATTTCTTATAGGGCCCATTTTGAGGGGCTATTTACCACACATAGTTTGACCTACAGTCACCAAAATTCACACATTCACACACATCAGCCCCAACAACTTTCACACTACATATCATTAGCTCCGCTCATCAGAAAGTTAGCTATTCTGGGTTTTGTGAAAAATGCATGCTGTGGAATTTGCGATACTCCTCTTAGGTTTTTCATCCGATCGCCGAATTTGTTGTTTTACTTGTTGGTTTTACATTGAGGATGCTAAATTGCAAAGGGATCTTTGATATCTAAAACAGTTTGGCCATGGCAAGGCGACAAATTTATGGCAAAAAATGGAAACAGGAAGTGGAACTTTAGCATACTTTGTCTGATTTTGATCAAACTTCAGCAGTTTGTTTGTTGTATGCGGCCGAACACATAGATGTGACTATTGTGAGTCTCAGTCACAGTGCCAATAACTGGCAGCAGGAAGTGTGTCATTTTTAAAATGCTTTGAAATAAGACTATTCTGATGTCTAAGTTTAAAGCAAACTGAATAAAAATAACAATGTCAAAACATGGCCGATGTAAAACTATGAAGGCATTCTTAATATCTTAAATACTGTTGCCATGGCAACACATCAAACATTCTTTTCCTGTGTTTTTGAGGCACTTAACATGCTTAACATGCTCAACACACACATCAGCATTAATGATAGTTAGACACTGGCAAAAGCACAGAATGATGAGGCATGGATGAGGCGCTCTTTAGAGAAACCTTGTGACTAAAGTGGGGGAGTTAGTTTTAGCTACAGACAAGCTGTGGATTTTTGCATATTCCTTCTAGGGCAATCATGCAAATCACACCAAACTTTCTCAACATGATGCCAAAACACTGAGGAACCTAAACTGTGAACGGATTTTGGATAACTTGAACAGTGATGCCATGAACAACGAAAACTATATTTTTACAGTATTTATTATTAATCTTTTTTTCATTTTACAAATGCTTACAGTATATATCATCATTTTAAAAATGCTTATAGGACATTAAAAGTTTTGGTAACACTTTACAATAAGGTCTCATTTGTTAAAATTAGTTAATGCATAAACTAACATGAACAAGATTGAACAATATATTTTTACAGCATTTATTAATCTTTTTTTAATGTTAGTTAATAGGTTCATGTTCATGTTCACAGTAGCTAAGGTTAACAGATACAGCTTTACATTTTAATTGATGTGTAAGTAATTTTTTATCTTAATATGAACTAAAATTAATAAAATATATAAATATAATTATTGTTCATGTTAACTAATATAGTTAATGTTAACAAATAAAACCTTATTGTTAAGTTATATATTGTTCTCTCTGTCCAAACTGATGTTATATTTACTGAACAATATTGAACATAATTTATTTAAAAAAAAAAAAAAAAGATTTGTGGCAATGCATACAGTTCACAAATTACATATAAAGGAGCTGATTACCCAAAAATGAAAATTTTCAGAAAATGTACTCACCCTCAGGCCATCCAAGATGTAGATGAGTTTGTTTCTTTATCAGAACAGATTTGGAGAAATTTAAAAACTGTGCACTAAACTTTTTAAGGGAGAAACTAATATTATAGATATTTTAGCATTATATTATTTTATTAATGGTTTGAAGTTAAAAACGTCATGATGGATTTGTTTCTTACAAACATGCAGCTTTCCACTTCACAAGACAATAAATGATGGACTGTGGATTACTTGTGGACTATTGTGATATTGATGCATTGGTGAGCAAGTGATGTATGGAAGAAACAAACTCATCTTTCAAACAGCTTTTGAAAACCAAAAAAGGATTTTTTTTTCCTTCAGGAAAGTTTTAAAAAGTTTAACTGAATTTATAAAGTAAAACCTCTTTTGAAATTTTGAAAATGCACAGAAGGTACAGTTTCATCTGTCAACTCAGGCTCACCCCAACCAACTGACAGAGAGATAGAGAGAGAGAGAGAGAAAGAGAGAGAGAGAGGAGGGCAATAAATCCTGCAAACCAGATCCACCTCAAGAAAGCATTTTATCCCTCACTCTGCTCTTGCTCTCTCTCACACTTAAATTAATTTTCTCTCTCTTTTTCTGCCTGAGATGTCGTCTCTTCTGAGGGAGGAGATGGACAGAGTATTGTTCAGACCGGAGGGACAGAAGCTGGAGGAGTTTATAGAAATAGAGGAGCTACAGCAGGGACGACATTTTCTCTGCGTTTCTAGTAAGAAAAATCTACTTCTATCTATTTTATGCATGATTATTTGAGGTGATGTGCTGAGTTATCTTCCATTAGAAAACGGATATTGAAATCCATTAAAAAGAAAAAATTGTAAAAAATACGGTCATATATAGTTTGTGAAGAAGAAAGAATTCTAATATATATATATATATATATATATATATATATAATATATATATATATATATATATATATATATATATATATATATATATATATATATAGTCCTAAATATGCTTTGTATGGTATAATAAAAATACAAACCAATATTTGTTTAGTATCTAAGGATAAAGAACCTCAAATCTCAGTGGTCCTGTGTCGGAGAGTTAAACATTCACGGACCAATAAGCTGCAGAAATCTGGGCTGGAGGACAGTTATGAAAAAACAGAGATCTGGGCCCTGGAAGATCTGCTGATTCTGGATGGTAGAGATCCAGATACCGTGAGTTGAGTTTAGCATTCATCCTCTTTCCATTTATGATTACACATGCTACTTAAATGCTTGAAAACATATTTTAATATTAATGGTGCTGATGAGTTGTATTGCATAAGGAAGTGGAATCTCTTACTTTTTATTCTAAGATGTTCAGTTTGCATATCTCTGCTGTGTTAGGATGATCCCTGTTTCTTGATGCATTTCGACACGGTGCGGTCGGTCAGAGCAGTGAGCTGTGCTGCAAAATACACGCTGGCCCGCTGTCTGCTGTCCCTGAGCAGGAAGTATCACCACACGGCACTAAAACTAAAGAACTTTGACTGGACATACATTCAGCCCACTGCAATGTATTCAGATCGTGGTGACTGTGTTGTCCTCGCGCAGATCTGTTTCTATGCCTTTAATCTGGTGTGTCTTTCCTTGTGTCCTGTGCCTCTGGCATAGAGACATTTTGATTAATCTTCTTAATGAGATTTCTTTAAACTGACCCTAAAAACCTAAACCCTTGATGCTGACAATAAAAAGTTCATTTCAGTGTTATCTGTACCACCCTTAGGGATTGTACAAAGACCACGCTCTGTGTTTTGAGCACTTAAGCCATGCTTTGAGCACTCAGGCAGACCTACAGTAACTGTAACATAACGCCACACTGGGAGTGAAATCCAATTTGTGCTTGTGCAAATGCAACACAAAAGAGTGTTTCTGATGAGTAATGCTGTGGCTTTATAAGTGTAATAAATGCTATGTGACAGGTTTGCATGTTTAAGCTGATTCATTAAGCAAGCTCTCTATTTAATTATTTCAAAAAGTGAAACTGTGAGACATTGTTGTTGTTATTGAAGAAAACGCTTTTTATATTATATTGTTCTGGTGAAACTTCTATTGTTTTCTCATTTCTGCAATGTGCTTTACATGTTATTGAATAAAAACAGTGCCATTGCAAAACATCCATCAACTATTAAAAGCAAATTAAATATATGGAAACTTTTCAAAACATGTGTAACTGTGTGCAAGACAGCTTTGATTCTTTGCATGCATAATATTCTTGGTACCAAAGGATTTGCCGCTTATTAAAAGTAGGCATCTGTAAATGTACAGCTACTTACCAAATAAATATATAACTGAATTGGGATTAAATGTTTTTATTTCGTGGAAAGACTGAGCTCGTGATTACATAACTAATTCAACTACATATCAAATATAGTTTAATGGTCGTTACACAAAAATAGAATGCCGTGACTGCCCAGAATTAATTATTCCACAGAGTCGTGTAATAAAAATATGCTAATGTAACAGGTTAAACATGCACTACGAAGTGCACAAACTTGAGCCAAAGCCCCCTGTTGACGTCACACACGCTTTAATGTTTTGGGGGTGGCTAAAAAATAGCCTGAATCAAGAGAATCATTTTATTTCTACTTCTAATAACAGTGCTTAGTTTGTAATGACCGCGAATTCTTGCGAAATAAACTAACATTTTTTCTAACTACATGCAGAATTCGAGTGAATTTATTTGTTTGTAATTTAACTCGTAACTTATATCCGCCCATAACGGCGTAGCGGAAGCGCGCCTGGCGCCAAATTTCAAGTTTGGATGGTTGCGCTGAAAACATCGCCGAAGTTCTTCGAGGTGATCGCGAATACACTGTATAGCGTTTTTGCTGTGAGATTTTCCTCACACGGTGGTTTGTCGAAATGTACATAAAGTCTATTGTGCTAGAGGGCTTCAAGTCCTACGCCGAAAGGACGGAGATTAACGGATTCGATCCGTTTTTTAACGCCATCACTGGACTGAACGGCAGTGGAAAGTCAAACATACTGGACTCCATCTGCTTTCTGCTCGGGATTTCTAACCTATCACAGGTCAGTTTTAATACATTAAATATCATCTACACCTATCCATATGAATAAATCTGGCAGCTTTGTGATGGCGGTTTTTAATAGCTGTGGTTTGCGCATCTATCTATTTATTTATTTATTTAATTGTTTTGCCTAGTTAAAAAACAAAAACAATGTATGAATCACTAGTATGACAACATACAAAATTCAAAAAACAACCTTAAGTAAAACAGAATAGCATGATTGTTTAATTATCATGGAAACAGGTTTAACAGCTAAATGTCATACTGATAGTTTTGGCTTGTCAAATCTTGTAGGTTCGTGCCACTAATCTCCAAGATCTGGTGTACAAAAATGGCCTGGCTGGGATCACCAAAGCAACTGTGTCCATCACTTTTGACAACTCCAACAAGAAACAGAGTCCACTTGGGTTTGAGACGCATGATGAGATTACTGTTACACGACAGGTATGTGGCTTGAGATCGGTGTTTGCGCCACACTCCCGCTGATGACACTCATTATTGTGACGTTGTTATTTGTGTTGTGCAGGTGGTCATAGGCGGACGAAACAAGTACCTCATCAACGGCGTGAACGCGAACAATCTGCGAGTCCAGGATCTGTTTTGTTCAGTTGGCTTGAATGTCAACAACCCTCACTTTCTGATCATGCAGGTAACCATCATAATACACTGATTTAAGACTTTTCAAGTTTTGTGGCCTGAAAAGATTTATATTTATGAAATTATATCGGATGTTCATATTCTTAACCACAGGACTTTCGATTTAAAATGAACGTGAATGGCTGATTCCTACTTTTATTTTACGTCTGTAATGTGAAATTTGTTGAGGACAGATTGTCACAAGCAAATAGGGTTCATTTTAGTTTCATATTTTTAGACAGATTTGTGCCAGTTACAGTTCACATTCTCACTCACTCCTGTCGTATGTTTATTTCAGGGCAGAATCACCAAGGTCTTAAACATGAAGCCTCCGGAGGTGAGATGTTTGTCACTTGAATGTACTTGGTTGTGATCTTATCACTTTTATTTTATTTTAGTAGTAAAGCTTGAAGTTGAATTGCAGTGCACTGATGGACGAATTGACACAAACTGTCTTAGATGCAAGTTGTACTGTAAAGTTTAAAATGATGAATATATGTTTTCATTCACAGATTCTGGCTATGATTGAAGAGGCTGCAGGCACCAGGATGTACGAATGCAAGAAGATTGGTGCTCAGAAAACTATTGAGAAGAAAGATGCCAAGCTGAAGGAGATTCAGACTGTACGTGCATTTATTATTATTTTTTATTATTGTTTATTTAAATGACCCAACAGTTGGAACAACCAGCAGTTTCGTCTAATGGCAATGAGAATCTTTGTGTGTGTGTGTGTGTGTGTGTGTGTGTGTGTGTGTGTGTGTGTGTGTGTGTGTGTGTGTGTGTGTGTGTGTGTGTGTGTGTGTGTGTGTGTGTGTGAGACAGATCCTGGAAGAGGAGATCACCCCTGCTATGGAGAAACTGAAGGAGGTATGTGTTATTAAAAAAGTATTGCTAGTATTTAGGAATAGTTAAGTGCAAAAATATAAAATATTTTCTTGTATTAACCCCATGTTACTGTGAAACACAAAATAAATCTTAGACTGAATAGTAATTAATTAATAATAAATAACTTATTTATAATTTATTGTATATGTGTATATTAGATTCACGTTATAAGAAAACCATGCATTATTTATTTACACCTTTATCATATAAATGAAGTGGTTAATTATTAATAAAGGTATTCTAGAGGCTTTACATTACTGTGTGCCACTCTTTTTCTTATACAATGTATATTTATGATCTTTGTCACACCCTGTCTGTCTCCCTTGCTTCTTCTCAGGAACGTGCGTCCTACCTGGAGTACCAGAAGCTCATGCGTGAGATCGAGCACTTGAGTCGACTGTACGTGGCGTACCTGTTCGTGTGTGCCGAGGAGACCAAGCTGAAGTCCACTGAAGACCTGCAGGAGATGCAGAGCTCCGTCGCACAGCTGCAGGAGAACATGAGGCAGAACGAGGCCAAAGTGAAGGAGCTGAGCGCAGAGATACAGGAGCTGGAGCGCAGGAGGGACAAGGTAAACAGCAGAGCAGACGCTCAGAGAGCAGGAGCAAGAAGCAATAGTGTATGCGTCGGAAACATTCAAAGGAAAAAATCAGCCTTTAATTGTTTCTCACTTGTGTAATGAAGCTTCCAAACTTTTCTCCTTGATTTCTGGTCAAGTGCTTTGCAACAGCCTGCATGAACAATAACACATGCATTCCAAAAGCACAATATAATATATAAATGTGAAATGCCAGCCACATGATATGTAACAATTTACAGTTTTAACAGTTATATAGCATTAAAATAAGTCAAAACAGTCATTGCAACTGATAATGTTTCTTTTATCTAGTTGAAATGTTTATTTGTTTTTGTTTTTTTTATCTAGCAAGATGCCTTTATGATTTTATAGCATTTTAGAGAAGAGATAAAAACGGACGAAAATGTATGCCACACCGCATATAAAACTTTGTAAGACTTTACATTATTTGGATAATTAGTTAATGAAAAAAAAAACAGCAACAATTAAATCTGATTATGTTGTATAGAACTGATTATTATATATTGATATTTAATATTAATATTTACGGTCCAATTTTATTGTGTTACTTTCAGTAAAAGTGGTTATTTTATTGGTTTGTGTTTTTTAAATTCAGTATCATTAAAATTATTGAGTTAAATGAAAAACTCTTACAAAATTATTTTATATTATTTTATAATTAAATTTTTGTTAAATTAAAAAGTATAATTAAAATTTTGTTAGGTTTTGTGTTCGGTTTTGGTTTTCTGCCAAGTGCATCCAGAATTTTAGGTTTTGGCCCAGAATCTGCATTTCGGTGTATATATATATATATATATATATATATATATATATATATATATATATATATATATATATATATATAATTTTTTTTTTTTTTTTTTTTTTTTACATCATTTAAGTGAAAAGGCCACTTTAAGCTTAAACTCAAAGTCTTTTGTCAGCACTTCATGAGAATCAACAAATGGTTAGTAATAATTTTCCTCCCACTGTTGTGGAGAAAAAACTGTCTCTAATTTATTAGAAATTATTTGTGGTCCTGTTGGACCGCAGTCTGCTAAATGGTGTGGTGTGACCTCTGATTTAAATAAGTAGTAGTTTCTTTTACCTGGCCAGGTTTTTTAATCGTGAACTTGTCCTGTGGAGACTGAAGGTCTGTAACAGATGGTGGGTAATGGACTGGCAAAAGTATTAAAATCTTTGTACGGGAAAGGATATTTGAATTTTTAATGATGCAAATTGATACCTGTTAGCAAAGTGTGTGGTTGATTGATTGAATATTTCTATCTCCTGTTGTATTCCATTAGCATGTCTCATTTCTGTGTCTGTCTCTAGGAGGTTGGGGGGGTGTTGAAGACTCTGGAAGAGACCTTGTCTGAAGCACAGAGAGTGGACACAAAGGCCCAAAGCGCTCTGGACCTGAAGAAGCAAAATCTGAAAGATGAGACCAAGAAGAGAAAAGAGCTGGTCAAAAACATGGAGGAGGTAAAACAGGATTCAGGACTTTTGGTTCCATCTTTTGTCTAAAAATTAGTTTAGAAATATCTATGTGCTTGAAATATTTTTAAAAGCTCCCCAAAACTTTGAGTAAATAAAAAAAGGTACAAATAGATTTAATACTAAAATGAAATAAACTGAAATAGAAATAATAGTATCGATTAAAGAATAACATTCCTGTTGGGTTGGGAGGAAACTATTTCATAACTCAAAATATTGCCAGAAATCAATTTGTTTTACATAAATGTAAATGTTTCGTTGGACTAGGATAAGAAGATGATGTCAGCTAAGGAAGTGGAGGTTGTCAAGGCTATGGACCGGCTGAAGGCTGTGCAGGAGGAAGGGCAGAAGGATGCAGAAGCACTGGAGGCGGCTCAGCAGCATTTTAAGGCAGTGTCAGCTGGCCTCTCCGCCAATGAAGATGGAGCTGAAGCCACACTTAGTGGCCAGATGATGACCTGCAAGAATGACATGAGTAAAGCTGAGACGGAGGCCAAACAGGTTAGCTTTTTGACCTTTAACATCCATCCGATAATCACAGTGATGTGGGAATGTTTGCCCACTGTACCTTAAAAATGAAACTTGAAAAATTCTGTTCACTGTCCATACTGTGTTATTACGTGGATCAGTTATGTCTCATAGCTCTACTCAGCAACTTTATGATTATCATGTGTTAGAAATAACCTACTGTTAAAAAATTTGGGGAAGGGTCTTTTAATGCTCTTCAAGGCTTCATTTATTTGTTGAAAAATGGCATTAAAGTAAAAGTAGTACAGTAAAAGTTGTAATGTTGTGAAAAATTGTTACAATTAATAATAATTTTCCTATTTTAATATATTTTAAAATGTAATATATTACTGTGAAGTCAAAGCTGAATTTTCAGCATCATTACTCCAGTCTTCAGTGTCACATGATCTTCAGAAATCATTCTAATATGCTGATTTGCTGCTCAAGAAACATTTTTTTTTATTATTATCATTGTTTGATGATCTGGGCTGTTTAGTATTTTTTTTTATAAATTTATATTTTTTTTTTTTTGATTTTTGTGGTTTGTTTTTTTTGTAGATTTGAAGCAGTTTAATGCATCCTTTCTGAATAGAAGTACTGGTATTAAAAAAAACAAAGCTACTGACCTCAAACCTTTGAACAGTAATATGTTATACTGTTACTGTATTATATTTTATTATATATTTTTTTTAGGTTGATGCTAAGTGACTCTGTTCTGTCCCTTAGGCTCAAATGAAACTGAAACACGCTCAGCAGGAGCTGAAGACTAAGCAGGCTCAGGTCAAGAAGATGGACAGTGGCTACAAAAAAGACCAGGACACATTTGAGGCTGTGAATAAATGCATAGAAAAGCTACAGGCTGAAATGAAGAAACTCAACTACGAAGGTACTGAATGCATTTTGAATGCGATTATAGTGTTTTTAGATGCAGTTACCTAAAGCCTAACCAAAAACGTGAATTTTAAAACTTAAGACAGAACTAAATCATATCAGTCTTTGTCTAAGACAATAGTTTAAAACTATTTCAGAGGAGATTGACTTGTGTGTTCAGATGGACGAGAGGAGCGTCTGTTGGAGCACAAGAGGCAGTGTTCACGGGACGTCAATCAGCTCAGAGAAACCTACGAGTCCCTCATGAGCCAATTTCCCAACCTGCGCTTCGAATACACGTGAGAACATGCGAGCCATTTTCATCTAGACTCATTGCTTATGTGTCATTTATACGCTTCATAAATTCATTTATTGAATCCCTTGGTACTGTGTGTATATAGGAACCCAGACAAGAACTGGGACCGCAGTAAGGTGAAGGGTTTGGTGGCAAATCTTTTCACAGTGACTGATGTGTCAAACGCTACAGCTCTGGAGGTGGTTGCTGGTGGTCGACTCTATAATGTAGTGGTTGACAACGAGGTGAGGTTTTTGTTTTTGTTTTTAAGCAGAGATGCATAAAAATGTATCATAAGACATTTTTATTGTTAGAAAGCATTTCTATTTCATATGAAGTTGTTCTTTTGAACTTTGTTAATTGAAGAACCCTGGAAAAATGTATCACTGTTTCCACAAAAATATTAAGCAGCTGTTTTCAGCTTTTATAATGGCTGCTGAAAATTCAGCTTTGCCATCACTGGGAAGAAATACATTTTAAAAAGGAAAAAGATTAGAAAATGGTTATGTTAAAGTGTAATATTTTGCGAAATTACTGGTTTTATTATATTTTTGATCAAATATATCTAACCATAGTAAGCATCAGAGACTTTTTTCAAAGACACTAGTTTTTCATTATCTGGCAAAATTATGTTTTGTTTTTAAACTTGTCTATTTGCAGGTTACTGGAAAAAAGCTTCTGGAAAAGGGTGAACTGAAACGCAGATACACTATCATTCCTCTGAACAAAATCTCAGCACGTACCCTCAATAACAATGTAGTCCGCACTGCCAAAAACTTGGTGAGAACCCTGCTAATGAGCTGCTGTTGTTGATTTGATTATGATTTGTTAGAAATATTCTCAGTGGGTTTTGTTTAATTAAATGTTTTTTGTTGCAGGTCGGGCCAGATAACGTGCACACAGCTCTGTCATTGGTAGGTTATGAATCTGAGCTAAGGAAGGCCATGGAGTATGTTTTTGGAACTACGCTGGTCTGTGACAGTTTGGACAATGCTAAAAAAGTTGCATTTGACAAAAGTGTGAGCACCAAAACTGTTACGCTTGGAGGAGACGTGTTTGATCCTCAGGGAACCTTGACTGGAGGTTTGTATATGTGTGTCTATAACTGCGCAAGATGCAGAGCATAACAAAAGTAATCAAACCTGCCGTCAGTTCTGTTTACTAATTTACAACTCTGAATATTTGTCATTTCACCAGAATTCCAAATGGCATCAATCTTACTTTTTTACTCTTGTTTTTTCGGTTCTTTTTAAATTCTGACTGCTATATAACAAATATTTTAATGAAAATGTTGGACAAATTGTGAGAAGAAAAATGTGCTAATTGTCTGAAAATACCTATAGAATATATATGTAATTCTCTGAAGTTTTTTTTTTTTTTCTTTTTTTTTATTTTTGTTTTATTTATTTTTTGTTTGATTTTTTTTTTATTTTTTATTTTTGTATTTTCATTTTATTTTCATTTATTATGTTTTTCTTTTTTTTAGTATTTTTTTTTTATTCTATTTAACTATAATTTTTATTTTAGTCTTTTTAATACTTCAGCTTGTTTCAGTTTTAATAGTTTTAGCTGACTTTAACAACACTGAGTATAGCCTGATTTTGATGGGTTTTATGCGATACACCCATAAGAATTATAGACTGAACATGCAAACAGCATATCCAGGATTTAAGCATTTAATCTGTATTTTGAAGAGCAGTCAGAGATTTGTTTTAGAGCTCAGATTCCAGCAATTTGTGCAGATTTACATGTTATATAACATGCAAATGCTGTTACACTATTTGCTTTTATTTTTGTTTGTTAGTTTATGTATTCGGTGGTAGTCGAATTTGGTGTTTAAGCTACAGGAACATTCAAAGACATCTTTGCTGTACTATGTGCATTTCACCATTATACTGACCCTTGAAATCTAGTTCTCACTCAGCATTAGCTGCTGAAAAACCAATATTGGTGCACCACTATTTACAATGTATTTACTATTTAGGGATGAGTTTGCGGTCTGAATACATTTAAAAGGCACAATATAACATTGTGTTCTCTAGTAATGGTTACCTGTGTGTGTGTGTAGGTGCACGTGCTCAGACGGCCTCCGTCCTGTCTAAACTGGCTGAAGTGAAGGACCTTCAGGACAGTCTGAGGACTAAAGAGGCAGAACTCACCGCGGTGGAGTCTGAGCTCGGCAGCCTTAAGGGAACAGTTGAGAAGTGAGTCTCTGTGACCAATATATCACCTCTCCAAATCCTCACTGACCAATCAGAACAAAAGTACAAGGCAGAAAACTGAAATGTTGTTCTCTTTCAGATATCGTCAGCTTAAGCAGCAGTTGGACCTGAAGACTGAGGAGGCTCGGATCCTGGAGACCAAACTCCAGCAGAGCTCCTTCCACAAGCAACAAGAGGAGCTGGAAAACCTGGGCAAGACCATCGGTACACACAAATCCCCCTCTTTGCCAAAATGGCATTAGTTCTCTTTCTGAAACCGGTGGTTTGTATTAAAGTCCACAGTATGGGCGATTGTTGTTTTTAATGCTCTTTAAATGTCATGGTGTTCTGTTTCTTTAGAGGATTGTGAGGAAACGCTAAAGAAGACAAAGGAGGTTCAGAAGAAGGCTGAAGAGAAATACAAAGTTCTGGAGAACAAGATGAAAAACGCAGAGGCAGAGAGAGAGAAAGAACTGAAAGCAGCCCAACAGAAACTCAACCAGGCCAAAAGCAAAGCAGATGCCTACAACAAGAGACTGAAAGAGAAGCAGCAGGTACCTATCAGGCTCCAGACACTGGACATGTTTACACTGGACATATCGCAATACACCAGCTAGAAGCTGTCTACACTGGACACTTGTTTGAAACCAGCTCTCTGTTTCTGTCTCTAGGAGGCAGATGCAGTAGCTCTGGAGTTGGAGGAGCTGAAGAGAGAACAGACTGGATATGAGCAGCAGATTCAGGCTGTAGATGAAGCTCTCAAAGCCATACAGGAACAGATCGACACCATGACCACTGAGGTTTTGGCCAGTAAGGTACAGAAACTACCTCTTTAAGAATTGCCTAGATATTTTTGGGTGGACGGTTCCTTAAAAAGGATCATTCCGTTATCATTTATAACAAAAAATACAATGGAAGTCAGTCGGAACCTGAACTGTTTTGGGTACACACCATTCTTTAAAATACCTTCTTTTATAACATGCTATTTTTGGGTGAACTGTGTCTTTAAATGTATATGCCGTAAATGTTAACTGTCAAACTTTGTGTGTGTGTGTGTGTGTGTTTAGGAGGCAGTGCGTGTTGCGCAGGAGCAGCTGTCCCAGCAGAAGGAAGTGATTCTGGGACAGGAGAGAGAGATTAAAGGAAAGACCGGAGAAGCAAAGCGTCTCCGAGAGCAAAACAATGACGCGCAGCTCAAAATCAAAGAGCTGGAACACAACATCAGCAAACACAAGAAAGACAGCGCTGATGCCACAGCCAAGGTCAGAGCAAGTTAATGACACCATTAGAGACAAGCCTGTTGTAGATTAGTGTATCTAATGATTTTTGTGTGTACAGGTGGCCCGCATGTTAGCAGAAAATGAGTGGATCTCCTCTGAGAAGCATCTCTTTGGCCAGCCTAACACTGCCTATGACTTTAAAACCAACAATCCCAAAGAGGCTGGACAGAGGCTGAAGAGACTCGAGGAGACTAAAGACAAGCTGGAGAGAAACGTCAACCGCAGGGCCATGAACATGCTCAGTGAGGCTGAGGAGAGGGTATGACCTTTGACCTCTTAAGTCACAGTGCCATAAAAGATGCAAATACAAAAATGCATCAACTTGAGAGCAAAAGAGTAGAGGTTAGTCTAGAAGAACTTAAGATCATGTCTAGGTCATATTTCACTCCAGAACTTAAAGAAAAAATCAGTAAATTATATTTTTACATGTTTTGTTTTTTACATTTTTCTTGACAATTAAAGGTCCTTAAAAGGCCATTTTTCTTTTCTTTTTTTATTATTGCTGTCTTTTCAAGCTTAGGCTATATCTTGTATATACATTAACTTTCAAAATGTTTTGGTTGGCAAGATTTTTTTTTTTTTTTTTTTTAGATGATTTGAAAGATATCTCACCAAAGCTGCATTTATTCGATCAAAAATACAGTATTTTAAAATCTAATTTATTTGAGTGATGCAAAGCTGAATTTTCAGCATGAATTACAGTATTCAGCGTCACATGATCCTTCAGAAATTATTCTAATCCACTGACAAAAATAATTGTTTCTTGAGCACCTCCAAATTAATGTTGAAAATAGCTGATATTTACTCAGAGAATCCTGGAAAAGCATTACTGCTTCCACAAAAACACTGTTTAATAGAACACATTTATATTAAATAGAAATCTTTTTTAGTATTATAAATGCCTTTACTGTCACTTCAATCGTATTGACTGACCCCCAAATTTGTTTGACATTTTTGAGATTTGTCCCAGTTCCAGCTCTGATATTATTTTATTAGTAGCATTTTATTTATTCATTGTTTTTTTGCTTGTTAATAATAATATTGATTCTTATCATTTTTAATTATTATTTGTAAAAGGTAATAAACGCTGTCTGCCTTCTTTCAGTACAATGACCTGAAGAAGAAAAAGAGAATAGTTGAGAATGATAAAGCCAAAATCCTGGAAACAATTGAAGAGTTGGACCAGAAAAAGAATGAGGCTCTCAATGTGGCGTGGCAGAAGGTAAAATACCCACCATGACCCATTCAATTTGCAACTAATTTAATGAATTACAACTAGTAAGTAAAAAAACAAAACAAATGATGCATCTCGTTCAGTACAACGTGTGTGATTTCAGGTGAATACGGATTTTGGCTCCATATTCTCCACCTTGTTGCCTGGGGCAAATGCCCGTTTGGCTCCACCTGAGGGCTGCGGTGTCCTGGACGGGTTGGAGTTTAAAGTGGCTCTAGGGAACACGTGGAAAGAGAACTTGACAGAGCTCAGCGGGGGTCAAAGGTCAGCTTTTGCCAACTCTTGCTAAAAATGGCATATCGCTTGTTCCTAAAATCAATAATCATTTTGGTTATAGCTCTCCAGGTCAACGTTTTCTTTACCACAGATCCATTAGAGCATAAGATCGTGGACTGAGCCGGTTACTGCATATTTCCCAGTACATGTGCTGCCCATTGATCATCTGATGCGTTTGTGTGTTTCAGGTCTCTGGTGGCACTCTCTCTGATTTTAGCCATGTTGCTGTTCAAACCCGCTCCTATTTACATCCTGGATGAAGTGGATGCTGCTCTTGATCTGTCACACACGCAAAACATCGGACAGATGCTGAGGACACACTTTACACACTCACAGGTATTGCACATACTCAAAAAATATCAAAATGAGCAACACGTACATTTTTCAGTGCATCCGTAACAGAACAGCTTTAGCATGACTGTGTTTGATCCCAACACAAACTGAAGTTTATTTGTATTTTTTTCTTCTTTGCAGTTTGTGGTGGTGTCTCTGAAAGATGGAATGTTCACTAATGCAAATGTGCTCTTCAAGACCAAATTTGTGGATGGCATCTCCACAGTCACTCGCACAGCACAGACACATGAGGGAAAAGTTTGGGCCCAGCGCACCAAGGAGAAAGCCAAGGACAAACGCCAGCGACAGATACTGGCCAGCTAAATGCTAGCTGTCTGCACAATTTTTTCAAGTCCGATATATTAAGCTTTTAATACTTTCATTTGAGAAAATGAAATGATATATTTAAATTTTTAGTACTAGAAGCTTTCTGTTCACACCAGATTTGTTCATCTAATGAATGTAAAAAAAAAATCACCTCTTTACATTGCCCATTTTAAAACACTGTTTTATTCACACACATTTTCTCCACATTATGGAGTGTAGTTGCTATGCTACTTTTTTATCCTGTATATCTGTTTTCTCTCTCTGTATACTATATTTCAGTATATTTGTTTGTATGGTGACTTTTTGTCTTTTCAAACTTTGCAAACTAGTTTTGTATAAATAAAATGTCAAAAATGGTAGTGGTGTCAGAAATTGTCAGGATGACATGCTGCCCAAAATACATTTAAGAGAACGGAGTTGAAAATGCAGATTTAATATTGGATAAAATTGACTTTTTGCCAGATATTAACTGAAAAGCTCTCTAGAGATTTATCCAGTAGTTATGAATCATGGACATTAATTTGTCAATATGAGAACTTTGTATTTCCATCCAATCTATCCGGTTGGTTGAGTTGGCGGTAGATTGTAAGAAAGGGGAGGAGTTTAAGTAAACTAAATGATTGAAGAAGTCTAATATACATCACCAGGGAAAAGTGTTCTTTAACTACAAGACTGAGTTCTATTTTAATTAAACACAAAAAAGAAAAACATAACGGATTAATCATTCACAGTAAGATAAATGACGTTCATAAAGAAAGTAACTTCATTTTGACTAACAAAGCCGCTCCAAAAAATTGCACAACTTTATTCTTAATTTAAGGGCACAAACCACAAAGTGTGAGATGAGACCCAGTATAACATGCCTCTTTACAAAGATTTCATTTATCCATTATGGAAAATATATTTTCACACATGCAAACATGGACAAAGGCGGGTTTGAGGTTTCAATTCCATTTGTTACAAACTTCCCTTTAATTCATGTTTAATACCTTTACACCAATCTTCATTTAAAAACATTTGACTTCATTCAAAGCATGGGCAGATCCCTGTCCCTTTTGCTTGACTTTCTGATGCCTCCTTTTCTAACAGCACTGAATGAATGAAAGCTAAAGGTTGACTCTATGTGGACAGTTCTCCATCAGTATCTTCACTCATGAATTTTTTTTTTAACAGAGAAAACTGCATGTGTCACTCAAACCCCTAGAATGTAATTCGGTGTATATACGTATAAGGGCTGTTCTGGCTCTGATCAGTCTCTTGCCAAACAAATAGTTTCATGCCTTCTGCTTCACAATCTTCATGATTTCCAGTATCTTGAGCAAAAAAAAAAAAAAAACAACCCAAGATGAAAGGAGTCTTATGTATTCTCACACTTGCACATACTGAGACGTTAACAAGGTTAAAACGGTTGGTGAATTGTCTAAGCAAAACATGATGAGCTCTTTGTAGCCAAATGTAGTCTATGCACACTGGTTAAAGCATTTACACATGGAATAAAAGAGTTGTTTGAGTGCAGAGATTATGGCATAATATGAGTGTATGTGACATGGCTGTGAGGATTATTACTGAAACATATGGTGGAGACAGGACAGTGTGTGTGTGTGTTTGGGCAGGTTTTTCATGGCAGGGCTTGTATTTTTCTTCTCATTGTCTGGGCTTTGTCCTTCAGGTCTGGACGGCTGTCTGTTTCCATTGTAGCTAAAGAACGCTGAAGCTGCTGCCGACTCCTCTCAGAGAGACACTCCCACTGATCGCTCTCTACAAACATAAACCAGCATCAGTCTTTATATAGTGAGAAGCTTTCCATCCAACTCTCATACCTGCAAACTCATCATCTTTTGGTTTTTATTACATTTTATTAAACTTTGTCACGACATGTTATTCAATCTGCAAAGTTGTTAAAGTCAGTTCTTTTGGGCATTTTACAGTTTAAGATGTTCCTGTGAACACTGCTGTTGTTTGAAATGTTGCTAGCTGAACAATATGTAGTTCTATTCCAATATCAATTTTCCTAAATTTCAAATTCCAAAATGAAAAATTCCACCATTCTACTTGTATTTGTTTGCAGGTATGCACTTTAAAAAAGTGTCCTCGACATTTCAGATAAATCCTTTTTAATTTTTAAAAGGAACTAATGAGTTGGCATGTTGTCTATCACTACATAAAATGATTTATATTTGTACATGGAACATTTGAAACACAGTTCTGTAATCAGCTATTTTTATGAAAGTCAGAGCAAATCAATGCTACCTTCAATCCTCTTCAACAGAAGTTCGACTACCGCCAAGGCGTCTGTTCTTACTGATGAATAGCTTTTGTTTTCTGTAGGAGAAAAAGAATGATACTCATAAGCTTGTCATAATTCTGAATGAAAGGTGATTTCTCAGTGGAAAATAAAAGATACTGCAAGAAATGTTTTTTGGAAGTCCGTAGTCACCAAAAATGTATTTTTTTTTTGTGTGTTCCATGGAAGAAAGTTAGTCATACTGGTTTAGAACAACTTTAGGGGGAGCAAATGTTCAGTTGACAAATGCCTTTAATGTTTAGAAATTCATGAGAAACTCCACCTAATGGTGTTGCCAGAGCAGTGCAGGTTTCAGACAACATCTCAGTCAGAACAGCAGCATTCTGATGCTCCTTATCCAGCAGCAACAATCTAAAACACACAAAACACCATACAGTCATTATGTATTCATATTCTGATTTATAAGCACTGTTGTTTCTACAAAGAAATTCAAATATGGTTTCCATTTACAATACTATATATTTCACACAGACAAGGCATTTGTTACAGATTTGTAGCGTGCTATACCCCTGATAGAAGACCTTCAATGCACGCAGGACTCCCAGCTGCACTCTCCACGTGCTCAACTTCAGTCTATCACACATTAGGCTACAAACCTCATTCTGGAACTGATCTATAACACAAAACACACTCATTATACATCACTCCGCCACTGTGTGTCTGAGACTTGTGACTGAGACTTACTCTGTGTCTGAATGGTTTTAGGCCAGGTCTTTCCAAGCGTCTCAAATGCACACAGCAGAACTTCTGTCTGTAATTCACGAGCTTTAGCTTCATTGTCGTCATCATCATCATCACGTTTTGGGGAGCTGGCACTTGCTGGCTGATTCTAAATAAAAATAAAAAAAAATACTGAATTATTAAAACACTTTCAGGAATACTGTTAGACTGTAACTCAATTGGGATGAAATGCCAAAGCTTGAAAGAGATTTACTGTGAGCATGTAGGGTTTGCTGCACCTTTTTAATGAGAGGAAGCACAATGTCGGTGATTTCCTGAAAACGATCCTCCTGCGTGGATTCCAAGATGTCTGCTGCACTGCGTAAAGCCGCTATTTTATAAACCAGACTCTCCTTCTTACATTCCTTCAGCACCAGATCCAGTACCTCGCTCACCGTCGGCTGACCTGCTGCAGGCTTCTGCAGCTCCACACTACAGACAGAACCACATGTACATGTAAAGCTTATCATTTTCTGCTTTCCTGTGAGTTCTGGTTTTACAGCATGCTCTGCACAACCCACCATAAAAGGCTAAACATAATATTAAGAATCAAAGATATGTAAACCTCTAAAGGTAAGTACTACATTGAAAAAAAAAAAAAAATGACCAAGGAATAGTTCACCCAAAAATGAAAATTGGCTGAAACTTTACTCACCTTCAGGTCATCTGAGATGTAGATGAGTTTGTTTCTTCATCTGAACAAATTTGGAGAAATTTACCATTAAATCACTTGCGCTGCAATGGATCCTATGTAGTGAATGGGTGCCGTCGGAATGATATCGTGGATTACTGTGCATTTATCAGCTGTTTGGACTCTCATTCTGACGGCACCCATTCACTGCAGAGGATCCACTGTTGAGCAGCTGATGCAATGCTACATTTCTCCAAATCTTTTCTGATGAGGAAACAAACTCATTTACATCTTGGATGGCCTGAGGGTGAGAACACTTATTTTTTAAGTGAACTATTCCTTTAGCAAAAGCAAAAAAAAAAAAAAAGCTTAAACATCACAAGTGTGTGCAAGAAACAGACAGTAGAGTCTAACCTGCATTTAGACACTACAGATCCAACAGCTTTCAACAGCTCTTCCTGTGAACATACAAGCCATTATACTTCAGCAGCCACAAACACAACGAAGAAAGAAATCAGTTTCAACCACTGAGATCCACTGAGACCATGAGATCATGTTTGTCTGCTTCCAGAGCAAACAGAGTATTATGAATCCTCACCCAGGTGCATAAAGTCTGTCCCTCAGCACAGAGCATGTGTTTGAGAAAGAGAGAGTATATTACCTTCCCCGCCCAGGTGCGTCCTGCAAGCCCCTGCAGCAGTGCACTCAACACCATGCCCAGGTGAGGTGCCACCAGTGAGCCAGTTTGTTGCTTAGCAATAGTTGCCATGGCAGCGGCACCCTGAGCCTTCATCTTCCAGGACTGAGACTGCAGAGCTCTCTGAGTAATGGCTATGAGCTCAGTCATGTACAACCGGATTCCACCAAAGCTGCCTAAAAACACCGAATACAAAACAAAATGTTAAATTGGGAGAAACGTGTTCATTTATGATTTAGAGTTAATTCATTCTCTCACGCTCCTAACACACTATAATTAGTAGTTCACTACTTTTTAGGGTCAGTATGATTTTTTTTTAAGAAATTAATACCTTTATTCTACAAGGATACATTAAAGGGGTCTGCTTTTTTATTATTTTATACTGTTCTCTGAGGTCCATTTATAATGTTATTAAGATTTTTACCTAGAAAAACATAATTAGAAGTAATAGGTTATTTTCTGTCCTGTTTTGAGCCCCCCCATCAGAAAGCTGTGTTTGAATAGATGTGCAGATTGTAGACTTGGAAGTAAACACCCACTGCAACAGCTGTGTATGTTTGTCAGCCTACATCCTTCATAGAGGCACGCTGCTGTGGTTAAAAATGTATAAATACTCAATTCATATCAAACGATCGGTAATAACAGACAAAGCAATAGTGACCACGTAATAAAAACAGTCGTGTGGTGTGGTGTCACATTACTGTCGGATCCAATATAGCCGCCACAGCATCGTCTTTTAGTTTTAATCTCTCTGAAATGCCTTGTTTGTAAACAAACGTGGTAAAAAATAAATTGAACAAACGACCAAGTTCTTACTGACACAATCTGGATCTTCATTAAAAATAAAGTTAAATCCACTCTTTCCTAATGTTGGGATCAGAAGGAAGACAACACAAAGACTGTTCTTCACAGTGTCTTGTCTTTGGAGCATCTTTATCGTTTGGTTTCTACGTAGGCGATATATTAAATATTATTTTTTAAATAATACTTATTTAAAAAATAATAGCCTATCTTAAAATGAAATCTTTACACACCCAATGAAAAAAGGTAAAGGGTTAAATTACTGCTTTTTTTATATTTGATTTTAGGGCTTTCAAAATATTATGAATTAATCTCAAAAACTATCTTTTCTCCTCCAAGGGTTGTGCATCTTAACCTACCAGGTACGTGTTCCTGCCAGACCTCAGACCACAGGTTGGCCTCGGCGCTCTCTCCCTTCTCTTCCTCGGGCTCCTGATGCATGGCCAGAAATGCCAGCGGCAGAGCCACTCCAGCATGAGCCTTCAACACATCAGGACTGTAGTGACTGATGGCATGAACCACCAGACAACACGAGGACCTGTACAGCGCCTCTGAGGATTACAGAAAACACTTCACAAATCTAGATAGCACAAGGTAGGGCTGTCCAATTAATCAAATTTGACTGTCATGCGCATCTCGTCAGTAAAGACGGTGATTAGTACTAAATCTGCATCACCTGCTTTCAGATGGAGCGGCTTTCACTACACAGAGCCGTAGTTCACTGACAAGCTAGGCGACATCTCGTTCGAAATCGAATGTGATTCACTCTGCGATTATGAGGGCGATTTTGCCTAATTGTCAGTGAAATATGGCTCTGTGTAGTGAAAGCCGCTCAATCTGAAAGCAGGTGATGGTGATTTACTACTAATCACAGCACCGGCTTTACCAACGAGATGCGCATGACAATCGAATGCGATTAATTGCACAGCCCTAGCACAAGGGTTTACACAATTCTTATTATTCAAGAGAAATCCTCTTCATTAAATGAACAGTTCGACCATAAATGAAAATGTGGTCATCATTAACTCATCGTCATGTGATTCCAAAACCTTATGACTATCCGTTTTCCGTGGAACACAAAAATAGATGTAATGAAGTAATGCTCAAGCTGCTCTTTTACATAGCAGAACGCCAACTTTTTTCTTTTGTGTTCAACCAAAGAAAGTCAAGTCATTTGGGTTTGGAAGAACATGAGGGCAGTCATATTTGAGTGAACTATTCCTTTAAAGTCCAAGTCCTCCTACCCTCTTTTTCCAGGTACCAGGTGTTCAGTTTCTGCAGAAGCTTCTCAACGCTGCTGTCTTTGGCTGTCTGATGGGGAAAATAAAGAGTATTGTATTGTTTAGCTCTGTAGTTGCTTTAGGTTCAGTTGACATATGTATTCAGGAGTGTTTTCATACCCTGACAAGATGACCAATGGCAAAGGCAAACGACTTCTGAATGACGCTACTACGATCATTGATCCCATTTAGGAGTGCACTCATGAGTTTACCTGCGAGACAAGACCAAGAAAAACACGTATAACACACGTATAAGACTAATTAATGTACAAAAGAGTATAATCCCTTTTGATATGTCAGTACATGTTACCTGAATATGGTGTGAGATCTTGAGGGCACTGCACTGTCAATGACACAATCACACTGGCACATCCTCCCTACAACAACACATACAACTGTCAGCCTGTGTGGACATGTGCGAGCAAAAGTGTATTACTGACAAAAATTGAGCAGGATGTGTACCTTTGTTCCGAGTCCGATTCCACTCTTTAGTAGATCACAAAGTTTTGGAACAAGCTCTCCTAAGACAGACACATCCAAGTGCTGAAGACACTAAAAACACAAATACAGCTCACATAAACATTGCTGTCTAAAAATACACTTGTAAATGTAGCTTCATGCAAATAGATGTGTTTTGTAATTACATGCTCATGTAAATACCCATTTAGAATGTAGCTAAGGGTAGACTCGATGTACCTTACCATATTAATGGTTTCCATCATAGGAGAGGACTTGGCTGCACTTAACCTTGCAGCATCCATTGCACTCTGCCATAGAAGGAAATGTGAAAATAATGAGTTCGGTCCATTCAGAACGTGAGGTGTGCAACATCTATACAACTAATGTCACCAAAAGGAATAGCAAAAATGACAGTTTTCAAACGCTCTCCATTGGCCATGGTTTGGATAAGCTCAAACTCACTTGGTCTCAAACTCACACCATTTGCAAAGCAAAAAAAAAAATATTGTTACATTTAACTACATTTTAAACAAATTAAATACATTTTTAAATAGGTATATTTATTTGTCACTTAGTTTGAATAATTTTGGATAATTACTATTTTTTTTATTTGTTACATTTAACCACGTCTTTAAACATGAATTAAATGCAGAGTTTAAGGCATGTCTATTTACTCATTAAAAAACACAACTTTTTTTTTTTTTTATAATAAATGAATAAATATAAAATATACATTGACTAAATAAGAGAATATAAATAACCGATTCATTCATTAAGTGTGTGATGGAGAGACCGCACTCCTCCATCACTGTATTGTATTGTGTTCATACAGTTCTTGTGTATTGGTTATTTCACAATATTTATTTGGGATTCACTGTTTATATGTCCTATTTTAGCAGAGTGGCCTACACGAAAGCACACACCTGATGGGAAATTATTCATTTTAGCAATTTATGGAAAAATTTGTGCGCAATAATCACGTCTTTGGAATTAAATGAGGCAATAGTTATTCATCACAGAGCTGCTCACCTTCTCCTGCTCTGTGGCTCTCAGACTGAGGTAGTTGAGCACCTGCGGCTCCAGCACGCTCAGGGCCTCCAGCAGAGCCGGGATGAGTCGAGGAGCATGGGGCTTCAGACGGCTGCCTGCTGTCTTACTGATCTTCACTAGAGTTTGGATACTAAAACAAAGCAATACTCAAGACTCTTACTCTGAGTATAAAGAGATTTATTATGGTTTGTGTTCATGTGGCTGGTCAATGCATGTGTTCTTACCTGAGAGTCCGCACTTCGGTTACGTTGCTGACGATGCCTTTGTCCAGTAGAGTTGGCAACAACACAGCCACTGTCCTCTGAGCAGTAACACCTGTTGATTCGCACATGCGCACACACACCTATTGGACAAACACACACACATCAGTTCTCTGTGAAGAAGTCACAAGAGCGGGAAATCATTGGAATATCCAGTATTCAGTGCTGCAACTCACTTTACTGAGAGTCTTTAGAGTCAGATCTGCCGCCTTACGAACTGACTCCTACAACAGGAAACAAATAAGACAGTCAAATGAAAACAGCTGTAGATTGCAAACATGCACACTCAGAACACCGGGAAAAATACAGCAGCCTTTTATTTATCACCTTTATATCATCCAGGACCCGAAACAGAGTCTCCCAGATTTCTGACAGGCGGTCAATGATTTCATCTGCCTGCCTTCCTCGTATCAGATCGTTCAAAGCCAAGCAGCTGGAAAACAGTACAAATAAAAGGGCCCTGATGATTTGAGCCCAATCTAGAAGGGAGGAAATCAAGCTTCTTTCAAGCATATCTAGACGATTTACCTCGACTCCCGCACCCTCCACATGTTACTAGTGAGGCTGGAAATGACATCTTGAAGAATTTCCCTAAAATATTTTTCCACCTGTCAAAAATAAACAAAATATAATTGTAATAATAATAATACTGTGTCCCTAATATCTTTTAAGCAATGTAATTCTGAGTAGAAATAATATCTTACAATGGTTTTATCCGTGACCAGAGCATCCCAGATGCTAGTCATGGCCTGCCTGATGGCCAGGTTGGGATCAAACTGATATCTATAGAGGCGAGGAACCAGCTGAGGCAGGAAAGGAGCCAGCTGCTCACCTGCTTTAGCTGCAATAATGTTAAACCCAAATGCTGCCCCCTACAGTACAGGAAGAGTCAACGATCACTGCATGCTACTGAAAAAGTCTCTGAATATTAAGTTACCAAGTTATAAACAATCAGATCATGGTTAATATAGTTTACCTTCCTGGAATTCCACATGGCGTGGTGATTGGCAAGATTCATGAACTTATAAACAAGATCCGGTTGGTTTAGATCACTAGCCAACGCACAGAGCTCCTTGTAGGTCGAGAGTCCCTGTCTAACAAAGTAAACGATCAAAACAATATATGATGAAAGGAAACATCTAGTCCTGTAATCTCATTAAAAATGACATTCTCAAATCTGTGAAGTCCTATTCCCTAAAAGGTTTCTTAACCATCTGAAATATAATAAAAGTAGGACGTACCCATCAGGTGCTTTACCAAGGGACTCTCCCTGGAAGACTTCAGTGTCCTCTGAGACGGTATGTTTGGCTCTGAAAACATAACATCTCAAAGCTATCAAAATAGTCAGGAGCGAATCATACACATTGCATTGTATCCATGTGCCCAAGATGTATTGTTCTGTGATGTAGCTTAAAAAAAAAAAAGACTACTGTTTGGATCTGGTTAGTAGCCTATATAGAGTAATTGCTTGGTAAGTCTTCATAATGCAATTGATGACAAATCATACTCCAAGAATCCACAATAACGAAAGGAATACCAGAAACAAGCTGGTTTATTAATACCTTTTACCAGTCATGAGAGTTTCCACAAGGGTTGATACCAATTCCTGTTGATCCTGTTCACCTCCGAGCTCATAAACCATCCCGAGTCCTTTAGATGCCACATCTTGGCTGAGTTCTACACACACAGATCATAACTATAAATCTTGCTCACAAGCTCCCCAACTTTAGAGACTGTCAAAATGTAATGTGACCTATAAAAGAGCAGTGACATAAAGCAGCAGTATGTGACTCACCATCTGGATCAGACAAGACAGAGATAAAGGCTGTCTGTATCTCCTTCAGATGAGACTATCACAGACAAAGAGAGAACAGATGCTTTATAATGTCAATGTTTTTTGTATGTGTGAATGAGACTGGGAGTGCACCGTGGATGTATTTACCTGTATTTCTTTGTGATGGCTGAGTCTCTTGACTAGAGACAGGAGCCATATGCAGGCAGCCTGCCGAACATGAGGGTTTGGACTTAATATGTATTTTGACAAGACAGAGTTCAACACCCAGGGCACAATATCATTATTCTTCACATCTGAAAGAGGAAGAGAGATTATTATTAAAATTATTTAAGTGCACAACTCTGAAAAAATTAAATTAAATGAAAAAAAAAAATAATAATAAAATTATATATATGTATATATATTGTCCAATGTCTCCAATAATTTTAGATTTTCAGGCAAGTAAAAAGTAAAAATTTAGTTTTACTTGTCCAAAAGACAAGTATGCACAAGTAAGACAAGTGTGAGAAAGATTCCCCTTGTGTGTTCGAGCCCCAGTTCCGTCTCTCTATCTCTCCCACACATACTTACTGTCTGGCGGGCAGTATTGGTCTTCTGTGCATGTCCACACATCTCGGGCAGCTCCAGAGCAGCTTCCTATAGCAGCATTAGTTAAAGCCTCACCTACTGTAAACTGTAGCTCCACCTGCTTGGCCTAAAGAAACACACAACATTTAAAAACAAACAAATGTGAAGAAATGGCCACATAAATTTTTTTATATAAAATATTATTTATTCAATATAAATTCACTGCACTATGTTGACAAAACTAGGGTTGTCGATTTAAGGCATTAATTAGGTGCGATTAATTACGGAAAATATAATGTGTTAAAATGAATGCATTCAACAGCCCAGACCTGTATGTAATCTTTGCAAGCAGCTGCTAACGAATGTGATGCAGGATGCGAATGATTGTGTAATGTAGCCTATTAAAATTTAGTTATATGCCCCTAATATTCAAGATATGAGAGCAAAAAAATGCCCCTTTATTTGTTTTTGTTTTTTTGTCTTATATCATATGATATATAGCAGTTTAGCAATATCACACGAGCAAGAGTGCCGTTAATGAATGAATGACTTGCTCATTAAGACAGTGACTTTTTACCACTTAATGGTGGTTTTATTTACATATTTAGAGTATAATTTCGTTTTTGTAAAAAAAAAAATCTTAATATTCATTTTTTTCTATGTTGAATCAATATTTCTTTATAAAGGTACTTTTTGTAATGTCTATTCAATGCTCTTCTCATTTAACACAATGACTTTAAATGATCTTTTGGGAGGTAATTTCTCAGCCAGAATTGATGCATGTTTAATTTCCAATTAATAAATCGGCACATCATTTAATTAATTAGATTAAAAAAAAATTAATCACTTGGCAGCCCTAGAAAAAACTAAAGTACACAGTAAATAATATGTTACTTGTAATACACAATAAATAGTCTCATACATTTGTAGTTTATTTAGAATAAATACAATTTATAAATAATAACATAATTTCTATTGGCTTCAAGTGTTATGACCTTCTTCATGACACATCACATTACCTCTACTGAATCCATGAGGCCCTGCAGGATTTTCTTCTGGTGTGGGAATTCACCATCTCCCACCGGCAGAAACCCAAGAGTCTGGATGGCACGTTCTTTCATCTGACAACACAAAGAGCAGACAATCAGTATCACAAACATGAAAAAAACATTTCTTTTAGGAAACAGTGTATAGAAAATGTATCTGTACAGAAGCCCTTATTTGGATGAAGAATGCACACATCAATAATACGGTCACAAACATTCACTGAGTGCGTGTTTTGTTTTACCTTGCCAGTCTCTTTTCCAGATGGGATCCTGGCAAGCAGATTTTCCACTAGACTGAGTTTAGTGAAGCCATTTCCATCAGCTGGTATCAGCAACATGCTGTTACGCCCAATCTCTCCCAATGCTGTCACAGCAGCAACAGTCAACAGAGGAGACTCGCTATCCAAAAATGAACCTGCAAGACAAACACATTGGTAGCTGTCAGTTTAAGTGAATACAATTATGTTTTTGCTACAATAGTTAACTAATGAAACAAAGTTCATTGTGTTATTCAAGAGCACACAAATATCAAGTGTCATGTGTGAAAAGGTGCATACCGATGGTTTTTGTGGCCATGGCAATTAGTTCCTCATTTTCTTTGGGAGTGGGTTCACTAGGCATTAGGCTCCGCCTCTTATTCATGTATCTGCCCACCATGTAGCCCAGAGCCAAGATGGCACCATGCTGAGTCTCAGGACTCTAAATGTAAAATAAATAAATACAATAAAATTCTAAAAATGTAATAAATTTCTCAATAAAAAAAAACAAAAAAACATTACAATATTTTAAACATACATGTGTGTCTTTAGTTGTCTTAATCAGGTTTTGTACAGCAGTTCTAAGCTCATTTCCAGACATAGTAGAGACAACTACGGCGTACAGTTGTGCTGCCAATTCACGCATGTCTTCTTTATTTGTGTTCATGAGACCCTGCAAAACAAACATTATTAATTAACCAATATACAGTTTTTTGTCAGACACTTACAGTCTTCATTCTAGAGGATATAATATAATATACACTTCTTTTGGGATCATTAAGATAATTTTTTATGTTTTTGAAAATAATTCTTCAGTGTCACATGATCCTTCAGAAATTATTCTAATATTCTACTATTATCAGTACCAATGCTACTTAATGTTTTTGTAATATATTTATTTCAGGATTCTTTGACGAACAAAAACTTCAAAAGAACATTTATCTTACACTGAAAAGTCTTTACTGTCACTTATGATCAAATTAATGCATGCTGAATAAAAATATTTATTTAAAAAAAACACCAAACCTTTTAATGGTAATATAATATAATGCAATATAATATTTACTTTAATCCAGTCGATTTTGTCAACAAAGTTGGGGGTAAGTTTCTCTGGGCACACAGAGACCACTTCCAAAAGACAGTACATCACTGGGATACCTATATTAAAGAATCATATCACAACATCAGATCACAACAAATAAAATTCACAATAATCCACTTAATCTATTTCCTGCAGATTATGTTCTACATATTACACATAGACATTAAATATATTCCATATATGCATACTGCCCAACCCTCTTAGAAGCCATAACTTGTAAACTCCTCACCCCCTACAGCTGACAGCAGCTGCTGCAGTAAGTCCATGTATATGTGAACTGGATTGGCCTCTCCTCCTTTAGTGGCTGAGGAAGGAGAAGCTTCATTGGACAGTAATGATTGAACATAGCGACCAATAAGAGGAGCAACATCCTGCATGTCCATCAGGCTCTGAGATGTAGATGTGGCACCAGCACTATTAGATAAACACATTCTCAGATAAAGAACTATCTGTGGAAACAAAAGAGTAATGGATGCATTTGTTCAAGTAAAAATACATGTGGCATGTTTATTAATTAAAAACAATTTTGAAAGAATTCTTAAAGGGACAGCTCACACAAAATGAAAATTCTGTTATCATTCCCCTCCACTTGTTCAACAAAACATCTGACGGTAGCCACTGACTTCCACTAGGGCTGTCACAATATCAGATTTTTCACTACACGTCTATTGGGGCCACAAAAATTCACAATAACGATATATGTGACCCTGTACCACAAAACCAGTCTTAAGTGTCAATTTTTCAAAATGTAGATTTATACACAATCTGAAAGCTGACTAAATAAGCTTTCCATTGATGTAGGATTTTTTTAGGATAGGAAAACATTTGGCCTAGATACAACTATTTGAAAATCTGGAATCTGAGGGTGCAAAAAAATTAAAATTCTGAGAAAATCGCCTTTGAAGTTGTCCAAATTAAGTTCTTAGCAATGCATATTACTGATCAAAAATTAAGTTTATATATATTTACGGTAGAAAATTTACAAAAAATCTTCATGGAACATGATCTTTACTTAATATCATAATGATTTTTATACAATTATACCCCAGCGACTTAAGACTTTTGTGGTCCAGGGTCACATATAGTGATATATATATAGAAATCTTGAGAAATAAAAATTAACTAAAATGCTAACCGTTTTTAGTTTACTTCAGCATCAAAGTACAACGGTTTTTGAGAATAACATATTTTTACTCCAAACGAGTGTTTTAAATAACTTCCTTCTGTGAACTTATTCTCATCACAGAAATTATATTATTTTATACATTCCATACAATGTCAATTAGCATTACTTTATTAATACATATCCTTATTAAAATACCGGAGATGGCTTGAAGAACACAGATAAACCATATACATGTTGACTGTCTTCATGTTTTATCAGATAAAACATTTCTTTCTGTATTTAACTCATCTACAGCGATAGCTGGATGCCTACAAGGATTTCCTGGAACATTATAAGTTCTATTACTCCTATGAATCTCACTTGTGGTCTATCTGTGCGAGGGCACCCTCCTGCGTCGAGTATGAATGAAACAAATTACATGTGAGAGTTTAGCGCTCCATAATTAACACGATAACGATATTTCATTACCGCTAACTCAAATAATATGAAAAAAAAAAATACTATGGAAGTCAATGGCTATCGTCAACTGTTTGGTTATAAACATTTTTTAAAAGTTTCTTTTGTGTTTAGCAGAATGGTTTGGAACAAGTGTAGGCTGAGTAAATGATGGCAAATGTTTCATTTTTGGATGAACTATCCCTTTAAGTCTAAAGTCTGTTAATTACCTCTCCAAATGTGGCAGGATTAAAAGGCAAAGTGGAAGTACCAACAATGTATTTGGCAGGAGTCTTCAATCTCTGTGCAGCCTATGACACAAAATAACAAAGGGTCAGCCTCTATATTACTTGCATTTAATTATTTGCATTTTGCATCAGAACAGACCTGAGATCCATTCTGGGTCATGACACATCAGTTATAATTCAGTAATAACAAACTGAAACACCCCACCTTTTCATGGATGTAGCTGACCATCTCAGGGAATGATGGCATGGGCCTTGATCCCTCCTTCTCTGTCTTCGTAGAGGGGAGAGACCGAAGTGCTCGCCGAGCATCCCCAGACACCTCCTCACGACTAAAAACACAAGGCCATATGATGTAAATCTTTCAAGACGATGCTTAATTGAAAACTTGAAAGAACTCCAGGAAGTGTGAGTATATACTCACGGATCTCCTGCAGCCAGCAGTAAGAGATATCTAGAAGCTACGTGATCAGGAGCAAACACTGTGATGGCAAATTTCATCGCTACCTGACGCACCTGCACCTCCGGCTAACACAAAACCATAAGAAACAAACCATCACACACTGTAAATTACTTTTACTTTATACTTAATCTTAAACTTAATGATACAACAAGTTATTTAACCCAACTCTAAATCTAAGTATGTAATTTCATATTTGACGTTGAGACGTTTGTTTATTCTTTCTAGGTGCTTGTAATAATAATAATAATAATAATAACAAACCTTTGTGATATATGCAGCCACAAGTGCTTCCATTAGGT
This sequence comes from Cyprinus carpio, assembly GCF_018340385.1. NCBI lineage: Eukaryota > Metazoa > Chordata > Actinopteri > Cypriniformes > Cyprinidae > Cyprinus > Cyprinus carpio. The sequence goes on from NC_056572.1 coordinate 479,808, forward strand.
TCAGAAGTGCACCTTGAAGATTTACATACGCTCCCACCATCATCGACAAGGCCTCCTGTATGGCCAGTCGTACATCAGCATCCTCCTGTTTTCATTGAGAGAAACTAGGTTAAGATTTTACAACAGGTCATTTAGTAATAACTGGATAACTACCGTATAACAGGAGTATTAAACAAACCTTGCACATGGACTCAAAAAACTGCTGTACCAATGCAATGTCTTTTGTGAAAAGCTGAGGCATTCGACTATTATAGCAAAGAGGAAAAAAGAATATATACATTTTACACATCTTAATTTAAATGAATTTTTAGTTACATGACATAATATTTAAATTAATAATTACATTTAAAATATACTGTTATATATAAAATATATTATTTTAGCTTGTTATAAAAGGTTTATATTACCTTGAAAGTTTCCCAACAGCTGAGTAGGCCATACATAGTAGTTTGGGGTCTTATAATAAAATAATAAATTAAGGTCACTTTGACAGATACTTCTGAAAAATCCTAAATTTGAATTACAACTAAAACCTACATTGTTTAGCATGGGTTCATACCTCTTTATATTCATTAATAAGCTTGGTAAGTCCATTCAGCAGCATCAAACCCAAAGGTTTGTTGCTATCAGGGCACTTCAGATTAAAACACAATTATTATCACCTCAGACAGACCATCTGATGCAAATGCACACAAAATAAACTACTGGTTTCATACATGGCTACAACATAGGAAGCAATCAAAAAAGCTTTGTATTGAAGTAAACACTCATTCATTGACACTTACACCATACAGATATGATGTACAAACTGCAGAGTGAGGGACAGGAGTTTGTTGTTGGTGTTTGCTCCAAAAAGTCCATCATAAACAACCTAAACAAACAGATAATCACCGTTACGAACAAGTTCTGACTTACTGATCTCCTGCCTCTATTTGTCTCTCTTTCAACATGCATCTCAGCTGCATTCACTTTCTTTCTGTCAAACGTTCTCTCTCTGACCTGTATATTAGCAGGAAAGCACTCAGCAGCCAGTCTGGAGCGGAGAAGATGAGGCAGAATCTTCATCTTGACTCTGGTGCTGACGGGCTCATGCTTCAGCTCCTGTTTCACTGTGGCACCCTGAGTAAAAACACACACACACACACACACACACACCTTATGTAGTGTATGTCACTGAAAATAAAAGTAATAGCGGTATTAGACAGACCATGTGTAATGCATATACTTACTTTAGTTTTGAGTGGAATATCACCCAGGTAAACTTTATACATCTTGTTGATAATGAGTGGATTGTTCCAGTCAATAATGCTGCAGCACAAAACATGACGCAAGAGATGAGTTTCAATATCAAGACGTCATGGTTTAATTTGACATCATCACAGAGAGCCTCACCTCTGCTTGCTTTTTAGTTCCAGATCAGCTGCTGTGGCGACACTGTGCCTGGTGTCACTCGAAGCCACAACTAAGTGAATGACTGTTTCGACCTCAGGCACCTGCTCTGCCTCTATAAACTTCACAATTCCCAGTTTACACTGCAAACACAACGATGTAGCGGTTACTCAGAAAGAATCAACACAGAAAGAGTAAAGCGGCTGTTCCAATTCATTCATTCATTCTCTAAACAATTCATGGTATAGAGGGAACTGAGGCGAAACATCTCCCATTAAAAACAGCAAATATCCTCCGACACATCTTCTTAGCACCCTCACCTGCTCCAGTTGCTCTGGGCTCCACTGAGCTTCTCCAATGACTCTTTTAACTGCATAAACACTCATTCCTGGAGGAGGCTGAGGGAGACCTTGTGCTGCCGCGGCTCCTGTTCCAGACCCCCCTTGTGGAGACGAAGGGGCCGGACGACTTTGAGGCTCATTTAACACAAACCTTTATATAATTTGAGAGATAGAGTTAATGAGATTACAGCGTTAACAACTACAACCTATTGTACACATCTACTTGACATACCCATAAGGCATCAGAAGAACATCAAGCATGAACTCTAAGAGCAGTTGTACAGTTCTGGGTCTCTCCGTCAGGACAAATGGAGAAGCTTTAGTTGGCTCTGATGGATATTTCATATGATACAGTGTAGGGATCAGCAGGTGCATTAGACTAGAGAGAGAAGAGACATACTACATCAATACTGGTCAGTGCTGACATATTTACAATAACAACAGATATTTAAAAATTATATATACACCTGTATATATAAATAAGCATACACTACCATTCAAATGATTGTTTTTATTCAATTTGTTTTACTTCTATATTATTTTTGAAACAATGCAAAAGTTCCATTTCAAATAAATGCTGCTATTTTGAACTTTCTAATCATTAAAGAATCCTGAAATAAATGTATCACATTTTCCACAAAAAAAATATTAACTGTTTTCACTATTGATAATAATCAGAAATGTTTCTTGAGCAGCAAATCAGGATATCAGAATGATTTCTGAAGGATCATGTGACACTGAAGACTGGAGTAATGATGCTGGAAATTCAGTTTTGCATCACAGGAATAAATAACATTTTACAATATATAAAAAAGAAAACTGTTATCATAAACTGTAATAATATTTCACAATATTACTGTTTTTACTTTTGTATTTTTAGTTAAATAATGCAGCCTTGGTGAGCATAAGAATAAAAAAAATCGTACCAATCACACCATTTTAAACAGTAGTGTATATAATTAATTATAAATACATTTAATAATACAAAATAGTATATATCAACATACATGTGTTAATAACCAGTTCTAATTATAATAATGAAAACAACTTTGTTTGATTTCAAATAAAGCTGAAACTAACCTGTCCTGCTGGGGCTGAGGTTTGCCTTCCATTGCTGTGAGCAGAGTAGGTGCAAGCTCACACTGTTTGGAGACCTCCAGCCTTGGATAGCCCAGTTTTATGTAGATGATAGTGAAGTTCTGCGAGCACAGACACAGTCAGCCATTACAATTACGTTCTAACTGTATAATATGGTGAATATACAACCTTGGCATAAATAACACGTCCCGTCTCAAGGTTAATCACATTGAGTACTGACAGTGGGGACATGACCATACCGTGACAAAAGATGCAGCAGCAGGGTCCTGATACTGAACCAACAATGTCTCTACAGGAAGCTGAACCTTGGGTCGACTCTTTATCCTTTTGTTCAGGTGTACCAGCAACTCCATAACCTGCAGAGGACAATAATAAAATACAGATTTTTAATAGATCTTTTTTGTAATTACTCTCATTGGTGCTACTTTTGAACTAGAGGAGTGTAAAGTGTACAGAAGTAAGTTTTTAACTTGCATCTCTTATATAAGTATATATACATATGCACAAAGCATTCATTTTGCTATTATCCTTCCAATGGTTTTCAACCATTACAGTCCCGAGGATCCCCAAGCAGACTATGAGTCAACACAGGATAATTTATATATAAATTTATATATATATATATATATATATATATATATATATATATATATATATATATATATATATAATTTTGCATTAAGAACATTAACTAACTAACATTTTCCCATATTGCATTCTGCATATGTTAACCCTTTACAACAGTGTCTGTATGATTTTGAGATCCATCTTTTCACACTGAGGACGACTGATGGACATAAATGCAACAATTACAACTGTGAAAACATTCACTGAGGCTCCAGAAGGAAATACAATTAATAATTGGAAATGTCAGAAATGCAAGAAAATCCAGATTTTTTTTTTTTCACACACTTACTTTCTTGCGAACCCCCTCTTGCACACTGGATAGTTTGAGGAGGACAGGGGGCAGGAATTTGGATATAATATCCTGCAACTGCTCATCTGTTTCTGCATGACCCAAGCGCAAAAACACACGCTCCAACTGGTCTATAACGGGGAAAATAAAAGAGAAAGCAGTAAAGCAATGACAGCTTAAGTGTTCAAAATAAACAGCACTAACTTGCCTATTTTTTTAAATTGATCTGAATGAAAACAAATTCTCACATTCTTCCTGCATGACCTTCCATGCATAACTGTAAGAAGTCTATTTTTTAATAAAACGGTTTATTAAAGAGACACTGAGAATGACTGCAATGCATCTATGTCTCTGACATGAGTGCATTTCAGCTGCTCTCTGAACTAAACAATTTACCATAACAATATTAAACAAGCTTGCAATGAACAACACAAAATAAGACTATCTCTAAATACAGAAAAACTGTAAATACAGACGCTCTAGTCGCTAGTTGGTTAGCCTGTGACCAGAATAGCCTCGCTGCTAAACATCGTTAACGTTTATCATCTATACACTTATTTCTCACGCTGTCAATAAATGACAACCAGGCCTGGACCACTGTGGCATTTGGATCCCGCAAATGTCGCGGTAAATAGAGGTTGTAGTGTCCTCTAGTTGAGACAAACCCAAAAAGAGGTACTTTCATTTTAGAGCATGACTGAGCACTGGGCCTCTGTGACCAAATACTAGCCGGCTAGCTGCAATACTGATATTCACTTTACAAATATTTATTTATATAACTACAGGCAAACAAAAAAACACACACACAGCACGAACTCAGTTTTCATTAGAGTGACCAATAATGAAGAGGATACTGAAAACAAGTATGCGGTAATGAAGAAATAATACATGTACAATGAGTTAAACTTACTGAGCTCGTCCTGTGCGGCCATGTTTGAAGTGAATCACGAGCCGCACTGCCACTCCTATCCTCTCTCTCTCTCTCTCTCTCTCTCTCTCTCTCTCTCTCTCTCTCTCTCTCTCTCAATTTTCAGTTTAGTTGTATTAAATTTTAATTTCATTAATATTACAAAAGCAGATTCGCTTCATACAAATAAAATGGTACAGAGCACATAAGTAGTTGCCTAAATTAAAAAAAATAAATAAACACACCTACCAAAGGATATGCATTCATTACGCAATAAATTCAATAAATTCAATGAATTAAAGAAGCTTAACCCTATAAAGCATAGTCCACTGTATCATATTAGATCGATATCAAATTATCAATATCACCAAAACTTTGCTATATGTAAGCGTAACTTTTTTATTGCTGCTATTAATATTTCAAGATCAAGAACAATATCAGTTTGAAAATCATTTAATGAACTGAAGCAACTTAGGTTGACGTGATTATTCATACTTTTTTTTTTGTATTTCTCATTGCATTGCATTGCATTATGCATTTTGATCATAAAATTGAATTTAATCTTACTAAAACGTATTTTTGGGACATACAGAGTGACAGCTGATATATATTTGCATTTTAAGTATTCTGATACTATTATACTAAAAAATCTATTTGATGTGCATTACAAGCTATCAGACTTTGGCCATATTATTTCATCTTTTTGGCCTAATTGCATACAGTATTTTACCTCAGTTTGTGCCTCTGAATAAATTTTCTTTCCTCAGTAAAGGTGACTCACTCACTATTTGAGTTATAAAAGCCCGATGTGTCAAATACAGGACAAAACATGAAAAACATATGCAAACTTTTTTATATTATATATTTTTATATACTGTTTAAATACATTTTTGAGTTTCAAAACTGTTTTATTCAAAATATTATATTTTTCTATCATATGTCAAGCTTTAAATGGTTGATTTTCACACTTTTTACTCCAGTTTTATGCAGTTACAACATTATACAAAAATAATATAATAGTAAAAATAAAGACCTGAAAATAGCTTTAAGCCAGAACTGTGGCTTTGTGTTTTAATTAATGTCCTTTCTAAAATTACGCAAATTTGTTTTATTAAAGCTGTCTTTAAAATAAATAAAATTATTATATATGATTGTGTGTGATTTATGTTGTTGAACAAAACAGAACAATGTTTATCACAGGGCTTTTTTACTTTTTATATTTAAAATTCCATTGAGGGAACCCATTGGGACTATGCCTTTTGATTAAAGGGATACTCCATCCCAAAATGAAAATGTTGTCATTAATCACTTACCCCCATGTTGTTCCAAACCTGTAAAAGCTTTGTTCGTCTTCAACCCAATTTAAGATATTTTGGATGAAAACCAGTAGGCTTGTGACTGTCCCATAGACTGCCAAATAAATAACAGTGTCAAGGTCCAGGAAAGTATGAAAAGCATCATCAGAATAGTCCATCTGCCATCAGTGATTCAACCGTAACGTTATGAAGCGACGAGAATACTTTTTGTACCTGAAGAAAACAAAAATAATGACTTTACTCAACAATTCTTCTCCTCTGTGTCTCTCCAAATCTGAGCGGTACGCAGATGGCTTACACACTTCTGCATCAGCCGCACCACAAGGATACGTTTTTTACGTGTATTTACGCTTTGGTTTGAAAGAAAACAATGCATCGGCACAGCGCAGCTCACACAGAAGTGCGTAAGCCATCTGCGTACTGATTTGCTACGCTGATTTGGAGAGACACAGAGGAGAGGAATTGTTGAATAAAATCGTTATTTTTGTTTTCTTCGTGTACAAAAAGTATTCTCGTCGCTCCATAACGTTACGGTTGAATCACTGATGGCAAATGGACTATTCTGATGATGCTTTTCGTACTTTTATGGACCTTGACACTGTTATTTATTTGGCAGTCTACAGGGCTCCCGGTTTTCATCCAAAATATCCTAAACTGTGTTCCGTAGATGAACGAAGCTTTTACGGGTTTGGAACGACATGGGGGTAAGTGATCAATGACAAAACTTTCATTTTGCGGTGGAGTAACCCTTTAAGTCTACAAACTGATCAAATCATATCTGAACATCTCTATAGGAAGTTGTATTTAACTCTGAGCAAGTGAAGCGATTCAAAACCTTGGCGCTTGACCATGGGCTGAGGGGGATTTAGATCCTGAAAAAGTCCTGGGGTTTGAAGAGAAGGAGAGAAGCTCTCTCTGTTCTTCCTGAGAACTTAAGTCAGATGTAGTTGTTTAGTGGAAAAGCTAAAGGGAAAGACTAGAGAAGATTACAAGACACAAAAAGGCAATTCAGACAGACACATAACTAGGCTATTTGTGTTCTCCAAAAATATTAGTTAATTTTGTCAAACATAGCGCCCCCCCCCCCAACACACAAACATACATTTTTCATTTCTGTAACTTTAATTGTACTCATGAAAAGTGCAATTCACTCACAAATTTATCTAAATGTATTTCAAAACAACAGATTATGCCCCCCCCCCCCCCATAGTATGGAGATTTACTGCAATGCTGTTCTCACTGACAAGGACTTTTAATTTGAAGGAGAAACGTTTTTTCATTTCCTGTGCATTAACTAATTAGAGATATTTAATAAGAAAATTTCACTAGTGGAATACATTTAGGTCAACGTTTATTTGCAGAAATTTGAAGCAAACATGAAAGTGTAGATGACTTAAAAAATAACACTACTACACTAATCATCTGAGAGCCCTTACAAGTCTAACGTAGTCTCCTGTAAATAAATATAGGCTATTCAGGGTGGTATTGTATCCTGCAAGTCTAGTCACAAGGCACACGAGAGATTTCCCCCACGACATCAGCGGTGTGTGACTTTGATCATCAAAAACAAATGATGCGCGCGTGTGCTAAAGAGGCAGAGGGGAGAGGGTTTGGGGTCTAAAGATTAATATTATCACGTGTATTACTGCACAGTACAAGCCATGTTGCTTAACGACTGTAACAGACGAGGGGGGAAAGTTGTCGCTGTTGTTGTAGAACATTCCCCGCCTCCTGAATGAAAATACGTGAACCTTTTTTCCACGCCTTCAAAAACAAGCAAAATACCAAGAAATACGAGGTTTTCACCGGATGAGTGTTTGCTTTCTGCTCCTAACCCAAGACAAAAACGGCCGTGATGAGCTATGCGTCTGATAAAATGCTGGCTGAAAGCAGTATTGTCAGAGGTAGGCTCGTTTGTTTTTATTGCGCTGAATCAAATGGCAGCACTGTAACATGTCGCTGTTGTCACGCAGATACGAAGTTGCTGCAGAATCGATTGATGTGCTGTTTTTCTTTGCCATATTTTCCTTTCCTTTGAACTTCGGTCGAATGCACTCATGACTGTTTTCATTTCATGCTCGTATTGCGTCCTGTTTTGCTTTGTTGTTGCATTCAGGTCGGGGCATTATGAATCTGTACTGTCTCTCTGCCAAGAATAAATATAATCGCATTGCATGTTCATTTTATTGCAGATAGTGTCAATATGATACGATGCTCTTTTCGTCTATTGGAAACATGCTTTGTAGACTGAATCTAACAAACAAAATGTGTATGTTTGTGTTTGTTTGTTTGTATGTGTGTGTGTGTGTGTGTGTGTGTGTGTGTGTGTATATATATATATATATATATATAGTGTGTGTGTGTATATATATATATATATATATATATATATATATATGAATCTAACAAACAAAATGTATATATATTATACATGCATGCGTATGTTTATATAATCATAAAATTATATACACTGAATATAACAAACAAAATTTATATATAAAGTTTATAAAATTGACCTTTCTGCATATTATGAAGACCTAAATCTCATTGTAAATCTATAAACTGTATGTGACCCAAAAAGATTTTACATCATCACTTGAAATGTAAATTAGAGTTGTGTGAACTTTTTATATGCTAGAAGAGTAAAAAAAAAAAAGTCAGATTATCAAATACACTAGAATTCAAAAGTTTGAAATTAGTTAGATTTCAAACAAATGCTTTTCTTTAGAACTTTCTATTCTTAAAAAAAAAAAATCAGTTTTCACAAAATTATTTAGTTTTTAACATTGATAATAATAAGAAATGAGGACCAAATCAACATATTAGGCTGATTTTTTAAGGATGATGTGACACTGAAGACTGGAGAAATGCCTGCGGAAAATTCAGCTTTGGATCACAGGAATAAATTACATTAAAAAATATTAATATTTCCCACTATTCTTTTCACTGCCTTGATGAGCATAGGAGATTTTTTTTCAAAAACATCTGAAAAATCCCAAACTTTTGTATATACACTACCCAAAATGGAGTGTATATGCATTTAAAATTACAGTCTTTTTCTTCTCGGAAAACAGAACAAAAATACTGATGCCTCATCATGCACTAAACAGATTCTAGTCCAATCAGATGTTCTTGAGGAAAAAAAATAGTTCTAATGAGATTTATAATTTTATTTAACAAATACTTTTTTTCTGTTTACACTTAGGTGATCTGCCCAGGTGAGGTGGCGTGGTGCTGACAGATATGGAGGTGGGAAGTCTGCCTGTTGAGCTTTGGCGCCTCATTCTAGCATACCTGCCTCTGCCAGATCTGGGTCGATGCTGTCTGGTGTGCAGAGCCTGGCGGGAACTCATTTTGAGTTTGGACAGCACACGTTGGCGCCAGCTCTGTCTAGGATGCCCTGAATGTCGCCACCCAAACTGGCCCCGTCGCCCCCACCTGCCCCCGGTCTCCTGGAGAGAGGCTCTCCATCAGCATGCTCTTGCCAGCCGTACCTGGACCCAGAACGGCTCAGACCTCCACTCGTCTGCCTGCCTCCATCTTTTCCGCCGGAGGAAAGACCGCAGGGTTTGGCATGTTGGGACCGTGGCAGGAGGCGGCTATGAGACTCTCAGGGGAGCGTTGGCGGCTGCAGGGCCATACGATAAGTTGGTGCTCCACGCGGGTGTGTACGAGGAACAGGCGGAGGTGTCCCTCAAGGTGCCTGTGGAGATTGTAGGAATGGGCAAGCTGGGGGATGTGTCGTTATTGGTGAGCTTTGATCAACAGTGCCCGACAACGAGGCTGTGCAATCTGGTGTTCATGCCAGCGTGGTTTTCACCTGTGGTTTATAAGGTGAGGCTTGATACTTCCACTTCAAAAGCATGAAGGGGGCGTGTCTTTGCAAAGGGTCATTCTATCTATCTATCAATCAGTCCGTCATCCATCCATCTGTTCTGTGTCTATCTATCTATCTATCTATCTATCTATCTATCTATCTGTCTGTCTGTCTGTCTGTCTCTGTCATTCTGGCTGTCTGTATATCTCTTCATCCCTCCCTCCCCATTTTTTCCAACATTAAACATATTTTTAATCATTATCTCTTTTAACTGATGCTTGATTCATATTAGCTCCATGTGTCATCTGTAACATTCTTTCTACAGAAAACAGTGTCAGTAAATTGTTATTGAAGCAATTTTAAATGGTATCAACATAATCAGATTCTTACTGAGACGCTGTCTGTTTTTCTACAGTGCTGAAATATTTTCTCTCTTTCTTAGACGTCTTCTGGTCATGTCCAGTTGGACAACTGTAACTTTGAGGGCTGTCAGATTCACATCCGGGGTCCAGGGACATGTCAGGCTCGTTTTTGCTCCTTCGCCCAGGGCAGCTCGGCCCATTTCCTGGGGGTGGCCATCAGTTTAATGGACAGCTGTGAATTCTCAGGGGGAGATTCTGCCTCTGTCACTGTGGAAGGTGCTCCGGTCTCTGAACGCAACTGGGCCTTCAAACACCTGGTCGCCTTGGCCAAGACCTTCACCATGATGACTAGTAATGGGTCAACTGAAATATCAAATCAGAGTGGAAAAGACAGTATGGGTGCTGGAAGTCATGGAAACAAACCCTTGGAAGGAGTAAACACAATGGAGGACTGGAGTAAACAGGAAGTAGATTGGGAAACAAACTGGGCAAAACAGAAATGTAGAGACAGTCTCCTTCCAGGTCAGGATGGTACAATGATTGAGGAGGATGGCATGGAAACTTCAAGTGTGTCAAGTGAGGAAGATGACGAGCAAGACGGCGTGAAAAGCACATGCTTAAAACTTTCATATGACCAACACGGACTAGCGCATCTCTCCAAAGCGGATATGCCCGATTCTTCTGCATTTCCTGCACTGTTGAGTCTGTCTGCAGAGCTACAGAGGGATGCAGAGGCGCGGGATTTGGCTGCATCGGTTCAAGGCTGTCTGCTGCGTCGCTGTCTGCTGCGTGATGGAAAAGGTGGTGTTCACCTGTGCAATCATGGTCAAGCTCGACTGGAGGCCAATGTGTTCAGAGGACTCAACTATGCAGTGCGCTGCATCCAGAATGCCAAAGTGAGTAAAACCTGCATCTTAATGCCCTTTAAAGCTGATGTGTGTAAGTTTGTCCACGTTAAAATACCATTTCCAAGTTTAATGTGCAGAGACAACTATAAGTAAGCCTTTAGTTGGCTGATGTGCCTGAAAAGTAAAAATACTGCAGCACTGTGAAGCTATTATTTTATTTCGCTATTACTATTGCTCGTAATAGAGATGCACAATATATCTGTATCAGTCAGCCAGTATACGAGTATAAGTTTTTTTTATATATATATATATAGTGTATTTAATTATGCCTGCTTATTTCCACCTTCTTTTTTTTCAATCATATTACTTTCTCCACAGTTCAGCACTCGCTGGAAGTTAATCTTTAAAAAATACACAATACAAAAATATTTCTTTTTCATTTTAACCTTAACCTAACGCTGTTTAATGTAATATTAAGCAAATGTCAAAATGAATACTCATTCCCATACTGTACAAATTCATTTGTAGCATTTAAAATTATTAATTATTCGATTTTAGTGTTTTAATTTTAATGTACTTAGACAAAATAGTATAGAATTTTAACATAACATGAAAATAATTTTTGGCTTAATGGTATCAGCCAGAGATTAAATATTGTGCACCCCAAGCTCATAATTGCCAGTCTAATCTGGATTTGAGCAACCCATAAACCAAAGTTGTAATACACAAGTTGAGAAGCGATCAGAATTACAATTTTCACTTAAAACAGTGAAAAACCCTGACTTTGACTGGCCTCTTTTGGCTTGCGCCAGTAAGCAACTACCTAGCAACCACTGTGAACACCCTAGCAACTGCATAGTAAAACACATGAACCCTCTTACCCACAACACCCTATTATTATGTCATTTTTAAATTCCATTTAATAAAGCTGGTAGCACAAAAATGACCCACAGCAGAATAATAACAACACAATGTCATGAAATATTTTCTATGATTGCAGATGTTTTTTATCTTCTATCTATCTAATGTCTCTGTTTGATATACTGGGTATCTTTCTTCTGTTTAGATGGTGATGTTGCGTAATGAAGTGTGTGGGTGCAAGGCGTCTGGTGTGTTCCTGCGACTCTCTGCTCAAGGTCTCATTGCTGAGAACAACATTCATTCCAATGGAGAAGCGGGACTAGACATCCGCAAAGGGGCTAATCCTATCATACTGGTACACATTTCTTTTAGCATTCTGCACAGAAGAAAAAATAGCATATTTGCTGTTTATTAGTACTTATAAAGCACATATTAATGCATTTTTCTGCATGACTATGTTTTAGACTCCCGTAATCCTACCCCAGTTTGAGGCAAAAGTCAAAGTTAATAGTTAGTTAATAATGAGAATTGGACATTAAAGTGAGATATATTTCATGGAAAACAAAAGAAAGAATTCAAACATTTTCTGTAGTGTAATCAAGAGAACCTGCACAGTGGAAAGAAGTCTAGAAAACATATTGGAATTTCCACTGTGTCGTATCATTTTCTGTGGTACATTCTGTTGTTTCTTTCCTTTTCTTTTTTCCTGGTTACAGTGTAATAGAATCCACAGTGGCTTGCGTTCCGGGATCGTTGTCCTGGGCAACGGAAGAGGTTCTATCCGCAGCAACCAGATCTATGGCAACAAGGAAGCCGGCGTGTACATTCTTTTTAATGGCAATCCTGTTGTCAGGTATGTGTCAGGGGTTATTGTGTTTTATTCAAATAAAACAGGAAAACAAGAACAAAATTAGATATAGTTGTTGTTATCATGAAACTAATATGATTTCTGTTTCTGTTCTCTCTTTATGACAGTGGAAATCACATTTTTCAGGGCCTTGCAGCAGGCATTGCCGTCAATGAGAATGGAAGAGGACTGATCACTGGTCTGTTTGACTGTAGTACCATTTTCTATTTGCCGTGTAATTGTTTATAGGCGCTTCAAGCACAGTAGACCTTGCCCTTTTCAAGTGTTTCCTCATGCTCTTGAAACAGCTCAATTAAATTACACTAAATCCATTTTAACTCGTCTCTGCTAGAGAATGTTATTAGGCAGAATCAGTGGGGCGGTGCTGATATCCGTCGAGGAGGTGATCCAGTCCTGCGCAATAACTTCATCTGTTATGGCTACTCAGACGGGGTGGTGGTGGGAGAGAGAGGGAGGGGCCTCATTGACGGCAACCACATATACGGTGTGTATAGTTTGTCATATTTGTACATTTAAGGCATTTGGCAGATATTATCATGCATTTGTTTTCATCTGTTGCCGTTGCGTTTGCTATAGAAATTAGTTATTGCATGGTCAGGTGCTATGCAACAATTTTCCAGTGAGAAGTAATTTCCTATCTGCACTGAAAGGGAAATTCAGTGACAAAATCATATCTAGTCAAAACATGTAGTGTGCTTGGTGTGCAGTACTGTATATAGACATTTGGACTAACACAAAAACTGATTATGAGGCTGATTATGACAAAAACCATCAGAATAAAAACCTTCAGTCTTTTTAGGTCTGTTTTAGTACCAAACTAAATTAACATTTATAAAATTAAAGACTTTTTGAGAATAAAGTAGTAACATTACACAATTAAAATAATATTTTGAGAATAAAGTCAAAATTACAACAGTGTAACTTTGCACTATTAATGTTGAAAATAGTTATTTTTTTATGATATGATATGAAATATGAATTAATTTCATATTGTTGCATTTAATATGCTAAATTATTATTATTATTTCACTTTCTACAGCATAATCTTTGCCACTTTTACATTTCGCAGCCACCTTTTTGAGACTGTTTTATCTGTAAAGCTGCTTTAGAATGATATTTATTATATAAAAGTGTTATAACAAAAAGACAATTTGATTTAAAAATGTGAGTCGTTGCAGAAAACCACACTAATAATTATGAGAATAAAACTGAACGAAGACTTTTTGAGAATGATCTAATAATAGTCCTTTGACAAGTAATAAAAGCATTTCGAAAATTATGTGGTACTGTTTCTATTAGTTGAAAGTAATAATATTTTAAGAAAAAAGTCAAAGTTACAAAGGTGTAACAAAGAACTTTTTTGGTCATGATATTGTATAACTGTGTTTTTCCCTGGTGTTTTGTAGGCAACAGAGGCTGTGGGGTATGGGTAATGTCATCTAGTCTACCTCAGCTCATTGGAAACCATATTACCCATAACCGCATGTATGGGTTGGCCGTATTCTGCCGGAAGGACACAGATTCTGCCGTGGGCCGAGAGGGCTATCGCTCTTTACAGGAAAGAGAGAGAGGAATCGGGGTTGGAGAGAGGGACAGAGGAGGGCCAGAGAACTTCAATGAGGAAGGAGAACTGATGGCATGGGAAAGTGACATCGATAGCGAAGATGAACGCTTTTCCTCCCGACGGCCAATCACAGTGGCCCTAGTGGAAAACAACTGCATTAGCCACAATGGAGGTGAGTTGCTGTTAAATATCATATCTCTTTAACCTCATCAGGGACGCTGAAATTACACAGAAGTTACTGGAACACATGCAGTTTGAATATGCTATTAGCTGTCTGTCACTATTCACCAGTTTGTGATGATGACAACATTAGCATTTTTTGATTTTTGCATCAAGAAAATGACTTGATGAATTAAAAGCCTTGTGTGAATCTGATTACTATGGAGCCACAAATTAACAAGAGTATCCGAAGTATCTTTGTCATATATGTGTCCCTGGACCACAAAAGCAGTCTTAAGTCTCTGGGGTATATTTTAAACAATAGCCAAAAATACATTGTTCGGGTCAAAATGATCTATTTTTCTTTTAGGCCAAAAATCATTAGGATATTAAGTAAAGATCATGTTCCATGAAGATATTTTGTAAATTTCCTACTGTAAATATATCAAAACCTAATTTTTGATTAGTAATATGCATTGCTAAGAACTTCATTTGGACAACTTTAAAGGCGATTTTCTCAGTATTTAGATTTTTTTGCACCGTCAGATTCCAGATTTTCAAATAGTTGTACCATACATCAATAGAATGCTTATTTATTAAGCTTTCAGTTATGTATGAATCTCAATTTCAAAAAATCTACCCTTATGACTGGTTTTGTGGTCCAGGGTCACATATGTTCGACATCTGACCCACTTCTGTCGTCTTTCTTCTTCTCTCTGTCTCTCTAGCTGTTGGAGTGTATGTGAAGAGCAGTGAGCCTCTGAACGTGGTGGCCAACATGGTGAAGAATAACACAGGAGCCGGCGTGTCGGTCATTCAGAGCACTCAGCTAACACGTTTAGTTGGAAACTGTGTCCTCTGTAATGGCTGGACGGGAGTAACTGTGGACGGAGAGTGTCGAGTCGAGCTGCGCGGCAATGGCGTTTATGGCAATAACTGTCACGGTGTCTGCTTTCGAGGCGATGGGCTGATTGTGGAAAATGATGTGGTCGGAAATAATGCGGTTGGAATTCGAGTGATGGACAATGCAGATGTTAAAGTGAGTTTGCTTCAGTTTCTCTGACACATGGTTGAAAAAGTCACACACAGAGGACACAGAAGGTTGACGGTGTTTGTGTCATATCCTGTCTACTAATATTAGAGCTCGACAAATACTGTTGTTGTTGTTTTTTTAAAATTACCAATATTTGGCTTGTGTTCTGCAGGTATTGAGGAATCGTGTTCAGGCGTTGCGGGGTTATGGGATTTCTGTCAAGGAGCGGGTCCGAGGTGTAGTTCAGGAAAACCTGGTTTATCAAGGCCACCCCACAAGTACTAAAACCCCCATACGGACAAACACACAGAACCTGGAGTGTGTTGTACTTAACAACTCTCTGCTCACACCCAGGTTAGACACATACACATATGACAGGCAGAAAAACTCTATATACTGTATGCAGTCTAGAAGCATAGGCTAGATTCATATATCTACAGTACTGAAACTAATGTCAGTTTGCTGAAAGATAAAACTGTAACTGACAATAGTTTATTTAATAATCAATTATGTAATCAAATTTATTTAATAAACATTTGAATGGTGACTGTACGAAAAACTAGTTATCATGGGAGATTTATTCAAACATGCATTAAATAATGAAGACGACAGATTAAAAAATATAAATATGTTAGAATAAAGTGCATATATTTCGCTTCTGGAGTTATTTTTTGTTGCTGCCTAACAAGCTATGGACTATTATGTTTAGTGAAGTTTTGTTGACTCATCAACTGAAAACAACATAGGCTAAAAGATCTTGGTTTATCAAAATGAAAATGATTTGAAAATGTGAAATTGATATTGTTAACCCAGTTCTCTAGTGTCTACACGTTTTACCAGTTGTAGCTCAGAGGGGCGCTAATTATACATCATCATTTTGGTCAAAATAATGAATATCATATCTGACTATGTCTGGTTTCTGGTCATCACTAATAATATATGCCATAATAAATTTGACCTCCATTATTCTTTCTGTTCTAGATCACAAGCACTCTGGGCTTTGGAGAATCCACCTCCTCGTCCCCACAGTAGTAACCCTTCTAGCGTCACCCCCTCCACACTTCCTGCTCACCTTGCCATCACCATGACAAACAGAATCACTGCTTCTGTAGAAAGCGGTTGCCATAACAACGGCAGCATCTTTTGCTCGATTTTATGAGGTACGTAGTTCCCGGCTCAACAACATCAGATGGAAATTCATCAGATGTCACCTCAATGTGAACCCTGGGTGAAGAAGGACATAGAAGAGGTCAAGGCACTGCTTCGACATGATGAAAAATCGGATTAAGCTACAAGCACTTGACGTTCAAATAACCAAAAGTAGGTTGTTTAGTGGTCAGATAATCAAACTATGAAGGATTAAGACCACTTTTTTGATCTGAAATGAATCATTCCACTCAATCGAAATGGAAGTGAAGCTGGTCTGGGATCAGTGTTTATGAGCAACTTACTGGAGTTTGCATTTTATCACGTACCTGAAATCTGGTTGGCTACCAATCCAGCTGAAAGCCCGTTCAATACAGGACGGTTTACTGAGACAAAACTATACATGAATTACTGGAAGCTTCTATTCAACAAAATCTTCTGTGAATCAATAAGACACATGGATTTAATTGTCCAATGAACCTACAGCCTATTATCATTTCAGACATTCACACCAAGTCAGGAGGGAGAAAGAGACACAAGGGAAGTAGAAGAGAGAGACATGTCACATGGCTTACGCTCTCTATCTTCCCAAAAGACCAGAACCAGTGCTGAAAATAGAAGATAAACAAATTCAGTGCACCGCGGGAATTGTAGTCCCGCTGGCTTCTGCTGAGATTCTGTAATGGACAAGAGCAAAGCAGCCAATCACAAGCTGGCAGAATCTGTTTCATCACATCAAGTGGCAATATTCAACCTTCCTCTAAAAACAATCCAGTTTTATGTACATGTGCACATTATTGAAGCGGTCTGTTCTTGTGTGACCTGGCAGTCCAGCCCAAACCGGCTGAATAGAAAGGTTTGAAGATTTTTCAAGAAAAAGACAATTTAAACACCCCAAAGGAATAGTCAGACCTAAATATGTTGTCATCAGTACCCTCATGCCATACTAAACCAGTGACTTTTCTTCTGTGGAACACAAAAGAAGATACTCGTATTGTTAATTAAACCGTTTCAGTTCCCATTCACTTCCATTGTATGGACAAAATTCAATGAAGTTTGATGAGATATCAACATTCTTCAAAATATCTTCTTTTGTGTTCAGGAGAAGAATTACATACAGGTTTGGAACAACATGAGAGTGAGAAGATGATGAAATATATATATAATAACTATCCCTTTAAATGTGATTTAAAAGGCCTATCAATTAATAATTTATTTTGAACTGTATAGCAGTGATGAGCTTTACTGACATGATATGCAATGGCCGCTATTATAGCTGTTTTACTATTTTGCCAACAAGAAGCAAGATTATCACAGGTTTACAGCTAAACAGAACCGTATGAAAACCCTTTTAAAAAACCTTTGTAGGTAAGAAAACTAACAAGAGACTAATGATGAATTGTAACTTTAGTCAGTCTTCAGGTAGTTATCCTAAAGTAGTCACAGGGCTTGAAACTGGTTGGATTTCTTAAGAGACCTTGGCTGTGTTCAGAATGGAATACTAGCTTACTATTTACTGAACACTGCACAGTATATACTGTTCATTTCTGATTCTTTTTTAAAGATGCTAAAACAGTAGGTATCATTCTGAATCTACTAACACTGTTATCATATGACCTCATCGCATGTGAGGTGTCAACTTCAATATTCAAGGTTATTTTGCAGTAAAAAATAAAAATAAAAGTGTAAATAGTGTATTGGGTATCCTGAACATTTGCAGTCTTTGCACCAAATACATACTTCAGGAATAGTATGAAAGTATGCCATTATGAACATAGCCCATTAATAAAATTAGGGATCTTGTAATGTGATTTCTTCCCAGAATACTAGACATTATTTTTTGAAAGATAGCCGTCTTATGTTAGATTTACAGCAGGCTGTTATTATTTTTGTAATGTTTTCATACCAACTGCTGGTTTGATTCATAAAGTGCAATATGTATCTACTAAAATGTGCCTATTTTTACAGTATGGTTTTTATACTTATTGTGCAGTACAAATATAATCGCTATCATAGCAAATTGCCTAATTTCTGTCATTTTTGTCTGAGGATATTGCGAAGATATGGATTTCATTCCATTCACAAGAAAAACAATCCTTGTCCTTGCTTGCTATATAATAATATTGTCAGTCAATACAGATGTATTTCCAGTCTCCTACTCTCGTCTCAAGTATACGAAAAAAACCCAGGCATTTCCAATCTCAGTTAACTGAATAATAGTTTATTTTTTATTCAATGTTACAAGATGACACTAAATGTAACACATTCAATTATAGCCAGTTCCCACACAGCTTAGAGGCATACTGCTGGCCACAGCTCAGTTGATCCTCTTGCGTTTCCTGCGTTCCATACGTCGTTCGTAATGCACCAGTGGAAGCACCAGAGAGACCATCCTGTGCTCATCATGTGTCCCGGCCTCTTCTCTACTGTAGGCAGACTGGCGGCACAGGGTCAGCCCCATGGCCTTGGCCACCTCCAACATTCTGCACACAAACAGTGTCAAAGTAAGGATAACAGGGTTTTGGGACAGTGACTTTCAACCTTTTTGACTCCAAAGCCTCTTTTTGTGCATAACATTCATAGGCTCTCCTATCTAAAGGAAGCATTTACACAACACCATTTTCAACTAAAAGCAGAAAACTTTTTATGCAGTCTGGCTGTTCATTTACATAAGTGTTTTGTTCTTTAGGTACATGTGCAGGTGCATTGTTTTCCTTTGCAAAGTGATATCGCCAACTACGGGCCTTGCATGCATAATGCAAACTTTTCCATTTTTAGTACATTGTCATGTAAACATACCCTGAGATGATATACTTCATGCACATTTTTATTTTCAGTTTAATTTAGATTAAAGTAACATTTAACAATAAGGTTCTATTTATTACTATTAGCTAACATTAACAATGAAAAATATTTCTAAAGCATGGTTAACTTACTAATACATTACTTAAATCAAAAGTTCAATCTGTTAATATTATTTAATGGACCTGAACAAACAAACTATAAAAAACATTAACAAAGATTAATAAATACTGAAACACTATAATATACAGCTTATTGTTAGATAATGCATTAACTAAAGTTAATCAATGGAACCTTGTAAAGTGTTGTAAATAGAGATGCACTGATACTGAATTTCTCTCCCGATACCAATAGCTGATTATTCAGAATGATAATCAGCCCTGATCATCAGCCGATGGTGAAATAAATTGCTTTTATCAGCCGATACATCGGTGCATCTCTAGTTGTAAACATTGTAAAGTTTTTCCAAGAATCCTTTAATATAAGAATTTAAATCGTTTTAATACTTATTGGAGCCCCACTGGAAGTTTGCTCTGGCCCCCTGGTTGAGAACCAGTTTTAGACCATCGCGAGAAATAAAACACAAATTGTCAGTATCTAGTTTGACAGTTAAGGTGTAAAAGAATACATCTGACTTACTTGACATCGCTGATGCCCATGTCTCTGTGTAGGAGTGTAAGGTCAGCCGTCTGATCACTCATGTGCAGCAGTAAAGCTAAACAGTGAGCAGCCAGTTTCATACGCATGGATGACGACACCGTGTTCCTGAGGCTGTCGAGACAGATAAAACTTGCATTTATATACTGCAATTTCAGAGTTTTAAAAAAAGATTAAAACAAAAATGAAGTCAGAAGAGGCTGCAGGACTGTGCCTCGTTCGGAGGAAACACACCAGCCACTGTGGAAACTCTCCACTGTGAAATCCTTCAGCACTTTGTTGATGATGATTCGGGGACATCCATCCTCACTACCAACTTCAGAAGAGAGTGAAACATGAATTTATTGAAAGGTTAAAAACCCCAATGGCAATATAAAATGAGAACATTTGGAATCAATACACTACTACCATATTATCTATTCTTTAACACTCACATTTGAAGGAGAGACGTCTCTGTAGTGAGGCTTTGATGAGGAAGGACAGGTACCAGATGCAACGAGACTGTCTGTCACGAGCTGCTTCCTCGTTCGGAAGTGATTCAAGATGTCTAAGAACAATCTGGGGACTAGAGAGAACAACTGGATGAATTTAGAACCGGTCTGGAGCTAAAAATGATTCTAAATGGCTTGTAGCAGACTTCCCAAAACCATTTTTTTTCTTTCCACCCATTTCCTACATTTTTGAAAATAAAGTTAGGTAAGCTTATACTTTCAGCACTTTTGAAGGGCTGGAAATCCCTATTTTAATTTCTGATATTTCTAGATTACGGAAGATACTCATGGAATAATAACTGTAATCAAGCGTTTGTTATCATTTATATATTCTTCTGTTCAAATGGTTTGGGTTAGAAATAAATTGAATTAATATTTGTTTTAAGATTAAGAAATTAAAAGATTTATTCAGCAAGGACATTATTAATTCAATCAAAAGTAGGTGTAAAGACAAATTGATAGAAAAATTATTTTCTTATGAAAACTTTCTATTCATAGAAAAAAAGTATTATTCTTTTCACAGAAATATTAATCAGCACAACTGCTTTCAACACTGATAACAAGAAATGTTTCTGAAGCACCAAATCAGCACCATTTCTAAAAGATTATGACATTGAAGACTGAAGTAATGATACTGAAAATTCAGCTTTGCATCACAGGAATAAATTACAATACTGTATTTTCAATCAAATAAATGCAGCTTTGGTAAGCATAAAACACTTCTTTCAAATGGGTTCCACGTAAAAAATCTTACTGATGGTATTTGTGCATTTTGATAAAAAATATAAATACAAAATTGAAGCTCAAAGGCATGATGTTCTCCAAACCTGTTTTCAGCTCTCATCTTCTGCAGGTCTTCAGCGGTCAGCGCTGCCATCTTTGCTCCAACATCCTTCAGGGCTTCAAACTCATTTGGAGACAACACTAGAAGGAAGTTAAGGATCTTACACACACACACACACACACAAAAAAAAAAAACGCTGTGGAGAGGAGTGGTAAAACATGGAAAGCATATAAAGAACTAAAAAGGATACGTTGGTCAAAGGGGTACACATCTTCTGGTTTGTCTGCCTCAGGGTTGCATGGAGGGAGGAAGAGGGCTGTATCCGTCTGAGCCTCAGTTTCTACCACTTCATTACGAAGAGCTAGAGACACAATCCAAGAACCAGTGCCATTAATCCTTTTTAATGCACATTTCAGTCTTATGAATTGTGAATACCCATTCTGCTACTTACTTTCCACTCCTTTCTGATCTATGATGTTTTTGGCGGCCAGTGCCACAGCCTGCTGAAGCGTATCGTTGCCCACCTGGTTGAGTCTCCTGGAGCTCAGAGCGCGCTTCTGTTTAGTCGTCCCGAACGCTTCAATAAGAGCATCCACCTGTGTCCAGGCACAGAATACAATTTTTATTATATAAGATTTAACTGTGCAGATCATTTTTGTTCCCTTATAATCTCTAATCAACATTTCAGATATAATAAGGCAAGGTTAATTCATGTAAAATGTCTTGAGGCTATATTATATTACATATATAGACTATCTTACAGTGTGACAAAAGCACATAGTCTGGACATTTAGCTCACCTTTTCTCTGTATGTCTCAGCTTGCTTTGTGTTTTCATCTACTGCTGATTCACCTGAAGACAAACACAGACTTAGGAATGAACTCTCTTTCATTCTGTCTAACCAAATAAGCCGTGATGCTCATGGCTCCTGTCTCTGTTGTACACTATTTAATTTGTAGACATTACTCTTGAACATAAAATAAGGAGTTTACAAACATTATAACCAAAGAATTCCCATGACTTTTCCAGTCATTAAAGATTTCATTTGATAAAATATTTTAGTGTGGATCATAATTAGAAAAAAAGGACATTCAGATAAGTCCTTACAAATAATAATAATAATAACTTATTATTGCTACAATACGATAATATTTTGACATACTGTAAATTAATAATAGCAATAATAGATGTTATTATAATGACTTTTCACTCAAACACACACACATGTGACCCTGGTCCACAAAACCAGTCTTAAGTGTCAATTTTTCGAAATAAATAAGCTTTCCATTGATGTATGGTTTAGTGGGATCAGACAATATTTGGCTGAGATACAACTATTTGAAAATCTGGACTCTGAGGGTGCAAAAAAATCTAAATACTGAGAAAATCGCCTTTGAAGCTGTCCGAATGAATTCTTAGCAATGCATATTATTTTTTTATTTTTTAAATTTCCTATTACAGTAGGAAATTTATAAAAAAAAAATATCTTCATGGAACATGATCTTTAATATCCTACTAATGATTTTTGGCATAAAAGAAAAATCTATAACTTTGACACATATAATGTTTTTTTTGGTGGCTATTGCTAAAAATACACCCCAGCGAATTAAGACTGGTTTTGTGGTCCAGGATCACACACACACATTTTATATATATATATAACAAATGTACCAAATTTACCTGGTATAACAGGCAGCATATTGAACAGCTGAGCATTATGAACCTTCATTTGCATAGTTCTCTTGTCAAGAACTCCCACAAAATACCTGTGAACAACAATTACAACTCCATTATTCAGAGACAGAAAAAATATTGTTCAACTAGTCAATATTCACACAGTTTGAGGAGCTTACCTGCACAGATTATTACACTGCAGTGATCCAGACCCAAAGTTGTTCCCAACATAGGGAAGTCTGTCTGATTCTGCAACCTAACAAGGGAACAGGACACCACATACACCAGATTTACTTCCTTGGCCATTATAAAGACCCTAAAATAAAATCTGTTTCAGTCTACACAGGCTGTTTTACCACAATTCGTCGGTTTTTCTTTCTGGGATTGACTCCATCTGCGTGTTTGAGGAGTTGGAAGTCCAGCTGTTCGGCATTTTTCACGTGTCCATTAGAAAATTTCACTACAATGACAAGAATTAGGCGTAAAATAGGGGAATGACTCCACAGCAAACAACTGATAACGACTGCTTTAACACAACAAATATTAGACTGAGTATCCAATGTATATCCACGTGGGTGCGTTAAACACAAAGATGAAGTGTAAAATTAATATATCAGAATGGAGGAGAATAACGCTAAAATATATTCTAGTACATCTGTGATGTTTCAGATGTGAAAAAGTTACCAATAAACGCATCCTGTCCTGTTTCTTCACATGGTTTCCACTCGCAGGTCGCCGCCATGATCACAGTTTCCTCGCTGACGTTCACACGCGTCTCCGCTTAAACAGCGACATCCAGCGGCTACTATGAGAATAGTGTCCTTGAAAATAAATAAGAAGATGTTGACTTGGTGGAATAAAGTGAGGGCTCTGTGACAGAATCCCTTCATTTCTAACAAATTTAAAGAATACGTGAATTTTAGACATCATTAAAGACTTGAAGTGTTTTTTTTATCTCCAAAATGAAGAGTAATTTTACAAAATGTTTCTAGTTCTTGATTTCATGATTTTCAACAAATGTAAAATGGTGCTCGGAAATAAAAACAACTAAATCGAATCGTAAATCGTGTAAAAATGATATCTAGAATAAATTTCACTCTTGTTTAATCATTTCAAACGATTCCTTTTTATAATGCATGATTTGTATTGCATTGCTCCAGTATAAACTTGTTACTTTCAAAAATAAAAATAAATAAATAAAATAAAAATTGGACAGAAGGATTTAACTATAATATTAATATTTTTAACGACGTTTAAGATAGCGGCGATATACTGTTCGATTGTTTTACTGCGAATTCATTTTTAAATAAGACATGAAAAACATAACCCTCTCTGACCAAGGCATAAAAGTCTCCGTATTGAAGACACAAGCTAGATTTAAGTAGCCCAGTTTAATTCGAATTTCATTTGGCCGTTCACACAGCGCACATGGCTTTTTCTTCATCCTTAGAGAGATTTAACCACTGCTCTGTGATATAGAGAACATTATACAGATCAATGGAATTAACCAGCGCCTAGCTAGCGCCGCGCGTGTTTCGAATTTCGCATTATTTGAATTTCAGCATATTAACATTCCATTACGTCATAAAGCTCAGAACTGCTTCATATCTGTGTGTGAGATAGAGACAGCGGGAGCACGTTTACATTTATACATTTATACATTTATACGCTTGTACAAAGCGACTTGCGACTTAGTGTGTGATAATATTGTACAATAATACACAAAGTCTTTCCAGATTCTACGGACAGTCTTTCCAGATTTGACTGCTCTGCATTGGACATCATGTCGATGACATCGTCTGAGATCAGTGTAACTGAGAATGAAGGAGTCCCTGGTGGCCTTCGTGGGTCCAGAAGTGACAGGTTCTCCATCGAGTTAGCAGCTTTTAACAGGCTGGATGTGTTTGATCTAGGCGCCTTCAGTGTCTATGATGAGATAGATGAGAGTACTGATGGTGATTACACAGAGCAGTCCGCTCTTAGCAGTGACACATCTGAAGATGAAATGGGGACGAGTGTGGTCAGCTTTGAATCGCACTCTGATGAAGGAGGATTCGTCAGCAGGCAGAATACACTAATGCATTGTGGCAGCATATTAATGCTTAACAGAGGAAGTGATGATAGTCTGGATTTGCTGAGCATCAGCAGCACGTTCTCTAGTGAAACCCAAATCATCTACCGTCCTCCAATGCACAATGCACCCCTCGTTCCCCACTCCAGTTTTGTAGACGCAGCATGGCCTTCAGTTAGGCTGGATGTCCATAGTGATAAAGAAGCGTCTTCTATAGAGTCTACATCAATAGGAGTGACTCCTGTGGACTCTGTGGACAACAGCACAGGTAAGATTGAAATTACATAGATTACGTAGATCAGAAGTAGAGCCACTAGTTTATAAGGATCCACAAGGATCCAAACAGTCCCTACCTCTCATATGTGACATCCCTTTGTGTTACATATTTTGCATATATATAGTCAAAACAAGGGAAGGATGTGGTCATCATTTTCTAAAATAAGGGCACAAATTAATAAGTTGAGGAAACAAATTCTTCATGCGTTGCCACAATATTTCTTCCTGCATATCATATGAGGGGCTCTGTACTGCATTCAATGTCCATTTGACTCAAAAATCTGAGGGGCCACGTGTTTGAATGTCTGTTTGAACAAATCGGTTAAGTGAATACTTCTTCGTTTTAGAAAACCATGTCAGTCTAAGGAAGAAGATGAAGAACAGGATCAGTTCATTTTTCAAGAGGGCATGGAAGGCTATAAAGCGTCCTTCCCTCAGTTGCGGGACCAGAATGGAGCCATTTGTGGCTCCACCAGCTGACGCAGAACGGGACCCAGAGCCGGCCGATACGGATTCATCGTGTTCTGCAGGGCCCTCTGGTTTCAAGCCAACTGATGGTGAGTCTGCTCCCAGTATTACTGTGGTACCCTGCAAAAACAAACAGTTTAAATCAGACTATTTTGTGTTGTTGTACACAAAAAAATCATTATAACATTATTTATGTGTTTTTTTCAGAATCTGAAGAGTTTGGCTATGAAATGGGAGGCTTTGGCACAGTGAATAATGAAACCCCTACATCTAGCAGCAAACAGGTACTCTTACTGAATTCAACAAATATTTATATTTTACATATAAAGTTGCGTCTTGATCAAAACATCTGTTTAAAATGATTTACAGATTTTTGATTAGACCTTTAAGGTTTAATACCGAGAGACTCAAATCTTAACGGTTATGTACGTGCTTCAACATGCTAATAATAATAATAACTTTGTGTTTTGTAACCTTTTGCAATTAGACCGAAGATGCTGATTGCCTAGATGAGTTCAGCCTTTGCAGCGACACATCCGAAGATTGTGTGTTCTCTGTCCAGAGAGGAAAACTTGTCCATAGGCTGGATGAGTGGAGCTTTAACAGCAACCTCTTCATATGTGAAGGTGGAAGTGACAATAGCCTGGATTTGTTAAGCATTAGCAGCGGCACATCCTCTACTGAGGAACGAAGAGTCGCTTGGCAGAATGTTCCTGCTAGAGAAGAATGTGCATGTTCCGACTGCAGGAACATGTACTCAACAGGGTCTTCAATGAGCCTGGAGGCGTCTCCTGTAGACACTGTGGAGAACAGCACAGGTGAGACTGAAATTACATTGGAAAACAAGCACAGCATACTAGCATGTGAGGATGATTCTGTCTTTATGATCAAATCTATTGAATTTAAATCTAGTGAATGATTTTTGTTTTGTTTTAGGAAAACATACCAATTTGTGGAAGAAGATGAAGAATGGAATCTCTTCATTCTTCAAAAAAGCACCGAAGGCTCTAAAGTGTCCCTCCTTCTGCTGTTGCTGCTGCGAGACCAGAGTGGAGCCATTTGTGCCTCGAACAGAGGACTTAGAGCCGGACCCATGGCCAGTTGATCCCAAACCATTCTTTGTTGCAATGCCCTCTGGTTTCAAACCGATTGATAGTAAGTCTGCTGCCATTATTACTGCAAAAAAAACAAACAAACAAACAAACAAACAAAACAGTCTTTTTGTCTTGTTTTACACCAACTACTATAGTAGATTATAACATTCTTTTTTGTATGTGTTTTTTTTTTTAGATTCTCAAGTGATTTATTATAAATTGGTCATGTTGGAATCAGGAAGCTTTGGATTTCTGTGAAGCGATTTCAACTAATGGGACCCCCGTGAAGGCAGCAGAAACCTCAAGCCCACCACATCAGGACCAGAGAGAGCAGATCAGTCTTCATCTGCTAGCGTGACCAAATTAATAATTCATTAATATTATTAATTTTTTAATAACAATATGTACATTTTCTGAAGAAAATGTAACTGGTGCTTGCCGCAGCAAAAATCTGCACTAGGGTCTTCTTTGTCATGTTTTAGGTAGTTGCTATTAGCATGTAGCTTTTTGATATATATATACATGTCTATGTGGCAATTTCGGGTGGAGGTTGTGCCCCAGGGGTACAACTTATAGTTGTATTGCGAGGTGTGTTCTCACACAGCTTGTCTGCCAGTTGGCCACAATTATATGGAAGTCACAGGTATAGCACACCTCTGCCAAGTTTCTAACAGTATTTAACATTGAATATAATTGTTCTTTTTTAAAAAGATGTCTTAAAAATAAAATACTATATCAAACAAATGTTCTATGTAAGTTTATACATTTGAATTACTATAATTCTTTATTTCTAAGCTAGTATTTGTACTTGAAGGAATCTCATAATTAATTGCTGTTATGAATTTAGATTTATGTATTTTGATGATTTATGATGATGCTTGTATTTAATATTAAACAATTATATATGTATAAAATCTTCCTTTGTCTCTTACTTTTGGTTGCTCCTAAAGGTGAAGTTAACCTTACAAATGTTCAGATAAAAGGTCAAAATGAATAAAAGTATAGCCATAAATATGTTGAGATGAGAATAGTGATATGTATTTTTTACGAAAATCATTTTTTAAAATCTAAATGGTACACATACACAAGAACATGGACATGATTGGAAAAGGCTAAATGGTCATAAAACAGTCACACTTATACTTTTCATGGTCATAAATGGCTGCAATAGGAAATAAAATCAATTGGGATTTTTTTTAAATATAAATATAATTAATAAATAAATATAAATAATAAATTATGTTTTCTCTGTGTTCAGATTTGACTGTAATAATAAAGCAAAAAACTTACACTATAATTAAACATATAGGCACCAATCTGCCTCCATTCATTTGATCTTAAATATAAAATATTATTTTATCTAATATATATTTATATAAACAGTCCATAATTTAGAAGTGAATATATAGAATTTTAACAGCCAAGCAGTCCTTACTGTCATCAAAACATTAAAATGTAGAATGTAATGGGAAAAGTATTCCAAAATAATCACACCCATTATATTTCTCATATGTCTTATCTTTATTTATTTATTTTGGATAATGATTTCATGTAATCTCGGCCTCCCCTCATCAACACAATACAGTCTATGGTTTTAACCCTATTAACCCTTTTTTTGTTTTTTTACAATAAAAGTGACATTGTAATTGTTTTTAGAAAAAACCCTGGAAAATGTACACTTCTGGTTAACATTCAAGAGGCATGCTTTTGTGCTCGCTTTGAGCCAATCACCTACAACTGAATGACGAGCGTCAAGTCACGTGATTGATATTCATGAGCCAAGCCTTTCTCGTAGTAGGATTGGTAATATCGCCACCCGGAAGTCTAATTTAGAAATGTTTGTCCGAGCGTTTTCTTAATTCTGGATCTTTTTTCCCGTTATGCGTGATGATTGATCAGACAGTGTGATGGCGTCTGAGCGTACCTCGGCTTATGGCGTGCGTATAAACTTTTTATTTCACTTGCTGTTTTTCATACTTGCATGAAAACAGGGTCACGAGAGCAGCTGTACTATAACTAACTTACTCATTTCCATATGTCCCTGATACGACAGACTGTTTCTTTGATGTGTATGGTTTATGCGTACTATTAAGTAACACACTTGGTCTGTATGTTGTGTGTGTGTGTGCACTTATGATCAGAGTTTAAACCTCGTTTGGGTGACTCTTATGTCAATAACTCTTATGTGGCTGCTATTCGTATCACCAAATGTTTTGATAATGGCGCTCTTCTCTAGGTCGTTTAACTAGTGAAAGGAGCCTTTTACAGAATGTCTGTGTAATAGTGAGTCATTATTAGGCCCTAATACAGTTTATGCACTGTCACTTTGAAATGCATGACTTCAAAGTAGCATTTAATGCCTGCAAAGCAGCTTTCAGCTAATTGCTGTAGTGTATTATGGATGCTGTATCACAATGCACAGTCTAACCTGTATGCGTCTGACTTGTTTCTGTGTCCAGAATAACGCAAATGTAGATTTTACTCAAAGCACTGACGATGACCCTCTTATTGATGGACCACTAATATCCCAAGATGTGCTTGAGTCAGTGATCAAGAGAGAGTTTCGGAAATTACCCACACACTGGGCAGTGGGTGTCCTCTCATTTTTACATGTGAGTATAAAACAGTTTTCACTGCACTTACTTGAGAATGATAATTACGTAAAACTTAAGATTTAACCATTTTTAGATCATTTCATTATCAGTGTTAAATGTTGCCCCGCAAATGGAAAAACACTTAAAAACATGACAGTTTTGTTGTACTCACCCTCATGTCTAGACTAATTTGTCATTTGTATGTAAAACAATACATTTGTGAAGAATCTTTAACCTTAAATTAACTAGTTGTACATGAACAGTAGCACACACACTACACAGTTTCCTATCTGGGCTTTTTGTGTAACTAACTTCTCTGTTTCTTGTTTGCAGGTGGTTTATGTGGTGCTTTGTATTGTAATCACAGTATTTTGCTGGATATCTGATGAGCACACTTCCGAGTGCACTGCGGCATTGCATGGCATCGACTCCAAGACTGTGGTGTTACTGGGAAAAGTTTCACTCTGGGTGCTGGTCTTTATATATGATAGATTTGTTCAGCATCACCACAGTGCCGTGAGACGGAGAGGTTATCTGGACTTCTACAGACTGACCCGAGGAATAAAAAACCTTCCTCTGCTCATTCACTCTGCAGGTGAAAAGATGGGTCACACTATTTTAATTTCCCCACCACCGTTTTTTTTTAACAATTTTATAAAGTCTATCTCTATTAATAGAATCTTTTTTTATATTAATGCTAAAGTGCTCTTTCAGTCACGTCTAAATACTTATGTTTCACAAATGGCCACTAGATGGCAGCACAGAAGCTATCGTTATAACTGTAAATATACTGTATATTGATTATGAAATGTTATAGTTGATGCACAGTTGTTGTTTTTTTTTTATCATAAATACACTTCATGTCTAAGTTTAATTGTTTTTTTCTCTCATTTTCTAATATGATAACATTTACACCACCGTTCCAAAAAGTTTTTTTCAATAAAGAAATGAATAAGAAATTAGGAAGCTGCATTAAATTGATCAAAAGTGACAAAGATTTTTAAATTCTTGCAATTTTTTTTTTAAATAAGTGCTGCTCATATGCACTTACTATTCATCAAAGAATGCTGAAAAAGTATCACACTTTCCAAATAAATATTAAACTGCACAATTGCTTTCAACATTATTATTATTATTATTATTATTAATAATAAATGTATCTTGAAAAGCAATATTAGAATAATTTCTGAAGGATCATGTGAGACTAAAGACTGGAGTAATGATGCTGAAAAAAACATATATTGATGTATTTTTGATCAATGAATGCAGCCTTGGTTAGCATAAGAGACTTCTTTCAAAACTATTAATAATTTTAAATCATACCATAATACTCAATGTGATTTGAACTGAAACCACGACCAAATTTCAGATTTCATGCAGTTTATCATTTAGTAAAGAAGCCTAATCAAATGAAATTATAATCAAGTAAATATTATTATATACAGGAATGGATTTTAATGGCTGGTAGAGATATCAGTGGTTAATATAATGCAGAATTGATCTCTTTTTCTCTGTTACATAGGTAATGCAGCAGTCCTGACTGTAATTGCTCCATCCTCTATGCTGGATGCAAGTGTGAAGAATCTGTCTGTATATCTTCTGCTGGCCATCATCTGTCTGGAGCTACTGCTGTCATTTATATGCTTGCTTAGATATACAGGTGCTCACACATGCACACAAGATTTCTGCATCATTCATTCTGAATGATATTTCTGCATAGTAAATAACACAGAATCATACACCAAACCTCACATTCCCATATATACACACAGAGATGTTTTTTTTTTTTTTTTGCCACACCTGACAATGGCAATAAGCATAGGCCATGAAACTGAAGTTTTTGCACATTTTATTATAAACTTTATGTGTTTATTATGTGGGTTTGTTTAGTTTATTCATAGAAAACATTGGTCATTTTGTAACTTACATCATCATATATTATTACCTGTTCTCTGAAAAGCTACTGCTGAAAATATACACTCGTTTTGATGGCTAATTGCAAGTAATAGTTGCCGCAAGGACAGTACATGCACCCCTTCCCCCAGCATGCATTACAAAACCCAAGCTTCTGTCCTTACCCCTTTAGAAACCCACCATGCAGCTGTTGTCCCTCTCATGCTCTTTTTCTTGCATTTTGTGCTCCCTATAATAAAATAACAAACAGTTTGCTCTCCCATGGTAAGAAATGGAGAAAAGGGGGAATGTTTGAGGGAATGTCAAAGAGAAGGAACATGTTTTGGGGGTAGAGGCTTGTTATGGACACACGGCTCATCTTTGCCAAAGGCAATCTGAATCTACCCCACCCTAATACACCATGGCATTGTCTTTACTGTTGACACACACACATTCTCGTATCAGTGCCTGGATTCCAGAGATGATTAGTGAAGTGAAGCTTGACCACATGTTATCTATAGAGACACACCCTCACTCACTCACTTCATTCTCAATGAGTCTATCAGCAGATTTCACCTCATGTCTCACATATCACTCTGAATTATGCATGAGTTGAAGGAAAAGTTTTAGATGCATGTTTATATGTTCATATGTGTATGCACAAGCGTTCAAAAGCTTGGGGTCAGTAAGATTTTTTTTTTTTAATTATTATAAATATTAATAGTTAATGATTTTATTTTGCAGGAATGCATTAAATTGATCAAATAGTAAGAGTAAAGATAACATTTTTTATTTCTAATAAATGCTTCTCTTTTGAACTTTCTGTTCATCAAAGAATTCTGAAAAAAAATTATTAGTTTCCACAAAAATTTTAAGCAGTTTTCAGGCTTAATAATAATGAGAAATGTTTCTTGAGCACCAAATCAGTATATTAGAATGATTTCTGAAGACTGGAGTAATGATGCTGAAAATTCAGCTTTACATCACAGGAATAAATTACATTTTTAAAACCGATGTATTAAAACAGAAAACCATTATTTTAGATTTTTATACTATTTCACAAAATCACAGTTTTCTGTATTAAATGCAGCATTGATGAATATAAGATGCTTCTTCCAAAAACATTGAAAAATTCTTTGAATGGAAGTGTATGTGAGTTAAAAAGTTCACAATCTGAGATTCAAAATCGGGAAATAATGTTTTGTGAAATTAATAAGAATTATGTAATATTCTGTCCCTTTTCTGTTTTTGTTTTTGCTTCCATTGAGGCACAAGATGCTCTTTGGAACATTTAAAAATCTTGTGGATAACAGAACAGAATTCATTATGCTTAAAAGCTGCTGCAAATGACCAAACTCTCAAGTTATTAATTTCAACTTTTTCACGTAATTATGCTGCAAATATAATTTTTAATAAACGATACACATTTTTTTAAAAATGTCAGTAGACATAATATGTGAATGTAATTTAATCTACAAAAATAAGAGACCCCCACATGAGAGTATTCCCAAAAGAATAAACCCAGGTCTCAATCAAAAATGTATTTATTGTGCTAACGAGTGATCTCTATCTATTTAACCACCGTTTATCTCCTCCTATCCATATATCCATCTCTCTGTCCCTTTCCTAAAGGAAGGTGCAGTTAGGTCAGAGTCATGCTCCAGGGTCTTTGAAGTGTCTTCTGTGATGTTGTATCTCTGCCTCTCTCTCTTCATTTGAACATGAATGCAGCGTTCTGTATGGGCCGTATGCCGCCTCTGCACTTCAAAGGAAGTTTAGGGCCCTTCAAAGGGGGCGAGGGGGGTGATTGGGGACCTGCATTGTTTTACCGCGATGCACGGACAACATGCGCTCGGGCCCCCGTTGCGTCCAGATGTGCTTAAGGATGGCATTAGAGGGGAATGCAGAAATATGATGCTTGAGGGAATGTAATGATGTGCATTATTTTTCATTCAGAGCTCTAGAATGAAAGCCGCTTGAGTTCTAAGTGCTTGGATATGTCGCACAAAAGTGCTAAATGTTTCTATGCCCTGGACTTCTGTGCAACATTGTGTTAGAATGCAAATGAATTATTGACCGTTAGCTTTGTGTTGTTATAATGGTGTTTATTTTTATGGTGTCTTTTGTGGAGGGAAGCACCACTGTTTAGCGGCGATATAAGGAATGTATCACGTATATCAGAAAGACTGTCGCTCTTTCTTCTTAAAAACATTCTTTAAAGGCTGTTCTTGATGTGTGTTGACAGAACTGACAAATCACCCTTAATAACCTTCTAGCATTACATATCTAAACTAACATACACACTTAAAATGAACTGCTTAAGCTTCATCTACTATTATAGGTTGCACTTATATGGCACTTCAGAGCGAGAGAAAAGGTGTGCATTATCTCTAAAGAGGGAATCCCTGATCTCCTTCCTGCCCAACTCAATGGCCTGTTGGCCCCCATTTCCTGCAGGTGATTGAAGAAAGAGCAGTTTTATCTGATTGGTGTGTTTGTATGGGTTGGCCAGGTGTGGGTCGTGAACAACGCTGAGGTGTTTGTTACAGTTTTTGGTGATTATGGTGTAATTAGAATGTATTCAGAGACCCTGAGATCTTTTCCACTTTGATTATCTTTAGACAGATGTGTTTACAAATGTTTGATCGTATAGTGCAAGCTATCTTATGCATTTTAAAGGTGAAGAATATATACATTGCAATTGTTGCTCTGGTGATTTTTGTCAACTGTTTGACACATCATCGCTCAAGACATAAGGCATCTGCCATCAATTTAATTCGTTTGAATGGTAATGTAGTTTCCAGCCATCCAAGTAATTATTATTATTGTTATTTTTTTTTTTAGATTTACTCGCCATGTGATTAATTGATCCCCCCAATTTGCACTATTTTGACATCACGCACATATTTTGAATCACTTAAACTTGCTGTTTTGTCATAGTGTATGGAGTGAAAGTTTGCTGAATGAGAGGCACATTAAAGGTGTGAGAGAGGAGGGAAGTGACGTGTGAAATCACACAGTTGCCCTGCTTTCTCACACTCACAAAACACACTAGCCACGCGTCTACTGGCACACCTTACGGTGAAGAATATCCGCGCTGAACGTGACTCCTGAACGGTCTTCACACACCTAGCTCACGTTAAAGTGTGTCTTGCATCGTCAGACACACCACAGCTAACAACATTTCTGTCTGACACAGTCTGATTTTTCAATGTTAAATATTTTGCCCATTTGTTATGTTAAAGGAGGAGTTAGTATAAGAATGAGAGTGTAAAGGAAAAGATGGATTAAAAAAAAATGTTTAGTTCCAGATTGAAATTGAGATAAAAAAAAAATTCCAAGATTTTCTGGTGTCAGACTTTTGGACCCTGCGCGTATTGAAATTACTGTGAGGAAGAAAATGTTAGAAGGCGTTGGAGAAACAAATGAGAAAACTACATTCTTGTTAATTTTGTATATTTATCTTCTTGTGTTTTAGTACATGTGGTGAAGTTTAATAGCAAGAAGCCACATCCTGATGTGACTGAAGAGGAGCGCTCTCATGCCTGCTCCAGTGGATCACATACAGAGACAGGCTTCAGGTAAAACACATGGGTGAAAGAGCCATATATATATATATATATATATATATATATATATATATATATATATATATATATATATATATATATATATATCTGTCCAATAAATAAAACAGGTTGGTAGTGATTCATAGAATTTGTTTATCATAAAATTAAATAAATAATAAAATCAACAACTTATTTTGCTTAGTTTACAATGGAAAACTGCTCTTCATTTTAAATCAAATAGGCTACAGCAGAAAGTTGCAGTCTCTTTTTGAACCTTGGGAATATAAAAATATATATGGTACCATTTAGATTTTTTTAAATACTTTTATTCTGCAAGGATGCATTAAATTGATCAAAAGTGACAGTAAAGACTTGCATATTGTTACAAAAATGCTAATAAATAATAATGATAATAATAATAAATAATATATAATAAAATAATAAATGGTGTTCTTTTGCTGTTGGTTTCTTGAACACCAAATCAGCATTAGAATAATTTATGAAGGGTCATGTGACACTGAAGTCAACTGAATAAGGAATATTTTGTTAATAAATATATTATGTATATAAATTCTAGCCAAATATTCATTTTCACAAACAAACAAACAATAAATATACTTTTTTTTTGTTCATGTCACAGGCTTTTTTTTTTAATTTAATTTGTTCAAGTTATTTTATTTATTTATATTTTTGTACATCTTTAAAAGAAAGTTGGGCCATATAGATGTATAATTTCTTCATTCCAGTGGATCATAGTAGGCCTAAATTAGTTAAATGATTGTAGTTTACCTGTTTTAAAATAAAAAGCAGTTTTCCACTATAGACGTTTGGTGTCTCACAAAATGTTGATTCATATCTCATACTGACCAATATATAGTTATCTGTATCTCCCAGAACAGTCGGTGCTGGGGCATCCCTAAATAGAACGTGTTTTCTGTGTGGCTAGTGTTTTTGTAGGCGCACACACTCTGACATTTCAGTTCCATATGCTGTGGAGAGTTCAGACAGGTGCGCACGTGTTCTGTGGTTTATTTCACAGGGACGGCTCCAGTTTGGAGGATGTGGTGGAAAAGCAGGCAGACCTGATTGATTATCTCAAACAGCACAACAGCGTCCTGAGCAGGAGGATCCTCACGCTGACCGGCCAGCAGATCAGAGCCTGACGCATGCAAACAGAGAGAGTGACTCATGATGGGCTCTGAAGCCTTGCGTGTGTGTGTGTGTGTGTGTGTGTGTGAGCGTCTATCTTGACTGGCATCAGCAGCCATGGCTCACTGATCAGAAGGCTTTTGGTGGGAAACGAACCCTAGTAACCTCTCTAACAACGCTTTCACGTTTCCATGACGACAAGTCTGGGTAGACAATGGTTGCAATTAGGAAGTCAAAAACCTCTGCTGCAGACATGTTCAGTAAAGATGCTCATTATGTGTTTATGGGATAGCGAGATGTAATCAAACTAAAAGCTTTATCATGTAACTTGTGGTTTTCCGTGTTCATGCCTGTGAGAGCATGAATTAGAGGCTACAGCGATTAGTTAATCATACTTAATTTGGTTTCTTTAGTGTGTCATTGGTATTTGTGTGTAAGAAATGTGTAAGAAGGATGTTTCTTGTGGTATGTATGTGTTTGAGCCATTCTCAAAACATGACAATTTTAGTCTTGATGCTTTATGTCACAGATGTTATGACCTACTGTCTTTTTATGTAAAGTAATGTGAATAAATTGATTGAAACTACTTTTTGGAATACAGTTTCCACAGATTTTATTGAATTATGTTGGTTGAGTTTTTAATGTGCTCACGGTAAGATAATACTAGATTAAAACATATGGTTTTGGAAAACTTAGATACTATGTTCAACCAAGTAATAATGAAAATACTTCATATTATTTCAAGTTTTTAGACATTTTATGATAGTGAAAGACAAATTTTAAACATAGAATTAAGAGCTTTTGTTAGAAATATTAGTAAATATAATTATTTTAGGTATCTGTATAGTTTTTGATGGGTTGCACCACATGACATTTCACAGTTTAAAAAAAGGAAAAATTTTATTTCAAGAGATTTAATGACGTTGACGCTTATGAGGCTCCGCAGATGTCCTCTCTATCACAAATTCTTATTTTCATGAAATTTGGGATGTAAGTGTTTTACATTGTTGCTAAATATATAAATATGTTTTTAAGAGAATTATTAAACAGATAAAGAATATGAATATATATATGGATCCATGCAAAAGAGGGTAAAAAATCACCATCTGGAATCAGAAATGTCGACCTTTCTGATCGGTGGCCTTTTTCAGATTCTGTCAAACAAAAGCAAAAAAAATTCCAGTTTGTCAAAACCAATTGTCAAACCATGCAGTCTATTGATCCTATTATAACACTTCTCATTCACTTTCCCCCTGTTTCATTCAATAACAGCTTGTGAATTTCTATGGCAAGTAGCATGAATTGAGACACATGAAGTCTTGGTGAAAAGACAATACACTTTTTATTTAATCAAGATAATAATAAAGCATTTAAAGTGCATAAATTACATATAAACACATTTCATTCAGTTCTTACTATTTACAATGATTCTGGCAAACTCAAACTGATCGAGCGATGAGTTTTCAGCATCTTTGGTTGCAGTGAATGTCCCCGTGGCTTGTTCACTAACATTCATAAAACAATACACTCCCTTTACAGAAGTGACTAGCATGGCTTGGTTACAGAACAGTCCTCACTGAGTCGGATACGAAACTCTTCTCTCATTTCCCAACGCTGGTCTTTGGTTTTCTTAATGCTTGACAAGGCATCATAAGGATAGTTGTGTAGTCGTGAAACCTGATGGAGAAGAAAACAGAAACAAAGTTTCAATATACAATCATTCAGGCCTATGGAATGGATATTTACTGTTCTTGATTTTCTTTTAGACATTGTTCCTGTATATATATGTGTGTGTGTGTTTTGTTAACTCCAGACTAGCTCTGGCTCATTGTGTGGGGGTCATAGAGTAAAGGTTAAAGGTGACAACCTCTCCAGAGTGTCTGAAAACAGTAGGCGGCTCCGATAGGCTGTCACAGTGTCCCCACAGATACAGTGTCACATCACACACACATTTCAACATTAACAACCACCCAAATTTGAACTTTTGAGTAACATATAGCTTTTTATGTAAGAACCAACTACAAGCCGTACTTGGCATCCACTTTATGACCCTTCAAGTAACATAAAGACCCTTCAGCACCCAAGATAAACTATATTCCCCTCTATATCACCTTATGACCTTTTGTGGTATTCATGCATGTACTCAACATTTAGAATTTTCTCTTCTGTCTCTAAATGTTGTTTTTCCCCTTTATATCTTGTGTTGTATCTACTGTATGCATTTGATATTCATTGTTTAGCATTTTCTCTTCAGTCTGACTAAAATTTTATTTTATATTTTTTATTTTGTTTTATTTTATTTATCAAGGACAATGCAGAACAGCTATTTTGCAGCACTTGTTCATGGTTAGGCTTTTAAGAACCCTAAGAAATACAAACAACAAACAATCTAAAATGTAAAACACAGAGATAGAAGGAAACAATTATTAATAATCAGGACAATTTATTCTGTTGAACCAGTTTTTATTTGACATTTTTTAATTCTGTTGGTAAACTAACCCATAACCGCACTCCCTTCACTAAAACGGCCACCAGGTGTTTCTGAGGACTGTCCCACCCAAGTTTTACAGTGTGTGTGGCAGATAGTTGAAATGGGGTGTATTCACGGGGGTAGGGCTGTGTGTCTCTGCTCGGGTTATGTAGATTTCCACTCTTCTGTGTGTGTGTGTGTTTGTGTGTGGGTGGGTGTGGAGTGTTTGTGTTTACTCCCCGTCCGAGAGAAAGTCGCACGGCTATAAAGATCCAATAATTTCCCAGCTCATTTAGTCCAGGGTATTTACCCAAAGTCTCTGAGTTTGTTTCGGCTGTGGCTTAACGCCACTTGAGATCCAACAGGCGGTTTGTTAATTAATCTGGCCTTCCCCTCTCCAGAGATTACAATGGAGTGGTACCCAAACAACAGGGAAAGTTCTGAACAAACATTCTTCCAGGAACGTTAATAGAATGTTCATTCAAAGTTGTGTTCTCAAAATGTTAGCAATACATTATTTATACATCATTCATGGAACGTTTCTCTGAAATATTTTTTAGTTGAATGTTTGTTTAACGTTTACTAGTTTCAGAGACCATTCAAAATGTCCCTTACATTTGCATAAACAAGAAAAACATTTTTATACATTTAAAAAACTGAACATTAGCCAAACATTTTTATTGTTAGCTGGGTAAATTGTTAGGCAAGTCTCAGTTTGTGTTGTCAAGGAGTCACAAAAGTAATTTGTGGTATTTTGCGATTATTTGTCGGCAAATATTTTCAGGGAATGTCAGAATTTGGGTTTCCTAATGATGCTCCCCTTTAATAGCACTTTTTCAATATTTGCTCATTCCTCAGAGTAATAAAAGGGAATAAATAGCTCATCTTACCTCAAGGGAATGGCACTCTGGAGTGAAGAGGTAGACAGCGCTTCTTTGGACAGTTGTGTCTGCGATATTTCCGCTTCAGGTTGAGAAAATCGAAAGGGAGTAAAAAACACTTATTAGGGGTATAAACTTTTATTCAACTTATATTTAATGCCAAGTAAAGCAGCTTCACAGTAATAAAAAAAATCTTCAGTTATAAAACAAGCACAATGTCAGCTTTAAAGCAGCTCTAAAAAGACAGTAGTGGCATTTTACAGCTCAGTTTCATTCAACTTAGCTCAATAACAGGATTATGTTGGAAAGTTCATCACCAATAATTCAAAAGAGATCAACTATTGTTTTACAATATTGATTCTAAAACTGACAATTTTATATTTTGGGGGGGGGTGGGGAGATATGCATCCCTTGCCCCCCAGAAACCCCTCCCCTGACTGGGGTGTTACCTGAAATAAATTCAAAATGAATGGTCTCTCCAGTTGGTAACAAACAATCTGGAGGGCAATATAACAATCAGAGGTTCTTGTGATAACACTCATGTCACTTCCCTCCACAAGCAGCTATTAGATCCTCTCCCAGAGGCGCAAGGACAATGGCACGTTGCGCACGGGAGGAGAACCGCGCACTTTTATTTCTGCCTTTGACTAAAGCTATGCGAACTCCATGCACCTCCCTCTCTTTCTCTCTTTCACTGCAGTAAACCTTTGCTAATGCATTATACCATTGTGCTCAACATCATGACTAACAATGAACGCCGGTGCTTGATCGCCCACGGGCACAAGATTAATTGCGCATAGCCGCCACAGCAGCGGGAGATGAGAGTGTATACACGAAGGCTAAATTACATTTAGTTACAGTATACCAATGTGCCTTAGTGTTTAGATAATCGCAAAACTACGTTAAGTAGTGTCAAATAAGTTGGTCTCGTGCGTAAATGCGGTTTATTTCCAGCTTTGCGATAACATAAGTTTAAAAATACACTGTTATATTTAGTAGAAGTGCAAATTGTAACACTTATTCCCAAGTCAAGGGTCAAGTGGAGTCTGTGAAAACCGAGTTCGTCTCTGGAGTATGTTAACCTGCTGAGCTTTTTAGAAGCGTCAAGCGCCACTTAAAGTCCACTCAAAGCACTGACCCTAAATCAGCCATGACTGAGCACAGACCTAAATATGCCAACTAGATCTTAATTTGCTAATGAGGTGACGGTTATCCAAAGAGACTCAATAGAGAACAGTTGGAGTTGAATGGCTAAACCGTTTCTGGGGTTCAATTCTACAAACAATCAGGCATATAATACATGCTTGATTTATTACAGATTTTTTTTTTTTTTACCTTTAACTACCCCGTGAGTCCGTAACGATAGGCCTATTTGTTTTACAAACCTTCAGTAAACAAAAGTTAATTTCGAGAAGATAACTTGCAGTTTAGTAAGTAAATCAGATGTTGATTCACTCACCGCTCTCAGCATTCAGGGAGTTCATTGGTCAGACTGATTCAAACCATTAAAAGAACCTGTTCATAAGAGCCATTCGCTCGTGAATCGGTCACGCTGCATTTTGTTTTTGAATTTTCTCTCTAATACACTTCTTTATCCTATAACATTCACTTCAGACTGCGAGCTCAGAGCTCAGGTAAATTATTAGGGTTAATTATTTTGCTTTTATTTTTTTGCATAATTCACTACTAAATATAATTATCTTAAATTATATCCATCTAGGCTACATAAAGTACACTTGATATTTTGGGGTAAAAATAGGATAAATAAGTTAAAAATAACAAACTGCAGGTCCAGTAGTCAACAAAAGCACTTACAAAAGTAACAAAATAAAAATATTAAATTAAAAATCCTTACACTTGTTAGCCTACTCGTTTTTCTTAATGTAGTTTTTTTGCAGCTATTTTAATCCAGTGCTATAGGCTGGCGTGAATTCTTTAGCATCACATCCTTTTTGTCTCTGTTTTAGATCGCAAGGACTTATGTAGGTTATGTACCTTGTTTCTCGGCGCTGGTGATGTACAGGATTGTCAGCAGCAGCAGAAGGAGATACAGTGGATGGAAGAATCTCATGGTGATGCTGCGTGAGGTTCGGC
This sequence comes from Cyprinus carpio, assembly GCF_018340385.1. Classification (NCBI taxonomy): domain Eukaryota; kingdom Metazoa; phylum Chordata; class Actinopteri; order Cypriniformes; family Cyprinidae; genus Cyprinus; species Cyprinus carpio. The sequence goes on from NC_056572.1 coordinate 521,400, forward strand.
CCGCTGCGCAGACCCGAGTCTCCTCAGATGTCTCCGGTACCTCCGAAAGCAGATTCTGTGAATATGCAGGTAACGGACTGTACAAATCCCTTTATGTGTCTGTCGCTCTCAGTATTCTTCTCGGAGCTCGTATAGGATGCCGTGATAGTGGATGCGCATGCAGCTCAAGTCAGTTCTCAGGCTCTCCAACTTTTCCAAAGTTTCAGTTGGCGATATTCACTCTCTCTTCTCTCTCCTCGGATGGATAGATAGACAGATGACCTGATGAGTGTGAATGTCCAGTCGAGACAATGTAGCTTCACCCCTCTTTATACAGACAAGAGAAAGGGGGAGGAGAGGGCACAACAGAAGGAGGGGTATGGAAGACCAAAAACTGGGTGGGGACATGTGCATTGCACATATTGACCCCACATGTATCAGGTAACAGAGCTGGCAGAAAGGAGCCCCCTAAACACAAGAAGTTTTTGGAGATACTTTATGATTGCAAAAATTATTTGTTGTGTACAGTGGTTACAGTGGTTTTGCTCAAATAATCGTAAGACCTTTTACCCAAGGAATCTTACATTTAAATAGACAGATAGCTAGAAAGAAGGAAGGAAGAAAGGAATTTTTTATTATTATTTTTATTTTGCCTAAATTTGTTTACAGCTCATTATTGACTTAATTATAGATGAATGAATGAATGAATTATTAATTGTAAATGTTTAGGGGAAATATCATTCAACTAAATTTGCTTACGTTTGATTTGTGATAAATAAATAAATAAACTATTTGAAATATTTTAATAATATTTATTTTAATAATATATTTCACTCTAGCATTCTTAAACATTTAAACAAAGAAAAGTTGTTTAGTTATGTTTTCAAAAAATATTACAATTCAAACTAATTCAGTATGAAAAGATCTTTACATGACATTTACAAATATGATGCAAAAAAAAACAAAAACAAAAAAAAAACGTGTACAGCAGTATATTTTGATTATTTTCAGGTTTAATTTAAATGTAAATATTGATAACTGAGATTTGGTGTCTCATAATATGCAGTTGAGTGTGTCTGTTTTTGGTTAGAGATTAGCATCAGTCAAAGAGGTGTGTGAATTATTGGCTGGCCTGGTCAGTTAGGTGTGTGTGCGCGTGTGTGAACGAGCTGTGAAGTGCTGGTTATAGTATAGCTGCTGGACCTTTATACTAATGAGGTACTATTGTACTTCACCACCTAGAACAAAACCTCACCACAAGGAGCCAGCCTGACACATTCTTACACACTAGCCAAAGACTGTTAGAGCTAATGTCTACCTTTTTCACCAAAAGTATGGATTAATGTGGTCTAATACTCACCGATTTGACTTTCACAGGCATAAAATGCTAGTAAATCACCTGGGAAGAAATCAAAGCAAATCATTATGGCAGAGCAGCAGGATTATAATTCATCACACAACTTTACATATTGTGTGATGAATTATCACATATAGTTTACATTAGGGTTTAAGCTAGGATTTAAGTCAACTCAAGTTGTGCTTTATTTTCATTCTGCTTCATGTGGGAACATACAGTGGAATTAAATGTTGTGCCTCACAGGACCATGGTGCTACATAAATACAGACATACAACAACACACAACTATACACAACTACAACAATACACATGCAACATACAACAATACACAATTAACCTACTGACAGATTTTGACTATAAATATACTATACCGGTATATAAATGTTTACCTATACATAAACTAAAAATACAAACTATACGAATGCTTCACATAAATGTACATAAATTTCATTTAAACTGAGCCTGAGTTACTTTAGGAACACCCCCGATGTATCATTTGCATGTAAACATTGCTTTGAATGATGTCTACATAGGCTCTCTTGAGCTCAAGTACAAGTGCGGTGAATCTAAAGTGTTGGAGACAAACTTGCAAAGACTGTTTACCCCAAAACAGGCTTAATAATGGAGGAGTCACTTTCTGATGGACAGTTTTAGCTCAAAATGGCTTTTCTTTGTGTGCATGCTATTGTGCAGTGATGTTATACTAAACTGAACAGGTACCCCAGTGTGTTGAGGGTCAAATATGGTAATGTTATTAGATTTACAGATACCCCATGTGTCCCTGTGTGCATGTGTGTTATAATGAGCCAGAGTTGTGAACGACTCGACTGTGCAAGACAATGCGTAATTCTTGTATAATATGCAAATAACGTAGCAGCTCCATCAAGCAAACAAATGACAGTAAATATTGGATCATTTGTAGGAATATTTATGTGAATGAAGCAGGGTTATTATCTTTAATTAAAACCAAAAATAAAATGTTTAAAACATTTTTGTTAACTTAAATATGCTGAAATAAAATATAAATACCAGATGAAATGCTTACATTAGACAAAAAAAAAACAATTACCTTAGCAACTAACTGAATTAAGTTCAATTTGAATTTCTAAAATTACTGAAAAAAAAACTAAAACCGAATTAAAAATAAATTATTCCTATTAATAAACATAACTAAACTTGTAAAAATGACCAAAGGCACACAGCAAAATGGCTAAAAATCAACTTAAAATAAAATTTAAATTGAAAAATTATTTAAAAATAATAAAAGCTTTAAAAATCATGTATTAAAATTATAGTTTATGTTTAAATAAAACTACATAAAAATATCTACACAGATAGATCTAATAATATAAATAAATAAAAAACCTAGCTATAAATTACAAAAAATGAAAATTTGACATTTAAATATAAAATAAAAGTTTAAAATTGAATGTAATATTTTTTTAGTTTTATTTCATTATTTAAATAAAATAAAGAATATTAATACAAAACTTTATTACAAGAATAACACTAAAACAACACTGGAATGAAGTCACTTAATAAAGTGTGTAGGGGGAGGTTTAGGGATGAATGAGTGTGCCTTAGTTGACCTCTTGGAGTGTAAGTGTGTGTTTGTGTCCATAATGAAGTGCATATGTGTGCGAGCCGAGTGTGTGAGCCATATGTGTCCACTCATTGACCTTTCTCATGTGTATGTCCATTTATCTCAATTCTTTTTTGATATACTGGGCCTCTCATGGTGTTTTAGCGTGTGTTTTAGGTTTCTCTGATATACTGCAGCTGCCCATCCTTATTAAACAGCCATTTGTGCTAACTGTGTCTGTGACTACACATCCTCTGAGCTTTTTTCATGTCAATTAGGATTAGAACCCAGCATGTAGCTAATGGACGAGATGGACTGACCAGCAGCTTTTCACCCCAGTGCCAGTGTGTGTGTGCGCGAGTTGACGTGTACATATGCAGATACACTTTTTTATTGCTTTATAGCGTTTGCAAAAATGTTCCTCACCGGCGTCATACATTCTGTGTGTATATCTTTTCATTCTCCCTGGTGATTCACATTGTCCCCAGCACTTTATTCCCTTAGTTTGAATATGCTAATGAGTTGTATTCTTATTCGGAGCCACCTGGTATCCTTGGAGACTGTTACCTATAGACAAGAGTGCATGCATTGCATGTATGAAAACACAGATGTTGGGGTCATTTTGCTCATTGACTCGTAATGAAATCACAGACGCAGTGCAGTCTGGGTGGGTGTATGTCTGTGGCTGGTTGTGTGTGTATGTCGTAATAATTGCTTCATTAGGGATTAGATGTCATTACTTGGATTAACCTTCCTGCTCAAATAATCCCTCTGCTAAGAGACGTGAGTTACTGACTCCACCCGCTGTACCGACACACACACAAGCTCGCGGAAGAAATTTAAATGCCTTAAGGTGTCATTTTTGAAAATTGGACACTGACTTCATGTATTAGAATAGAATTATACACATCCTATGTATCAAAGCCCAAGCAACAAGTGGCAATCGAAAGGTATAGAGACATGCTGCATAAAAAATTGCAAATGCTGATTGCACAGGAAGGATTCTCATATGGAGCTTGTGTGGTTTCTCTTTACACACATTAAAACCAAGACTTTACACACACACACACTGACCTTAAAAACACCCCATCCCAGCAGGCAGAGGTCGAGTCCGTCTTTCAGGAGCAAGAGAACATGATTTGTCAATCAGTAGATAGATTGCCTCCCACAAAAATACTAAATTATTTTATTTTACGTTCTCATTATATTATTTTATTTTATGTATTTATTCTTTCTGAAAGAAAAACGTTCTAACTGTCAGGCTATGAAATATTACAGCAACACTGAAAAATACAAGAATACAATAAAGTCTGGGAGTATGGTGAGTTTTTTTTTTTTTTTTTTTTTTTTTTTTGTGGTGCTGTGTCTGATTCTGTTTATAGATGTATTATTATTATTATATTATTACTAAATTAATTTGAGAAGTAGTCAAAATTCTTTACCTGAATGGAAATATGTGTTTTTAGTGAGCATGTGTTTTTAAGCCCAGCGCTGAGTTCAAAGTGAGAGTGTGATTGTTGCTCCCAAGTGCGTTTATATATGATTGGTTCAGTGAAACAGGAAGTGTTATCAGTGTGTAGCTGTGTGGACTGTTGCAACAGCAGATAAGAGTGGCATTCCCCATAACCTTTCTTCCTCCAAAACTAGATTACTAACCTCCCTTAACAGCACACACACACACACACACACACACACACACTGAGACAATACCCCCTTTTCCAGTTTACAACTCCAAGTAGTTACTGCCAGGAAGCGCATACCCAAACTACTCCCCCAACATGCTCCCTTTCTCCAACTTACTCGTGTTGGTTCCCCTATAGATTTATACAGCTATAATGCAAATATACACACACCTAATCATTCAGTGCATATTAAAAAGCTATAGACCAAAGAAGAAAAAAAAAAAGCACCTCTTGTACTTCACATTAGTTTTGTCTCAAATTGATCACTGAAACATACATATTTTTTTTCTGCGTTAAGGAATATCACTGTTAAGGAAAAGCAAGGAGAGAATACATTTGCTTGAGAATTAGTGTCTGCATGGTTGGCAGATTAGAACATTTTCTGCTAATCACCATTAGAGGGCGCCCCATATTTTGTCACTATATATTCACTACAGAAATGACAATGGAAGTCTCACTTTTATGCAGTATAATGTCAGTTTTTTTAATGAATATTAATAAACTGCATGAAACCCAACACAGTATGATATAAATATGTGAATTATATAAGTGATCAATTATATATTGTGAACGTTATTCCTTTCTAATTGTTGCACTTGAAATTGAGCTGCAGCGTCTAGTAGCTGAAGTAACATTTAGCACACATGGTCATGATTCATACACACACGGTATAACCTTATACACACTATAACCTCACTTTTCATACATAATTAGAAACAATGTAAAGTCTTCTCCAGATCCAGATGACTGGATCTTAATGTCATTTAAACATTTTAAGATGTGCACAGAGTCTAGAGGAATGTACTGCATTTTCAAGATCCTTCACTGGCCATAATCCAAAATTAGCAGTTAGTTAGTTACTTACAGAAGACTAATTATAGAGGTAGTTGTCCTGCAGCACAGTGGTGTTAACTGCCAGCACACAAATTTTTAGGGAGAAAAAAATTATATATATATAATACATATACATACATAATAAATTAGGAACAACCATTTTTTTATTCCTGTTAATTTATGTATATGTACACACTGGACAATATTCATATATTTTTATTTTGAAATGCAAATATATATGGAAAAATAATTAAATAATTAAAATACAACAACAATGCATTATATAAATATTAGAGCATTATATCATATAAATATATTTTGTATAAATATAAAAATGTCTTCACAATATACATTCAGTAACATATTTTCCTGTTTTTCTTGCCAAAGGCTACCACCACCCAGAGACTTTTAAAGCAGTTTGCCCAGCAAAGCATGAGCTGCGTGAAAAAAATGAAGGCTTCTCCAGACAGGCTTTAAATCATTGTATTACAAGTGATAAGCAGATTAAGGTGGGGAAAGGGGGGGGGTTTCAATTTCAATAAATCTTCTTTACCTTTCTTTACTGGTTAATTACTTATTGGGGTCATACATTCAAGCCAATCTGAGACAGCTGGTCTTGAGGCTCAAAGGAAAGATGAGGTCGACAGCAAGTCCATTTTAAGTGTCAGAGATCTTCGGTTTGTCCTCTAGGTTAACTGCATTTGGTGAGCCAGTCCTTTTTATCCAGTGAGCACCAATGGAAGGATTCTGTATTTGTATAAAATGTGTTTGTTTGTGTTCATGGAAGCTCTTGATTGGTTTTGGTGATGACTCTCTGTTTTTTCTTTGAGGTGTTCTTTTGTCGCATTATCTTCTGTTCTGTTTGAATGTAGTCATCTATGGGACACAAACATGCACTTTAGGTGACATCTTGATTTAGTCATTAGTTCAGTGTGTGAGTGGGTGGATAAAAAGTGTGTTTACCTTGATGATCTGTGTTGTATGTGCAGACAGCAGCCAGGCCAAATAAGCACATGATAGTAAATGCAATGATGATGAAGACCAACTCAAAACCTGAAAACAGTAGATCCATAACAAACACATACACTTCCACCTCTACACACACACACACACACACACACACACAGAGAGAGAGAGAGAGAGAGAGAGAGAGAGCTGAAAGCATGATATAAAATATGATTACACAGCTTTAAACGGTTTATTATATCTTTATAGATTTTATGGGTAATACAAATGTTTAAAAGTGAATGTACAATAATAAGTGTGAAAGACTGAAGCAGCTCAGATATGCATGGCTCTGAAGACATTAATGCAAGACTGACTAAACAGAGAAAATCCATTAACACGCTGCATGTATTCGGGATCAATAAACTTCTGATGAATAAAGCAAAAGACTGTAGAAGAACCTTCAGGGATAATGTACCACCGGCTGGTATATTAAATCTCATCAGGCTGATCAGGATTCATCTAAATATTGATTGCAGATATTGGCATGTTACCATAGACAACACTAAAACATAGTTTAGTGGCCACTAAATAAAAAATATTTTTCTTTCAGTATGTAAATGAGCATTTAAAATGAAATATTTCAGAAATTTAATCATTCATACGATATTGACACATCGTTAAATATTTAAGTTTTCTCATGAGATCAGTTTGGAATAATAGACAATTATTATTGTTAATGTTGCAGAACCATGGGTAACAATATGTCTCCAGTTTGGCTCTATACTGTTGAACTGAAATATAATATTACATGGTGATCACAACTTTTGGAAGTGAAACATCCACAAACTTAAATTACAGTGCAATTCACGGTTATTAACAAAACTGTTCATTACTTAAAATAAACATTAACTGAAAAGATTCAACCCATCAATAGCAGCTCATTCAATTTTTACCACACACACAGTGTAAGAAACATGCTTGTGTGTTAGAGACTTAGGTTTTACAAGCTTCTCAAACAGAGCAATTAAAGTCCCCTTCTTCCGACTTCCTTACTGCTGGCTATAAACCACGTCAACGTTTAAACCTACTTTTCATACATAAAGTGTCTCCACACATACACTTGCTGTCTTTATTGTTTACCTGAGTTTGCAGCTGGATCCAGTCCAGGTGATGAGTTTTCAAGTGCTATAAAGGCAGCAGCATACAGGTCAGGTCATGTTCACAGCACTCATCATGACTGATCCTGGATCCTGGTCCACGTTGCATGAAATCTGTCTTAAATATTGAGAGGCCTGCAGGTGGACTCAGACGATGAGTGGCTCCTCAAGTCTTTCTTTGACATCTTCACTGTCTTTTTAGTAAAACAAAGAAGCGAACAAAGCAAGAATGCCACGTTACATTTGAAACTAGATGAACCTGTTTTGTTACAGGTTTTTTTTTGTTTTTTTTGTTTTGTTACACTATTGCAATTGCAGTCAGGCTGAATGCAAATATTTGCAATACATGTGGGTAGATCTGAAAAACTGCAATAATGTCATGTCAGTGTTTTTTATTACTTCTGAAATTAGGATTTGGTTATTTCTATCTATTTATACAGTATATAATATATTCACTGCTTAATAAAAGTTGTCTGTCTATGACGTATAAAAGGGATTTTTGTTCTAAACCACTACACAAATGAAACAAAAAAGGGCTGTGGCGAAAAATGTAGTTAGTAAAACCTGAACACACATAATGCACTGGGATCCATCAGGCTATGCATGAGCAGGGATACAAAAATGAGGAAGAATGATATGTAGTTTTCACAAAAGTCTTGGAGCTGTCAAAAGTTGGGGATATCTTGTTGCAGGTAACACGTAAAAATAATGCACATTTTTCAAAACTCACTAATATCAATGTAATTTAAAAACTTAGCTCAATCATTCTGATCTGTATTGTCTGCTATATTCTCTTTCACTCCCTGTGAAATGTTAAATCTTTTAAGCTTCAAAAGTAAGTGAAAGCACATAATACAATTGTCTTTGTGACTCGTGCATCATATTTCAAGTCTTTTTTAGTCATATAACTTTTTGTGACCAACAGAGGCACATTACTTACAGTTATTTACTGACAATATTCTCTTCTAATGGGATAGTAGCCATTTCAGCCAAATTTGAGACAGAACAATTGGGTCATGAAAACCAAATCAGCCCAATAAATGAGTCAGTTCATTGAAAAGCCTCAAAATAATCATTAATTCATAAATTGATCATGGTTACTTCTCGCTAGGTTGGATGTTAAGATTTTCTGTTTATTGCCATTTACTCTATTTCTCACAAAAAGCTTTTGCGCGACTTGGAATATAGTGCACAAGTCGTATGGACCATGTTTTTACCCCAGCCCAAGTCCTCAATGCAGAATGACACAATTTTCAAATCTGAGTGAACTATTCCTTTAATGTAATAATGTTTATGTGTATTGTTCATACCTGTAGTGTGATCACATCGCTCTTGTATTAGGCCATACAGGGTGAAAATACTGAATATTACCAGACAGAAGAGAATAGTGTACCACTCCATCTCAGTAAAGGGTGAGGCCATCTGCTTCAGCTGAATGAACAAACACAAAACTGGCTGCAAAATCAAGGCATCACTGATACTTCAGCATCTCTGCTGCAGAAGCAACACTATCAAAATAACACAAATGACACATCTTCATCATCTGAGCTCATCAAACTGCACAGATCGAAATTAGCAATGCTACCAGAACAAAACCCTCCAGCACCTGTAAAAATGTTTGGATCACGACAACATGACCAGAGCCTTAAACACATATATTTATGTAGAAAACCAATTACTCACATGTACTATCGCTCAAACGGGCATTCACTTTGAAGTGTTCAGCGCTGTACATTTCTTTTTTATTAGACTGTGCGTGTGCACCTGTTTGTATACAGGTGATACTGTAATATGATGAGGGGGTAACTACAATGAGCAGCTCATATTGCATGGTGAGATTCACTAACGATGCTTCTACCCTGCCTGGATACCAGACACAAAATACAAGTAGAGGTAAAACTCAGTCATGATCATGCAATCCCAGCCCGACTGACCCTTATTGAAATAGTAGGACATTCTAGGATTGTCCTGCTGTGCATATATATGTTGTATGTCCATGGAGATTGCCTCTGCATGCTCAATTATTCCTGCCCAGACTAGACATGAAAATCAATTTGGTCTATAAATCCTTCATGACACTGTTGAAATGTTTTTCTATGTCCTTCAGTATACCAATGAGGTCAGAAATGAATGAAAAACCCACTTATCAAATATATATATACTGTGAATTTTCCCTGAACAAGTAAATAAATAAATAAATAAATAAAATAGTATTTATAAACATAGTATATATTAATGCAGTGCAGCATAAAGTAGGAGAGACAGGTGAACATTTTTTTTTTTTACCCCATAACTCACCTACGTATTGTAAAATTTCAAATCCACCTTCAATATTTTGGTTAAATAAATAAATGATATACAATGCTTTACAGTTTAGGTGTATTCGATATCAACCGTGACCAGCATTGACAGGGTTGCAGTTGGGGGCAGCAATCAACCTGAATGTAAGTTTACTTTTAGTTATTTCAGTTATTTTATAGTTATTTTTCATAACTATACCAAGCACAACCAAATCTAACCCTTAGCTGGATTAATGTGTCTGATCACTAACCTTGCATGTTCCAGGTCTTGAAAAAAAAAATGACATGTTTTGTTTTAAGAGCCTCTTGAGGGCATTCAGCGTAACAAACTAATCACAATCAGACATACATGGACAGCCTTGAAGGATGAAGAAAAAGATGGGAGAGAAAAGGTATGTTTGTTTGTAATTATGTGTATTTTACAAGCAGGGAAACAGAGAGATCATGTGGAAGAGAAATGGCTCCCTCCTATGTGCAATTTATGAAAATGAGTTCCACATCTTAAACTAAATGAATTTATTTATTTTTTATTTTTTTTGGAATCACTGTAGATTTTTTGAATTATTTAATATAGTCATATAATGTTATGTTTTTTGAGGAGTGAGCTGGCAATTTAACATTATCAGTGTAGTCTCTCAAAAAAATAAACATGTAATTAGAAACAAACAGCACCACAAAAAGATTACTTTCAGTATTTTTGTCCTGTGTTCCAGTACAAACATCTAAACACTATTAAATCAAGATACATTTACTTGAGAAGAAAAAATATTTTCCTTTTTAAGTAAATGTATCATGATGTAAGAATGTTCAGATGTTTGTATTGGAAAATACTAAGTAAGATAATAAATATTTTTCAGTGTGACATAAAGGAACTGATTTTTTTTTTAAATCATCAAACAGCAATTTTAGGTTTATGTAAATGAGTGGAATTACCTCTTGAATCTCACAGCATCTCTTCTTCTAAGTATGATAGTAGTTTTAAATCCAGGTTCAAGTAAGCACTACTAATGGGCTTTTGTGCTATAATTATGTATTTAATAGGCTCCTTTATTTGTTTTATGGGTTGGCAATCAGATACGAGTAGTCAGGTTAAGAGATTTCACACTGTATATTTGTAAAGCCTAGGTTAATATTCTTATTTGCATATGTACGAGTCAAAATGATTGGAAGAATGTGACCTGCTTTTATAGACACTAGAAGTTACACACTTGCACACACTTGTGTGCATTTATGTTTATCATGACCTACACACCCTTTTATACTTATAGATGTGCTTTTATACAAATGTAAATGTTTTAAAAAAAATGATACAAATGTAAATGTTTGATAATTTTTTTCTTTTCTTTTTTTTTCTTTTTTTTTGAAAAACAAAAAAACAAAAAAACAAAAAAACAGGTATTTGGACCAGATGTTGGACCAGATATTTAGGGAAAAACAACAAACAATTGTTCAGCATACTGTTCAGAAAGTATCCAAGCATGCACCTCATGAAAAAGCAAATTCATAAAGTAGTTTTGGTCTGTTAAAAAATTGTTTGTCCTCTACATAATTGCCATACTTAGGAATTGCTATTATTATAAATGTGGCAAATTTTAATTGTAAAGAAAGAGTAAGTGCGTCCAAAATGTTGAATACACAATATACATACAGTATGTACATACATGCTGAAAAAGAGTAGTTTCCTCAACTGTTTGTATAAATTAAACATTTTACATCAACTGTTACGAGCTAGTTTGTTCTGTCCAGTGTTCGTGTGTGTGTGTGTGTGTGTGTGTGTTCCAGTAGCTGAGGTTGTGTGCAGCCCCTGGGGTTGTAAGCTGATTAGCTGGCTGCTCCATCCCACGCTGCTTCTGGAGGGAGGAGATTTGGAGCTATAATAACCCCTAAGTCCTCTCTGCAACTTGTTTACAGGTCAGGTTAACAGACACGCACACACGTATCTACAAACTGAGGCATCACTGCAGCTCTCAGGTAGAGTAGAATTTCTGTCTCTCTCCCTGTCACAGATCACACAGGTAGAACGAGAGAGGTTGGCTTCAGCTTTTTTGGGGATGTGACGACCAGCTCTCTGGATGTTTCTCTGTTGCAGCTTAAGTCTAAGATCTCACCCAGGATACTTAACCTGATTTCATGCATGTGTCTGTAGGAGTGCGTGTACGAACTCTGGAGAGGCTCATATTCTTTGTTTCCATGCCGACCCTCAGGATGGCGTGAGTCTGTTGTCTTTGGTGGGCTGAAGACAGCGAGGTATCCTGCAGTCCTGAACACTGCTAGGATGCCCGTGCATCAGATATCAGTTGTGCCCATCGCCAAAGAGACCACCAACAGTTCCAGCCGGAATAGAGACAAGAGTAAAGAGAATGAGGCAAGTACAGGCATTTAACACAGAGAATCTGTGATGTATGTGGAGTTTTCATAACAAATACCATAGTTTGTTGTTGATGATAAAGATGTAGCCATCCATGGTTTTACATATGGTTACTAAAGTCTGTTAGTATTTTGTTAGTACATTTGTATTGTACAATAGTACATTTTCATTATGGTTACTGTTGCACAAGTCCTAAGTTGTGAGTATTGTCCTATAATGACATTTCTAATATTTAGTTTGCACGAATCTGTAAGATAAGTAAAATCCTTCTGCTTTAATTTTCAGAAGTGAGGATAAAAAATGACTCAATCTCATGTAAACAGAAATATAGCCTAGAGCAGGAGATGGACGGTGTTGTATTGGAAGAGAAATTGCTGCTATAAATAGAACTGTAAGGCAGCGTTACATATATTTCAGCCTCTTCAGGGTCATTGGCATTTCTTTCAAGTATATTGTAAATCAAACATGCTGTTCCATCAAATCCCTGTTCAGTTTGTTTCAGCAGTGTGAAGGTTTTTATTTTTTTTATTTTTATTTTTTATGTGTGAGCATTATTGTTAGGCTCAGATGGCACATCTACAGTCTGTTTGTTGACCGCTTGATGCATATCATACACAAACATGACAAGTGCTGGCTAAAATCACAGCTTCAATCATTTTGAGGGACTAATCTCTGCATTTGCCAAATATTTTCATGTTTGTGGCATCAAATCTGAAATATATTTAGTTTTGTTTTAGACACTTAGTACTACCGAGAGCATAGCTGAATATTATTATGTCTGTTAAATAATAACCATTTATCACTTTTGGACTGATAGAAATCCAGAATTGTCCATATTTTTTTGAGGTGTTTTCTGCATCTGATTGGCGACTGGTGCTGATGGGCAGTTATTTAATGCTTTTTTCCACATTGATTTTTATTGTGATTTTAGATATACTTGCCCATTAAATGGTTTGAAAAAACATGTTCAGTGTTGTCACATTATGTGTAGATGTCTGGCTAAGCAAAGCTACCTTCAGCATTTTTTGGCTGACCACGCCCCACAGGAAGTTTAAAATCATGTGTCTTTGAATCATTTAGATTTGCATGTCCTGAATGAAATTTGGGCAAAATTTAATAACTGGCTCCCTTACAATTCATTAGTCTGCATTTGTATTGAATTGACCACACCCCACAGGAAGTTAAATTGGAATTAAAGGACTAGAATTCACTGAATTATAATTCAGAAATTCAACATAGTATTCATTACAAGTTTAGTGGTACATGGACACTTAATAAAAATTAAGACTTTTAAAATATTTTAAACTTTAAGTGAAGGCTTTGTGAAGCCATCATTCAAAGTTCATTTCAAAGTCTTGACTAACCTACCTTTTCTAGGTAAAAATGACACTTATTGTGGTTATTCAAATTCAGGAATTGAACTGCAATATAAAAAGCATTCTCAGTTCAATTATGGACGCAATAAAGAAAAGACGAATCACGGATGGCATTTGAAAGTGTATTTTGAGCTGTTCAAACTCAGATAATTGCAGAAAAATGTAGAGAAGAAGAAAAGCTAGAAGTTTAAGAATGAAAATGTGTGTGGTGTTTTGTGCAAAAGTTACCACCACACTAGTGTGTTGCTAGGCGGTTGCTAAGGTGTTATGTTTTTTGTCATTGCAATAAAGTCGATATGGTGTTCTGGGTGGTTGTTTACCGTCCCTAAGGCAAAAGAGCAAGTCTCTGTGATATTCTGGCCACTAAATATGACTCAGTTTCCTTCTTCAATATAAATCTATGAAATTATTTTGAACCCGTTTAACAGAAATCATAAAAAAGTAACTGCACACCTCTCTTCATCATTATGCAGTTTTCATCTATCATTCACGTCAGTAGCACAAACAGTTATGTGATGAATTGAATGCTTAATTTTAGGGGTTTATTCAAATCCTTAACCCTGAACATAAGTGAGAGTAACAGTGAAGGCAGCCTGTGACAATGATGCCTTGCAGGCACTTCAACAACTGAATGCTGAGCAAGCAATTCAGTTATTATTGTCTTTATAATATGGTCTTATTTAACAATATGGAGACTCTGATACTGTCTTGCATTTACTGTAGGTGTATTTAGCGCATTTCACGTGGTCTATTTCTGTGAATTAGCGGGAGTCTAATCCACTGCACTCTCTGCTGGAGCTGTCACCTTCCATCACTCACTAACACACATACTCAAACACACATTCACTTGGCAACATGATGGGTACTAAATGGGCTCCCCTTGAGGATTGTCCTGACCTTTGATCTTTAAAACTGGATGCCGCATAGTTAGAGACACCAACAAAATTTGAAGTGTCTACTAGTTATTATAAAGTACATTACTCGTCAAAATTTATGGGTTGTAAGATTTCTTTCTGCTTTTGAAAGAAGTCTCTGCTGACTAAGGCTTTATTTATTTAATGAAAAATACAGTAAAACAGTGATATTTATATATGTGACCCTGGACCACAAAACCAGTAATAAGGGTCAATTTTTGGAAATTGAGATTTATTCATCATCTGAAAGCTGAATAAATAAGCTTTCCACTGATGTATGGTTAGGATGTTAGGATAGGACAATATTTGGCTGAGATACAACTATTTGAAAATCTGGAATCTGAGGGTGCAATATTGAGAAAATATTGAGAAAATCATCTTTAAAGTTGCCCAAATGAAGTTCTTAGCAATGTGTATTACTAATCAAAAATTAAGTTTTAATATATTAACAGTAGGAAATTTACTAAATATCTTCATGGAACATGATCTTAATATCCTAATGATTTTTGGCATAAAAGAAAAATCAATAACTTTGACCCATACAATGTATTTTTTGCTATTGCTACAAATATACCCCAGCGACTTAAGACTGGTTTTGTGCTCCAGGGTCACATATATGAATATGGCTGTTCTGGTTAGTGTTCTGACACACCTTTTAGAGCTTATGAAAATGGAAATTACTCAGTAGCTGCTATTCTGGAGAAACATTCTTGTGAAGTACCTGTTAGTGTGAGGGAGAAAATTCTACTGAAATTACTATCTCTTTATAATTCTATCCTTCTATTTATCATTTTAATGGTCAGAACACTGTCAGTGTTGCCTGTTTTTTTTGTGTTAGAAATTTATTGTATAACTTCGAACAGGTGTTGATGAGTGCATATTCATAACAAAACAGAAAATTATGGAGTTGTTTATTGGTGTATCTTGAACAAGTCTTTACAGTCTTCTTGTTCACCCTTCCAGAATACTGTACCAGCAAAATATAGAATCTGTGCAACTGTCTATGGGTAGATGTTTGTGATTCCTTGTGAGTAGTACTTTGTGACCAGGTGTATCCCATCAGCACATTATCCCATGATGCACCTGTGAGTATAGTTAGCTTTTGAATGGCAGCCAGGGCTTTAATCTTGGTTGGTGATTGGCTGCAGGCACACTGTCACAACACAAACACAAACCACAAGGGATGGTCACCATTGTATGTGCACCTGCATACGTAAGTGTGTATGGATCCAACACTGACAGGCTTATCTATAAAATAACAGCTGTTTTGAAGCAGAATCATGAGTCCAGACTCTTGTAGTTGTACTAGGCTGAACTTATTTGAACTGTATTTTTTGTTCAAATAAAGGAAGCATTGATGAGCATAAGAGAGTCTGGCCCCAAACCTGGTAGGATATGAAATGTCAGCTGGTTGACCATTTTATATTGTTGACAAAAAAGTAAACTGCTCTTTTAAACCTATGCTATTAAATTAGGACAATAAGGCATTAAGGTATTTAAAATATTGATACATTTCAGCAAAGCTGCCCTGAAACAATGTGCACTGAGCTATACAAATAAAATAAAATTAAAATTGAACTTCTTTCTATTGAATGCATTGTGTCTGTATGCAGCATATGCTCTGTATTAGAGGTATTATGCTGACTAATAAAAGTAAGTCATAACTGGACATACATTTTCCATTAAGCTTTACTACTTAAAAAAAAGGTTTTCTATTTTTATATATTTTAAAATGTAGTTTATTCCTGTGATGCAAAGATTAATTTTCAGCATCATAGACCTCTGTCTTTACAGGGATTTTAGAATGTATGGTAGATTCATTCTGGTCAGCATTTACTGTGACCTGGATTCTGTATTCAGTTTCCAGATAGGAAAATTTTAGGAGAAATGAGTCCTTTGGTGATAGATGGGGTTATAGGTTTGTTCTCAGATGCTGAAGCAGTACAGTATTATAGTGAAAGGATATGGACCATCAGAAACCTGATATGACCTAAGTTAATGCTCCCTTTTAAAAAGCCTTCATTGAGATTTATAATAAACTACATTTGTTTAATAGGGCTCTGTAATAAGAACCATACATACGCTATTTTAAATGCAACAGAAAATTTGTAATTTGTGAAGTCAAACAGTCAAGAGAACTCTGATGCTGTTTATAAATGAGCAGACTGCATCCATAATGAGAAAATATCAATAAGAAGGTCATTTTACATGTGTTGTCGGAGTATAGTAATTCTAGACTAGAGGAATGAGCACTATTTTTCCAGAGAGGAAGTCATGTCATCATTCAGTACAGAAGCTGTGAAGATTGGAAGGCTTTTATGTAGAAAGTGAATCCATTAGGTGCATTACACGCCATAGCAAGTGTCTTGAATATAATTCTAAAGCCTGTAGAAAGCATCCGGGGAGTAATTTTATTTACTCAGATGTTGCTGCTTTATAGCCCAGGGGGCTTCATGGAGTTTTTAGTTGTTTTATTCAAGTATCAGCATTATTTCAGATGGTTTTCCAAAAATGCCTTGGAAAAAAAGACACATATAAGAGACAACTGTTGATGGAGTGGCAATGTAGAACTGTAAAATGAATGTGAATTTGATGAGAAATATTTGTGTTGTGTTAGAATATCTGACTTTCACACACAGACTTCGGTTTCTTGGCAAACTGAGCATAGTTTGAGATTTCTGAGGAGACAGAGGTTCTTTTTCTCAGATTTCAGAACTCTCCATTTGCTCTCAATCTCATTTAGCAGAAACAATCAAGATATTAAAGAGAACTCATCTTTGATTTTCTTCCCTATGGTCTGTAAGTGAAGGTGTGAGATGACACACATTTGGTTGAGTGGTGCAATCTGGGTGAACTCCACTGGTGGTGACTGTATTTCATGTGAGCGCAAACATGATAATCATAGGGTGCTGATGTCAAACAATCATAAAATATGATTAGAGTAATATCATTTTCTTTTAGAGGATGCAGTTGCACCTGCATGCTGGCTAAAAGATACACTGCGGGTGTATAAAATATTTATGAGCTGATCAGATGTTGGTGTCTGTTGGCTTTCGCATTAATAATTCAGAGTGATATAGTGTTGCTTCAGGAGAGAGAGAACAGAGTTCAATACTAACAGCAGATAAACAACATATACATTTTTTTTCGTGAAAAAAAAAAACAAAATAAAATAAAACTAATTTTTGTAACTTTTTCACTTAATAACAAATCAGTTTAGTCTACTGATTAAATAAATAAATACACTTTTGAAGTTGATTTTGTAGTTACCATCATGATAGTCTGACTTGTTTTTCTGAATAAGCCTGATTTGCAAAATAATCATATTTATGCACTTGCAACAACTTACATGCACTAGTGTGGTTTTCTCAAACTGATAGTGACCCCCAGAGGATCAGTTGTGTTTGTGCTTTAGTATGTTAGCTTGAAGGAAAGATAGTTAAGTTAATAATGGGACCGGTGTGGACCAGAGAGAAAGGTGGACCCACCAAAAGCCCAGGAGGAATCAGCTCTGCCTGAGGCACGTGAAGGCAATAAATGCTAATACAGATCGGTTTTCACAAAGGCCTGGCAAAACAAAGCATTCAGCATTTTTAAAAACAACAATCAAAGGTCAGCAATTCCCTTTTGTGCCATTTTAATTTAATATCGATTTTAAATTTATTGTAGCTAAACCAGAACTGTATAGAAGAAAGCACTTTATTTACACACTATACGGTATATTCAAATACCAGTCAGATTTTTTTTTTTTTAGTTTTATTCTGCAAGTAATTTTTCAAAAGTGACAATAAAGTTTCCACAAAAATATTATGCAGCACAACTGTTTTCATCATTGATAATAATAATCAGAAATATCTCTAGAGCAGCAAATCAGCGTATTAGAATGATTTCTGAAGGATCATGTGACACTGAATACAGGAGTAATGATGCTGAAAATTCAGCTTTGCATTACAGAAATAAATTACATTTTCAACTATATCACGATAGAAAACAGTTCTTTTGAATTGTAATAATATTTCACAATATTAATGTTTTACTGTAGTTTTGATTAAGTAATTGCAGCCTTAGTGAACATATAAGAGACTTCATTTAAAAACATTAAAAAAACAGTAAAAACTATATTTTATTAGTTTGAATTTGTTTTGTTATTGTATTATGCAAAAAAATGTGATGGACATGCTATGCATTGTTCACACAACTGTTAAGTAAACATGAATTTTATTTTCATAATATGATGTATTTCTGAGTGAAAGTTTTTATATTGGGATTATTTAAGGTGAGTGTTTCTGTACATACTCCAATGGATCCAAGCCAGATGAGAGTTTGCTAAAAGAGATTTAGCTATTGGTTAACATTATCTAATAACTTGTTTGGCCAGTTCAGCGAAAGAGAAAGTTATTGCATTATGATTAAAGATTACAAAGACAAATGTGTTCATTGTGAATAACATTCACTGATAAATCGTTCACAGTCAGACCAGGAACATGCATTAAGAAAGTAAATAGGGTCAATTTTAATTTCATGTTGAGCTCTGTACACTCGAGTGAGGACTTGATTGATTCTCTCTCTTTTTCTATTGTCATCTAGTCGTTGTTCATTAGTTACCATCAACACACACACACATATTAGTGTATGTCTCACATGCAAATGAGTCTTAGGGCGCTGCTGTTATTTTTAGTAATAGGATTGGTTTGTCTTAAAGCTGCAGTCGCATTAAAGATCTGTTCAAACATGTGACAGAAATACTGATTTAAAAGCCAACTTATCTTTTTTGCTTTGTATGTTATGTGTGACAGTGCTTTTAATTTCTGCTCTACTAGCATCACCAAACTGAAAGTACCAAACAGGTTTCCCATATCTGCCACTGGTCAAATAAACCAACAGACAAGCCTGAAACAGAGTAATGTTTCACATGGAACTGATTGTACACTTTTAGCTGGAATAGGGGAAAGTATTTTGTACTGCAGTTTGAAAGTATGACCTCAGTGTGGATGAGAGAGAGAGAGAGAGAGAGAGAGAGAGAGAGAGAGAGAGAGAGAGAGCATATGACTAATCGTCTTTGTTTCCTTTAGGGTGAGAAAGCACCTGGGCGATCAGGAAGTCGATCCAGCAATATATCTAAGGTAACATACACATACACACCCACACCCACGCCATCATTATTCAAAGCAACCCTAACGACAAAAAAGTAAGTGTTTTGCACATGCATGTTATTGTGACCTGTGGTTTCAGGTGAGCACTTCCACCCCGGGAGCCGTGCTGAACAGCATCTCTCAAACGTCGGTTACACCTTCCTCCCAGGACATATGCAGGTGAGTGTGGTCATGTGCCGATGCTGCAGGATACCATGCTTGTGATTGGTGCTTTTCTTATGTGCAAACATGTACATCATGTGATTTTATGGAATGAGTTGTAGAAGGTCAGTGTCTTTGAAGGTATATGCAGAGGAGACCAAAAGTCTGAGATCACAAGTTTACAATCTTTATTTTTTGTGTTTAAAACCGGAAAATAAACAGACAGAGATTTTGAACAATGAAAATAAATGTTTCGCAAAAGGCTGAAAGATTATAATACATTTAATGTATTTAATTATAAAAATAATGCAGTTTATAAAACAAATTGTATTAAATTCTGAAAAACTAAAGTAAATTAAACAAATACAAAGAAAAATAATGTAATCTGTATTTGTATTAAATTAATGCAAACTAGAATAATATAGTTGAGTAAATATTTTGTATTAAATAATGAAATTTAAATAAAATTAAATAAAATAATTCAAATCAAATAATATAATTTATAACAAATTTTTATTAAATGACATTAAGAATGCAAAATTGAGTTTATTAAATTAAATTAGAATGTAATAATATAATTTATGAAACATTTTGAATTAATTGAAATAATACCAAATTAAATATTTTATTATTAAAAATTGTATTCAATTAGAATAGATTAATATAATTTATAAAACATTTTGTATTCAATTATGAAATTTTAATTCAATTTCCAAATGCAAAATAGAATAATATTATTTATCAAACAAATTGTATTAAACTAAATATCAGGAGTACAGAATATAATATAATGTTATGAAATATTTTGTATTAAATTACTACATTTAAATTAAATTATCAATGAAAAATAGAATAATTTATAAATCAGTGTGTCAAATTAATTTTAGAATGCAAAATAAAAGAATCTGTTATGCACTCTTTTGTATTAAATTAAATTCATTTCAATTAAATTGAATAATTTAAATTAAATTAATTAAAAAAAAGTAATATCACTAGTAGTCTCAGACTTTTCTGTATGTAAAAGTGAATAGCTCTGTAGGTGTGTAAAGATTTGAAATTACACTACATGTTTCGAATGCCACATTTTCTTTTTGTTTATCTGTATTAAAATAACAGTGAATTGTAAACAAAATAAGGCAAAAAAAAAAAAAAAAAACAGTTCAGCAGAAATTAAATTTTATTTGTCCATTATGCTTTTCACTCATCAATCATTTCATGCTTTGTTGTGTCTTCTTCATCTTTTTGTTTTTATGTGTGTGTGTGTGTGTGTGTGTGTGTGTGTGTGTGTGTGTGTGTGTGTGTGTGTGTGTGTGTGTGTGTGTTGTGCAGCTCTAGTGGTCACGCTAAACTTGAAGTAGATGGCTCAGATCAGACTACACCCGTCATGCCCATAAACCCCGCCTCCGACCCCGCCCCCACTGCAAAGCGGCAAGTCAAACGGCGTATCCGGCGGCGACGAGAGAGCACCGGGACTGTTGGGTGTGCCACAGAGTGTGTGGATCAACCGAGACATTCACGGTTTCATAGACAAACACACACACACTCTGACTCGTCCTCAGAGGACGAGCAGCGCTGGAGAGAAGCTCGCTCCTGGAGTCGCCAGAAAGCGAGACGGAGACGCAGCAGCAGCCAACACACGCAAGCGCATCCCCGTGAGGAACGGGACACCACTAAGCTCATGTCTGTCAACTCAGACGAGGGACAGAAGGAGAACCAGCCACCGTTGTGCAAGGGTCCCAACACCAGGGCCCACAAAATGTTATCAAAAAGGGAGGAGCGTGGGGGCCAAAGCCAGGCAGCCACTCAAAGAAAAGGCAATGAGCGTAGTAGTAGGAGTGGAAGTGAGGAGGAAGAACCTTTTACAAAAACATATGAGGAAAGAGGTTCAGGAGACCCAGACATGTCTGTCCCATCCCATTATAAATGCACTGTTCCCACCGATCATAATGGTGCCACGCAACAAGCATGCACTGATGATGAACTAGAGGTGTGCAGGTGAGAGAGAGAGCGCGAGGTAGAGATGGATGAGAGTCAGAGGTTGAACGAGAGAGAAGCTGATGTGTTTTTGTCTGTGCAGGATCTGTCACTGTGAAGGTGACGAGGAGTGTCCACTCATCACCCCTTGCCACTGTACGGGAAGTTTGCGTTTTGTGCACCAGGGCTGCCTGCACCAGTGGATCAAGAGCTCGGATACACGCTGCTGTGAGCTGTGCAAATATGACTTCATCATGGAGACACACCTCAAACCTTTGCGCAAGGTAACACACATATACACACGTCTCTGAACAGCTCAGATCCTGTTTTATTAATCTATCTATCTATCTATCTATCTATCTATCTATCTATCTATCTATCTATCTATCTATCTATCTATCTATCTATCTATCTATCTATCTATCTATCTATCTATCTATCTATCTATCTATCTATCTATTTCCTGAAGCTTCTTCTCAGACTACTATAAACAGTGAAGTCAATTCCACAGAAATGTATTTCTAACATCATTCAAGAAACAAGATGAACTGGTTTTAATTAGCTGTTTGACTATCTTTTAAGTTTCAATTAGTGGCTTTGTTGCAAAGTCCCACCTCTTTGAGAGCCCGTCCAATCATTAAACAGAGCAGCCCAGCTTCCAGTTGGAAAATAAATATCCAGGTGCTTTTTCACAGATTTTTGTGAAAAAAAAAGAAAAAGAAAATATTAAACAAAAATAGAACATTATGCTAACTTTAACCAAAGTTGAAATGTTAAATTTAAACAAAATTTTCCTTTATCCATCTTATCTTAACATACAGTACTGTAAAAAAGTTTGGGGTCAGTATTATTTTTTTTTTCTGGTAAGAAATTTATACTTTTATTAAGCAGAAATCTTTTAGTTAAAATCTACAGTAAGACATTTACAGTGTTAGAAAAGATTTCAAATAAATGCTATTCTTTGGAACTCTATTCATCAAAGAATCAAAATAAATAAATCTAGAAAAATATAAAAAATATTATCTGTTTTTAACAGAACAAGAAATTCTTCTTGAGCAACAAATCATCATGTTAAAATGATTTCTGAAGGATAATGTGACACTGAAGCTTGGAGTGAATAAATAAAGAATAGATTAGAAATAAAATAGAAAAGTTCTATTTATTTCATAATATTGTACTGTATTTTTGATCATATAAATGCAGCCTTTTTGAGCATGACAGACTTTTTTAAAAAACATAAAAAAATCTTACCAAACACAAACGGTTGTGTATATTCAAAGAGTGAAAACCAATGTTTTACTAGTTTCAAAATCCAGCCCCAAACCTTTGAATGGTAGTGAATACATACAATTAAAATTTGACAAGAATTTGACTCTTTATGATTATTTTAAAGGAGTGTGATTTGAGCATCATGATGTAAAAACATTAATATGCTACTATAATCATGTTATTGTAGGCCAGGCTTATGCAAAACTCAGTTTAATATAATATGTAACAGTTTTCCATCTCTTACAAATGGTTTTGCCTGAAAAACAGTTGAAGACACCTTGCATGAAACATTTCGCAAATTTAAAATATAAATAAAATATAATTGTGTTCTGAACAAATATAATTGAAAAGCACATATAATTTACGCCTTCATCCCCGCTTGCCAAGCTTGATCATTACACCTTACTGTGCTGTTTCCATAGCGACGCAGTGTAGAGCAGTACAATTTCTTTCAGTGACTTTCACCATTTTTAAGCATATTTAAAGAGCACAAAGCAATAATTTAAAAAAGAAAACTGGTTCATTTATGCCCATAGCAGAAATGATGATTGAGTTACACACCAGCGTATAATGATTAGGGGGGCATTCAAGAAGGAGTTTTTATAATGAGTAATAATAGTAGTGATTCATGCCTTAGTAAACATTGCTAATAAAATAAACTTAGGGTTTATTGTGCAGATTACGCTGAATGTGGAAATATTGTGAAGGTCAGCATGTATATAGCCTAGTGCTTCCACTTTGTGGCTAAAATAATAATTAGAGGAAGGCAGTGCGTTCATAAAGGCCTGTCTCTGCTTTAGTGGGAAAAGCTACAGATGTCTACAAGCGAGCGACGGAAGATCTTCTGCTCCGTGATGTTTCATCTGGCTGCTGTGGTGTGTGTCATCTGGTCACTCTATGTTCTGATTGACCGCACGACTGAAGAGATTCGCCAAGGCAAGAACAATGGTAAACACACTGACAAGCATGGGTTTAGTGTTTGTAAGAGGGCATGAGATGCAATGCATTGTTATTCAGTATTGCTGTGTGATCCATTTAGTATAGTATGGCTGGAAAGTTGTATTGGACAATCAGAATCTAGTTTTGAAAGAAGATTATATTGTGGTGAATTGCAATGGTGTTGTAAAGTAGCTTTGTATAAGCTCATATTAAGTAAGTTTTTATTTTTTTCCAAAGAATCATCAGTACTTTTGACAAAATGTGTTTATAAAACCATGTACGCTCACGTGAAATGAAAACTACAATTAAAAGAAACTAAAAATCTAAAAGTAAAAGATAATTTAAAATATTAATAAATACTTATAATAAATAATAATATAATATAAACCGATGTTGAAGTTAAAATTCAACTACTTTAAGTCTAAAAATACACATTGTATTCAAGTTAAAAGAGACAGTGTTATTTTAGGATCATTTTTATTCAGTTTCAAGTTAAACTAAATAAAAATGAGAAAAATTGCCTTGTTAATTATAATAATCTTGATCTGAGTTTAATCTAATCTATTGTTTAACCTGAAATATTACTTTGCTGCTTTTCCAATGCACCAAAAATAACTAAAATGTAAATTATATAGAATCGAAGAATGTCCGATTTTTGGTAAATGGCCATAAAAAGAGCAGTTCAGTCAGGCCGACTATTTGACAGTGGATACCCTCCTTTTAAACACATTTTAATTTACGGTATAGCAAATTGTAGCAAAATTTACATTTGAGGTATAATTTGACTGCATGTAATTTATGTTCTAGAACAAAAGATGTACATCTCCAAATAAACCTCATAAAACTCAGCTTGAACAGCTATTGAATATGAAGCAGCAGTGATGTATAAAAAATTAATTCATCAGGACCAGTAAGTGTCAGTGTAAAGTCCAAGCAGAGCAAGAAAAAATAAAAAATAAAAACACCAAAAATGACTTAAATGCTGTACCATTTAAAGCAATGATATAGTTGTGTAATGTGTCAGTGTTTCAGTGGAAGCCCTTGTATAGCCGCAACGGAAGCAATTCTGCTTCAGAGTAGCTGGAAGATAATATAATATAGTGCTGTAATTCCATGCCATGCTGTCATTGCACACACAGCGTTGGTGCGTTTGTCCCCTCTCAATGCCGTAGGGGTGCTGGAGTGGCCGTTCTGGACCAAGCTCATTGTGGTGGCGATCGGCTTTGCTGGAGGACTCATCTTCATGTACATTCAGTGCAAAGTCTACCTGCATCTCTGGAGGAGGCTGAAGGCTTTCAACAGGATCATCTTTGTACAGAACTGCCCCGACACCATCCACAAAGGAGAGAACAGGCCGCCCCCTGTCACCCAGAGCAACGGCACGCACGGGGCAGCGGAGGTTTCTGCTCCTCAGACACAAACAAACACAGGAGGAGTGGAAATGACACCTGTTTGACGACGGATGCTTGGTGCTCTGAGACTAGTAGCTGAAAAGTTCAGTAAAGGGCTCCTGGTGGATTTGACCAAAGTGATGTGATTTACATAAACAAAAGCACTTTTTTATTTTCATTAGAGGGTCAGAAAGCTTATATAAGAAGTTTATATAGGGCTGTCAGATTATAACGTAAATTTTACAAAACATGGTGTAAAAACATTACCACATATAATCATACCCCCAATCCATAAGTAAATAGTGTGATAAGGAATTTCCCTGTTGTCTGAGCCATTTATGCTTAAACAATCTTAATGTTTTTTTTGTGAGTATGCAGTCATATTATTAAGACTTATTAAAAAGGCAAGACACAATATGCATAAACGCTTTTTCTTTTTTTCATGCACTGGTCAGTTTTGAGATTTTGTGCTATTTGTATGTTTCATGCTAGTGTAAAGAAAACACCCATAAGACACATTTAAATGTTTTTATTATTATTATTGCACTTTATTTGTTTGCATCTATAGATTTCAAACATCAGGGTTTGTTCATATAAAATTTTCCTGATTTTATACATTTTATTCCTAAAAACGTGGTGAAAACATATTTTTCTTACTGCTGACAGTATTTTCTGATTTATCAAGTGATTAAAAATCCCCTATGCAAAAACCTTTAGCTCTAATATGACAGCAAACCAAACAATTCGCAATTTTTTATGTAATCAGTCAACAGGACGTTTGGTGGTATCTATTAGTTAAAGGAACTGTTCCTCCCAAAATGAAAATCGACTCACTCTCAGGCCATACAAGATGTAGGTGAGTTTGTTTTTTCATCACATGCTCACCAGTGAATGGGTGCCGGCAGAATGAGAGTCCAAACTCCTGATAGAAGTTAAAAAAGCTCTCCAAATCTGTTCTAATGAAGAAACAAACTCGTCTACATCTCGGATGGTCTTGAGAGTGAGTACATTTTCATTTTTGGGTGAACTGTTTCTTTAAATGTTTTTATCCTATTCACCTGTGGTGTCTTGCCTTAATTGATTGGCAGCCGTATTGTATAGCTTACAAATATTTCTCACTGGTCAGATGTAAAAATTCTCACATTCATAACATGTTCTGAAGTGATTAATCTGTTCTCTGCAGCTTGGTAGATTAGTGAAAACTCTGTTACGTGACATCTGAAAGTAACAGGTGAAAAAGGCAGTTACAGAAGTCATTATTCAAGTCACAGAAGCCAATCCTCTAGTACAGGGGTGTCAAGCTCAATTCATGGAGGGCTGGAGCCCTGCAGAGTTTAGATTCAACCCTAATTAAACACACCTGATCCAACTAATCAAGTCCTTTAGGTTCATTTAAAAACTTCATGGAATGAAGAGTTTGACCTGCTCTATTCTTACAAAAAACAAACACACACAGGGCCATGCCAGGATCATAAGATTTGGTGATCAACATCAGTGTTCACAACTCAGATGCACATTTTAAAAGAAACATGCAATAAACCAGTGAATGTATCAAACGGTTTCAAAGTCTCTGTTTATTTATGAACTAATAATACTGTTACCTGAGAGACTAAGTAACACCCTTCCTCACAACAACATTTTTTTTCAAGAGGCTCAGTACACTGGCTACTAGTTGGAAGCACTAGTAACACAAAGCAACGTCTTGCTCTTTCCGTCCTTACGCTGCATGATGTCCATTCCTCTGCAGTAAACTATAGTAGAGCTGCAGGATTTCACAGTACTATAGCTCTGTATCAGTATCTTGTGAAACTGCAGACACGCTGCTATCAGAGCCTTTGGCTGAAACCTTTCTCATCTTAATGTTGGGGAGTTTCTTGAGGTCACCGGTCCACTCTCTATCAAGCAAATGTGGCTCAAGGTTAGACAGATTTGATATGTTAAGTGTTGAACTTCACATCGCTAGTTCCAGAAATTCTTTAAATCTGATGACTTGCTATAAAAAGTGTTAAAGAGCATACTTTTAAGCAGTTAATACCTGAATATTTTCAGATGCTTAGAGTTGATGATATCAGGGACTTCTGTAAGGTGAAAAAAAGAGAGACAACTTTTAACCACATACTGTACAGCGTGATGTTGCCTAAAGGTAACAAACACATTTTTTTTCTTTACAAGAACATTATGCAAATAATATGGCAATAAACGGCTAATAATGAAGGATTACTTTAATTAAACCAATACAAATCTTTGCATGGCTTGAAGAGGATGCACATTCTTGCTCTAATGTACTCACCTTGGAAAAGCATAATTAGTTATGTGCAGCTATATGTACATGCAGGAAACATTTTATACAAGGATTCTTAGCACTGCTCATATAAAACTCTTAAATGGCAGGAAACAAAAAAAAAGATAATAGAGACCTATGCAAAAGTTAATGCAAAAATTGGAACCATACCAAAGCCATTGCCTTCATACTGAGCTCTTTCTCGCTCCATTGTTTGTTTGATGATGGCCTCTCTAGAGCCGTGCTGACGGCCCTGTCGTCCTTTAATACTGTTCGCTAACTCAATCTGCTCCAGCTCTCTGTCAAACCGGTGAAGGTACCTGAGAAAGAGGACATGAACCAAGATGCCTGTTTTATTATTATTATTATTCTCAATATGCAGGATTTTCAACTAAATCGAGAACTTTACAAGTCAAAATAACATTTGCTTAGGATGGTCATACCTCTCAGTTATATTACAAGCATCTTGTTTGGTGTATTCTGACTTGTCAGGGTCCAGCTGGCTTTGGAACCACAAAAGTTTTTCACCTGCAGAAGATGAGTCAAGTGGCTTAGAGGAATGATCTCAGGCTAAAGCAAGTAAAAAAACAAAAAGGACGTTCCAAGAACATTCTAATAACGTTTGGGAACAGAGCCAAACATACTTTAGTTAGATGGGGTATAACACACTGGTATACTTTAACAAACTGGTCAAAAAAACAAGCTTTCAGATTGAAAAATAAAAGCAACGACTCACCAATCAAACTTAGACGCTGTGCTTTTTCACCCTTTAACCTAGAAGTGATTTGAACACATTCCACTTAGAGGCGTAAAAGCATAAAAAGTAACCGTGGCAATGCGAAACCCTTTTTTATTTTCGTGAATAAATGTAAAGTGAAGCAGAAACGACTCGTACTTTTCTTTCCTCTGTTGTTTGATGGCAGCGCTTGCTAAATATGCAGCTTTTCTGCTGAATGGGTGAATAGCCTTCTTCTCCGCCTGACCCTTCCCTTTCGCTGCCTTCGGCTGAAGAGAGAATATTAGCTATCAAACACGCCATGCAAAGTCATTTTAATTAAATAAAATTTTTAAATAAAAACTTACCATATTTGTTGATATAAGTGAACGTCTATCTTTCAGACGTGTGGCGTACGGGGGCAGATTTGAGGCACGGACCGCTGAAGCGGTTCGACGGTATTTTTGTTCCGTGTATTATTGACATTGACGTATTATAGTCAGGAGCTCCGCAGGAATATCATGTCATATATCAATACTCTTTATTCACACGTTGAAATGATCAGAAAATAATGTTTTTGTAATGTACTTCTTACAAACTTGCAAAATTACGTTATGACAATGTAAACAAGAAAATAAATTTTGTTTTTCATACAAATGACTATTTAATATTATTTTTATACTGCATTTTGTGCATTAAGTATAATTTATACCTGTTGTCAAATAAAACGATTTAGAATTCGTATTTCACTCTGTCTCTCTCTCTTTTTTCTTTTTTTTTTAATTTCATTTCATAATTTTTTCATTAATGTATTTTCTAGTTAGAAGGGTTATAATTCCATTTTTTTGTTCAGAAAGAGAGAGACAGAGAGAGAGAGAGAAAGATAACAATATGCATTGAATTGAACGAAAATGTAACATATTTAAACCATATTCTCTATTGATATCATCCACTTAATTTAAACGGAATGATATAATTTTAAATGGAAAAAAAAAAAACAAGAACAAATAGAACTAATCAAAATGTTATTTTTTTTTAAATATAATTTTCCAGCTGCATGGTTGTGTTTTATTTGCTTCAGCTGTTTTATATTTCTTTTATACTGAATTTTATACTTTAAATATAATTCAATATACATCGATAAAAACAATTGAGCCTTTTGTCCCCAATTTTTCCTATTTCACTTTTTATTTATATATATATATATATATATATATATATATATATATATATATATATATATATATATATATATATATATATAAATTAATAAAATTTTCAGAAAGAGAACAATATTATTCAATAAATGTGAATATATTTAAACCGTAATCTGTATTCACACAACCCGTTTAATTTATTAAACTGAATGTTGTGCATTTTTAATGGAAAGCTCACTGCAGAACACAAGATCCAGGGGGCGTGGTTGGATTAAGATTTAACCCCTCCCACCTTACATACACCTAAACCTACCCGTCTCCACCCCCTGAGCCCTAAACCCACCCAACTCCACCCCCTAGATGTGGCTCCAACCACGCCCCCTGGATCTCGTGTTCTGCAGTGAGGACCATCTCAAAAACAAGGAAGGAAAGCCCTGTGCTTGTTTAGCACGTTCTGCACGTGCCGCTGTGAGTCCGCGTCTCCTCAGCAGAGAGCGCCCGCGGGTCACCGACAGTCTGTCGAAGATCAGCTGGTGCAAACGTCACATGACTCCAGCATGGCTCTTCACCAGAGACCCGAGCGCTCGCCCTGATGGGGAAACGAGAACCCCGGAGTGCGTGTTTGTGATAAACGGAGCGCGAGCATGCCGACGCTGCTGCAGAAGCTCTTCGGGAAGAGAGCCGTCGGTAACGGCAGCTCCCGGGACTACTCCACGGCGGCGGAGCAGTGGTGAGACCGCTAGCACGCGCACATACTACACCTATGAATATGCAGTCACGCGCTCTTTACACCTGCACGCGCTAGTCATAAGCGCGTGCCTGTCACTTTTATTTTCTCCGCGGCAGACAGCTGTTTATTTATTTATTTTTCTGCAAGAAACACTAGGTGGTGCAAATACGTGCGACGTTATGATCACCAGTTTATTGTGTCATCATCGCTCGCAGGCCATAGAGTTACTTGGTCTGTATGTGGAGTTATGGTCAGCTGAGCGCCAGTCCATGCGTTCTGTAACTCTTTCAGGGCATGTATGCTTAATACTTACTTAACAAATACTTGCAAGTTGTGACAGGTTTTTATTTTGAGAGTACAACAATTCTGCATTTATGGCTTCTGCTGTGCGTTTCCTCCTATATTTTAGTCAGAGTGGGTGGAGATGGGCTTTCTGGGAGAGTCACGCAGAAAGCATACAGAGATAAATCTAATGTTGTATTTCTCGGTGTTTGCTCTCAACTGAAATTAGAAGAAAACATCTATATCAAAAAACCATGGAAATATAATTTAGCACAAAAAAGTGGTTTAGTGACAATTTGTCCCATGTTAGGAGAAATCATGTAAACATGATTTAGGAATGAAAAAAGTGTGTGTGTGTGTGTGTGTGTACATACAAGTATATACAAATATATAATTAATTTGATCAAAAATGCAGTAAAAACAGCAAAATTGTGAAATATTATTACAATTTAAAATACATGTTTTTATGTTAATATATTGTTATTTTATATTATATATTGTTTTTTTTTGTTGTTGTTGTTGTTTTTGACACCTGTGATACTTTTTAGGATACTTTAATGAATAAAAAGTAAAAAAAAAAAAAAATAAACAGCATTTATTTAAAAGCTTTTGTGACAATATACACTACCGTTCAAATGTTTTTTTCTTTTCTTTTGTTTTTTTTTTTTTTTTGAAGTTATTAATTCTTTTGTTCAGAGATGTTTTGTAATGATGATAAGTGGTGACAGAGAATTTTTTTGTTGTTACAAAAGGTTTCTATTTTGAAAAAATGCTGTTCTTTTTAACTTTTTAGAAAACTTAAAAAAGTATCACAGGTTCCAAAAATATATATATTAAGCAGCTAAAACTGTTTGATGATAATTCAGCATATTAGAATGATTTCTGAAGATCATGTGACACTGAAGACTGGAGTAATGATGCTGAAAATTCTGCACTAATCAACGCAATAAATTATATTTTAAAGTATATTAAAATAGGACACAGTTATTTTAAATTGTAAAAATATTTCACAATATTACGTTTTTTGTTTTGTTTTTTAGTGTTAAGTTCTGAATCACAAACCCTTGAATCTTCTAAACAAATGAGTTCCTCTTTAAGTTTTTAAGTGCGATCAGAATATGCTTGCATGTGAATGAAAAGCCTTCGGTTGCTTTTAGTTAAGCTATGTCCTTACTCTAAACGTTTTTAAGCAGTAATGCGACATAAAGGACACTCACACTTTCCAGAAACATGGTCACATGACGATTCAGCAGTTTCCTAGAAGGAAGTGACTCTGCTTACCCACTGATAACACAGAAAACATTGATCTCGGTTTTGATTTGGAGTCACTGTTCAAAACTGATCTATTTGCAGAGCTGATTTAGGTCAGAATCACTGGATTTATCAAAATATGAGATTTGAATGCTCACTTTAACATATGTGATCTGAGGGAATAAATACTTTTAATAAAATGTGAGCTCTCTGAGAAAGCTTTTTACATTAGAAATATAATTGTCGTTTGTGTGGTATTTATGTTTACTAAATTAATTTAAAGAGATGTGGAAAAGTACAATGACATTTTTGTTTACTTTATGATGTGCTGGCTATGTTAGTTTGGACTTATGCTGACTCCTAGTCCGTATTATTGTAGTATTATTTATATACTATTATAGTATTTATAAATATTTTGAATGTATTAATATTTTTAATTTTAGTAATTTTGTTGTGCTTTTAAAAATTTTAACAGTTGTTTATTTATTCTGTTTAACTTATTCATTTTTAGTTTTATTAATTTTAGTACTTCAACTTATTTCACTTATTTGCAAAGGCAATATTTCTAATAATAATTCTAAATAATTTAGTTTTTTAATGTAATGTTTATATTTTATTTCAGCTTTATTTTAATTACTGGAAACTAATTGTAATAGTCTCAGTGATAACAATGATAGCATAGCTGATAATAATAATATCATTAATAGTCTTAATGATAACAGCAGTGTTGTGCCATGTTATTTTAGACTTAAACTGGCACCTAGTCAGTGTTATTTTAGTATTATTTATATACCGTTATATTATTTATTCGCGTTTTGATTTATATTTTATTTTTATATTTTCAGTTTTCATTTTAGTTTTTAGTTTAAAGTATAATAATTTTGTATGTATAATTTCGATGTGCTTTTGACATTTGTTTTTAATATTTCTATTTAATTTAATTAATTTATTTATTTCTAGTTTTACTAATTTTAGTAATTAAAGATATTTATTACTGTTATTTGCCAGGGCAACAAACACGTTAATATTTATATTTCGCTTTATTTCAGCTTTATTTTAATTACCGAAAACAATCTCAGTAGTTTTATAAACAATAACAACAGTGCACCTAGTGGTGTTGATACATTACAAGTGCAAAAGTTTTTATGCCAATGTAGTAATGCACTATCTGCAGTCCGTCAGTTTATTCTGTAAGTAAAAGTATCTCAGAAACCCTCTCTCATTAGTCAAAGCCAGTAGACTTCAGATGGTCACATGATCTCAAAATGTCTGCCCCCATTAGGAGACCCGCTCCTTGTAAAATAAATCTGCTTTTAATTGACTACTGATATGATCTCAAAAGTAATATTTCTATTTTGAGAGAAAATTAAAATGGACCTTTACTTTCTGAAAATGTTCACTTTCTCTTTGAGTAGGGGTGAAGCATGTGACTTACTGAATATTTGTTGCAACATGCATGGTGTTAGCAAAGAGTACGTGTTAGTTTTAGTTTGTTTGCTGAGGTATGCAACTTTGGCCAGTGAGAGTGTCCTATGACTGTGTTTTGATCACATGCTTTGTGAAAGGGTGTGTATGACAGTCATGTGACGTTTGAGCTGTATTCATTAGTCATCAGATAGATAAGTGTAGAAAACCTTCAGTCTCTGAACACATGCTGCCCAAAAAAACTTCTGTCTCTCCTGAATCTGAATCTCCCCATCATTCTATTTGGTCTACTTTGGATTTCATGAATGTCATTTGATTTGGAGAACTTACTTCTAGACAAAGTAAGAACACATTTTTAAAGAAAGCGGGTGAGTGTATGTCTGCACGCATGCATACACACACTCTCTGTAGTGTACTGAGTGGAATACCTGTGAAGATGAAGATTAAGAGTCGCAAGAAAAACACTGCAAGGAGGTTGTTCATTCCAGAGGACGCTTCATGGAACAGGTACACTGTGTGTGTGTGTGTGTGTGCACTTTTTGAGCCACTATACAAATATGGTAACCTTTTTGTTTGCTTATGAGAGGAATCTGCTCTAAAGAGTGTTTTGCATGTGAATGTGTGTGTATAGTAATGTAGTAGTTCTTGAAGCATTGTTACACAGCCGATTGTGTAACCCAAACTCTGAGACTTTTTCAACTTGAATAAACAAACAAGAAAATATAAAATATGTACTTAAATATGCAGCTTTGACCAATCTCAGCTACTAATATCAGAGTCGCTTATGATGATGCGGTGCTTCGGCCTAAATTATAATCAGCATATATATATATATATATATATATATATATATATATATATATCTATCCAATCATTTGTAATTTAATATATACATTTTTATTAAAACGTAAATAATATAAATTAAATATTTGTTTGTTCATATATATATATTTATATATTGCAATATATATATTCAAAATTAAAAACTAATTATAATTATATAATTATAATTATAATATAAATATAATACAAAAAATGTTTTCAGAATTAAATCATTTCAATAAAAACAAACATAAATTTCATAAACCTCTTTTTGAGATTAATTTCTGAAACAGTAAAATCTTTGTATTTATTATTTAGAATTTGTGAATGAATGTTGACATATTTCACTCAGCTAATCTGAAATGGTTCTAGATGTCAGTCAGTATGTGTCTGTGTGAACTGCAGTGATCATATGACACAGCGGTTGATGTTCATGTGACCTGAAGTATGAGGAAAATCACAAAAAGGATGTGTCGCAAAGGCTAATTCATTAAGAGGCATTGTTCTTTGCTTTTAAAAACTGAATCACTTAATTGTTAGTTAGGTGTGTTTTAGTAACAGTTAGTTAGGTGTGTGTGTGTGTGTGTACAGATTTGGCTACACCTATGAGGGACAAATGTTTGAAAATGTCCTCACAAATATAGTGAAACAAATATAATGTAAACTGCTTTCTGTGAGGGTTTGGTTTAGGATATAGTGTTATTTTAGTATAAAAACCATTGTGTTTATAAGGAGTTCTTACTAATATAACTTCTAGGGTCTATGTGTTTGTGTTTGTGTCAATGTGTAGTGGCAGTACCATCCCAAGCAAGTGTTTTTCTCTCTCTCTTTCCCTCCATCCATCTGTCTCTCTCTCTTATATACTGGCACACACACACACACACACACACACACTCACTCACGCAAAGTCTCAGTAAGAGAGGATAAAGAGAGCCTGTGCCCTCTGTGTGTGTGTGTGAAGGATAAAGGGAGCCTGTGCATAGCAATGTATTGTCCAGCAGCTGGGTTAGAAAAGACTGAGCACCATATCATCTAAAACACACTCACACTAACACTAAGCAGTCCGTATACAAAGTCCGTACACTCGACGCAAGCAGACACAGTGATTGCCAACTCACACATGAACACTGATAAAACAAACACACTGCATCATCTACGCAGTCAGAGAGAAGGGGTGCTGCCGACACCGTGTGTGTGTGTGTGTGTGTGAGGTTTTGTGTGACTTGTGCACTCAGAGCTCAGACAAGCGGAGATGGAGACTGTGTGCCTGTGTTTTCCGTCGTTAGACTATGGTGATCTTCTGATGTTTAATAGAAGAAACATGCAGCTGTGTGAATGGTCCACTTTTCGTGCCTTCAGCCGCTCTCTTGACCAGTTTCGGGCATCTTGTGATTGTTATTCATATCTATTTTGGATGTATATGTAGTGCTTGGAGGCTGGAAATGAATGTCTGATCACTTTA
Source organism: Cyprinus carpio (assembly GCF_018340385.1). Lineage (NCBI taxonomy): Eukaryota > Metazoa > Chordata > Actinopteri > Cypriniformes > Cyprinidae > Cyprinus > Cyprinus carpio. Next base: position 556,889 of record NC_056572.1, read on the forward strand.
TCATACACCAGGATGGAAAGCAGGTAGGGGGTGTGTAACTGTATGAAGAAAATGTGTTTTTGCATTTTAAGTATGGAACTGTGGAACACAAAAAAGAAATTATGAAGAATGTTAATGCTTCTCTTTTACATGCAGTGTCAGTGAATGATGAACAGGGAGTGACAAGCTCAGAAATGACAAATATAGCACTATAAATATAGTCCAAACAAGTCATGCGCTATATTCCAAGTGTTCCGCAGCCATAAAAGAGTTTTGTGTGAGGAAAAGACCAAAATGTACACTACAGTTCAAAGGTTTGGGGTCAGTAAGATTTAAAAAATAATAATAATAATACTTTTTTTTTCAGCAAGGATGCATTCAGTTGATCAAACGTGACGGTAAAAGTTTTACACAATATTTATATTTTTAACAAAACTTCTATTGATCATTGAGCAGCAAATCAGCATATTAGAATGATTTCTGAAGGATCACGTGACACTAAAGATGGGAGTAATGATGCTGAAAATTAAGATTTGCTTCATTTTACAATATTAAAATAGTAAATGGTTATTTTAAAATATAATATTTCACAATATGACTTTTAATCAAGAGACTCAAACATCAAAAAATTAAACTCACTCCAAACGTAATCAATAGCTGTAATTCACTGAAGATTTGAAGGATGAGGATCAATAAATGGTGAATTTCCAATACTTTGCTCATTTTATTTGTTGAATAATTGAAAGTTAGTCATTTTGAAATGGTCAGAAACCTATCTTTGGCTCAAATGTTGTTGTTGTTGTTTTTTGTGATGGACAATAGATGTTGTAGAGGAAATGTTTTCTCTTTTTGAACGTTTTGATCACGGTGACCTGTGTTTCTCTCTCTTTTAGTTGGGCGTCTGCTGAGTTCGATCTAGCTCAGATCAGGTTGATAGTGTATCAAGACTGTGAGAGAAGAGGGCGCCAGGTTCTCTTTGACTCCAAAGCAATACATAAACTGGACACATCCGAGCCGGTGAGTTAATGTGGTCTGTGTGTGTGTGTGTGTGTGTGTGGTGGGGGGGGGGTGTTTTGGGAGGAGTCACATGCTCTGTAATCCAGCTTGCTTGGATCTCATGACAGGTGTGACTGCTCAGCTAACTGGGTCAAAGCTTTTAACACTCATGAGACTGTGTGTGGGTGTGTGTAGGTTGTATCTTGATATTACTGTTTACCGAGGTTTGATTGAATATGAAGTTTTGGTATGATTTAGAAATGTTTTTATTATACACTTTTCATGTTAAGGATGTTTTAAGAGGGTCATGTCTTGGGAAATCAGACTTTTTCTGGAAGGTTGACGTTGTAGGATAGATTCTATTATTCTTAACGCGTGCAAAAAATAAATAAATACACAGAAGAACTTACCATAAGAATAAAATGTGGGAAACCTTGAAACATTCCTGACTGTTTAGCATCCTTCCTTCTGAAGGATCCCATCATTAGAAAAGTTTTTTGTGTGTGTGTTTTTTAAGAGGCTCGCATTTCACACGCAAAGTAATCTGTTCAAATTACTAGTCAAGTTAGGACTTTTTGGTAAAAAGGAAAAACGCTAGACCTCAGGGACAATATGCATACTATATTTTTAATGTTGTTATATTAAATTCTTCTATTGCTTGAATATAGACTTAAATCAAAGCTGTATTTTTTTGAACATCCACCCATCTATACTCATCCATCTAGACAGTTGTTATTGAATGTCTCTGGCTCTCTCTGAACAGAGTGTGATTTATTGTCAGTAAGTTGTCACATGATTGGTCTGTTTATTCAGCTCTTCAGCTTTTGTCACAGAGAGAGAGAGAGAGAGAGAGAGACAGAATTAACAGTGTGTGTGTGTGTGTGCACGTGTGTGTATTGCTATTGAATTGTCTCTTGTGGTAAAATATAGCTCTTGCAAACACTTTCCTACCATTGCTCATGTTTGTGTTAGCATTATTTGCTCAAAGATTTAGTTTAAATGGGTTTTGACCTGCAGATTATAAAAAGATAACTTATATCATGCATAGCGTTATTATTTTCAACTTGTGTGCACAGAGATACAGCAAAAAAATAAAAATGCAAAGGATTGGGGTTGGTAATATTTTTGTAAATGTTTTTAAAAGAAGTCTCATGTTAATAAAGTTGCATTTATTTGATCAAAAATTAAGGAAAACTGAAGTAACTATTTGAATATATTTTAAAATGTAATTATTAAGAAGATTTATTCACAAGAATTTTCAGCATAATTACTCCAGTCTTCGGTGTCACATGATACTTCAGAAATCATTTTAATATTCTGATTTGCTGCTCAAAAAACATTTCCTATTATTATGAATGTAAAAAACAGCTGTGCTGCTTAATATTTTTGTGGAAACATGATTCTTTTTTTTTTGTTTAGTTTTTTTTTTTGAACAGGAAGTCAAAAAAAAACATTTATTTGAAATATATTATTTATTTGAACTTTTGAAAATTGAATTTTTTTTATAACAATAACACATCTTTACTGCCATAAAGACATCTTTACTTTTTATATGTTTAATGAAATCTTGCTGAATTAATGCATCCTTAATTCAGTATTCAGTAAGTAAGAAATGAATTCAGTAAGTATTCATTTCTAATGTGTATATATATATATATATATTAGCATACATACATTATTTTGTTGCAAACATCTACTTGATTCTATATCAGCCTGTAAGAATTTAATTGTAACTGTTTCTTTTATCTTAAAGACCTCTGATGAAACCAAAACCCCCCCCAACCGGAGTGGTGCTTGCCATATCGGCAGCCAAGCAAGCGAGAAAGACAAGCCTCCTTCATATCAGGTTTGTTGTTTAGCCAGTATCATGAAACTTTATCAGTCCAAAAGTGCAGAAACCCTTTCATAAACTCTAATTACATAAGTATGTATGTCTTCTTAGAGCACTTTTATGTCACACTTGACTCGTTTGTGTGTTTAGTATACCAGACCGGCTCCAGACGTGACCATGCTTGGAGAAATGATGTTTGGCTCAGTTTCCATGAGTTATAAGGGTTCAACGCTTAAAATTCACCACATCCGGTGAGTATTTTGTGTAAACGTAATATATTTAGTAAGAATCAAGACCTTAGCAGTGTGATAATACTGTGTTACTGTGTGTGTGACAGGTCTCCACCGCAGCTGATGGTCAGTAAGGTTTTTTCTACCCGGTTTGGAAGCAGCACCTCTGAGAGTACAAATACGTACGTCTCTTGTTTCCCCTCATCTGCAATCTGCTGCTACACGAGTCTGCTCTCAGTCTGAGTCTGAGTATCACTCATTGTCTCCATTTTTTTTTCTTAAAGGCTACAAGACAGTTTTGAGTCGATGAGCCAAACTTTTCCTAGTCACACCAGCAGCATAGGTAAGATTAGTGCAAACACTTCTTCTTTCCTTCTCATTTTTGCACACCAAAAACCTAGTGAGCAACCGAGTGCCTACTGTACATAGACAACTTTTTTAAGTCCTCGTAACTTAACTCCTGTCACTAAGGCTGTTCCAAAAGGTAGGTATCTTAACTATGCTGTTTTTATGTGTTGGCCTACAAAAATACGCCATCCCTGTAGCACACTTTTGTGAGTGTGAGCATGCAGTATTCCATATTGGTCACTAATGAGGTTGCATTTTAGTGGGGATGCTGTCTTAGAAAGCAGTGTAGGCAGCACAGCAGCTCTCTAGGTTTCAGAGCATCACTTTTATCTGTCAGCATTCATTGACTGTTTCTTAAATCTTTCTGATTTTCACCCAAACATACTGTTTCTCAACATGGCCATATACCACTCCTCTTTTCAGGAGTTTGCCGCGTGCCTAGCGCTCCTCTGCTCTGCCTGGCTCGGAGCGCGTCTTTCTTTGCAGGTTTGTGTGGAATGCTGAAGCAGCGTGAGCATGTGTTGATCTCACATGCACATACCCTTTCGCTATGTTTTATTTTCTGCTGTGTGCTCTGTCTGACTATTTTAGCCCTTGACTGATTTTAGGCCCCTCACAAAATGCACTTCCTTCTGCCTTGTTTTAACATACACTGGTGATGCAATGGTGATGCAATCACAACAGCTAAGACAATGATATTTACACTGGATACTGATCTGCATCTCTTGTGATTTGGTTTGCAAAAAAATATTTTGCATCTGTTTACATCTGTATTTAGCGCTGTGCACTTGGATCAGTGAAACTGATGTTAATACCAAGTCTGAACAGTCATTGTGGGAAAGCAGCATTGTTATGGATGTGACTGCCAGGTTTCTAGGTTACAGGGGTTAACTAGACGCTTTCAGAAGGGTCCACACTTTTGCAGGTGCTTGGTGTATGGGTGTGTATGTCTGTGTGGGATACTAACCTGCATGCTTTTTTTGAAACATGCTTGGGAACCCAGCACCTCCATCAAATCACCCACTACGTGAAGCAATGCGGACACACTTCTTTACATTCTTCAGAATGCAGCTGAATGTGAGGGTGTAATGACTCTGTTTTTCCAGCCCACAGTAATCCAGTGGACATGCCAAGCAGAGGACACAGTGAGGATGGAGACAGTGGCATTGCTCGCTCAGGTATGCACACAAAAGGACAAAGTCAGAACATACTTAATGCAGATTCAAACTGGCTATATTGAACATGCATTACCGTTTAAAAGTTTGTGGTCAGTAACATATTTTTTATCAAGGAAGTTAATACTTTTATTTAGCAACGATGCATAAAATTGATCAAAATTGATTCATGCATGTTGTCTGTGAAGTGTGAACTCCCACTTTTCACTTCTGCAGCATCTCTGAGCAGTTTGTTGGCCACTCCCCTACCGTCACCTGGCTCCTCCTTCAGTAGTGGTTTGTCCAGCAGTTACCAACGGCGACTGCTCCGTAGCCAGGCCACCAGTCTTCAGCATGGCCCCGTGCCTCGCTGGTAAGCCTGAATATTTATATGAGGCAGTAAGAGATGAGAATATACAGATACGATAGATGTGGTCATTTGTGCATCAGGAACACTGAAGAAATGTTCAGCTTGTCTGACGAGAGCTGCAGCTCCAACCCTGTGATGATCCAGAGGAAGAAGATCGCCATCAGCATCATCATCAGCCTGCCGGAGCGAGAAGAGGAAAACCACAATTTTCAGGAGTTTTTCTTCTCACACTTTCCTCTGTTTGAGTCTCACATGAACAAACTCAAGACTGCCATCGAGAGGGTAAGTGTGAAAGTGCAGGAGAGTGAATCTAGTATTATTCTAGTAGGGAGGGGGTGCAAACAAATCCATTCAACAATGTATTACAGTCTTTTTTTCTTAGATGTTTGTGGATTTATTTGCAAAAACTCATTGGAATTTATCATTAAAAATTCAGTTTTTTTTTTTTTTTTTTTTTTTTTCAGAAAAACATGGTATAGAAAATAGGCTTAGCTATCATTATTTTATAGACCAAAAAAAAAACAAAAAAAACAACTACACTCATACTGGGTTATTATGCTCACTTATTCTGTTTATATGAGTTGGGTCAGACATATTTTAGTACAGCTTTTATGCAGAATCTAGGATGACCATGCATATTCTTTTTTTTTTTTTTGCTATTGACCTGCTCTCTATAGTCCTCATATATTTATATGTATGAATATTTTGACAGTTCTCTGTAGATTCCACCTATATGCTATACGCTATAATAACCCTGATGCATGCATGCGTTGTGACTTTCAGTAAGGATTATTTTTATTAAACATTTATACTTTATCCCTGAGTTCAAACTGTGTTTGTTTATTTTTCAGGCGATGATTGTGTGCAGAAGGATAGCAGAGTCCAGTCAGCGAGTGCAGGTCTATCTGTGTCGAGTGATGGAAGCACTGGGAGAATTCAGGTGCTGATATCAGTACACTCTGTGTATATTTGTGCATGTGTGATCTCTTTAACTGCAGTTGTCTATTTTTGTAGCAGTAAAGATGAATTTAAGCAGTCAGCAAAGGAGTGATCTTGGTATTTGAATGAAAAAATTACAGTAATGCTTTAATGTGCTTCTTGTTCTGCCACATTATAACTCTTTTGAATCTTGGTGCCCCCTACAGTATTAAACTTCCTTTATGATTCATGACCAACTTGGTGCAGAAGATATTGTTACAGAAGCCCTCAGGTTCGAGGGATATGAGTCTTGGGTTTGAGTCTCATCTGGTTCTCTGTTGGATGTAGGATGACGGTGTGGAACCTGTACATGGCTCCCCGCATCAGCGAGCCAGTCTGGCTTTCTATGATATCCCAAAGTACCGAGCGAAACCTACTGTGTCAGCGCTTCCTGAAGGAGATGAGTTTGCTGATGGAACACGGAGCCAAGAGCCAGTCAGTGATCTTTAACCTTTCAACTAAACATATTACTTCAAATCTTTAACCCTGTTCTTTTACTAGTACTGTGTAATCAGGGATAATTGGAAAATCAATTATTTGTTTCCATCACCATCACTGATCCTAAGCGTGTCAGGAAACACAGTTGGCCAGGTGTGTCTGTGTGGCAGTCAGTTATAATGAACAACTTCCTCTTGATTGCCTTATCATGTTGAGCTCTGATGGGACACTCGTGAATTATTCCTCTCATTTTTGTCTAGGTTTCTCTCAGCTCTCCTTACTGCTGTTCTCACGCATCACTTAGCCTGGGTTTCCACGGTGATGCCCAGCAGCATGCCGCCAATCAAATCTGGCTGCCAGAAACCTGCCTCCCAGACGGCGGACCTGTTGGCTAAATCTCACCCGTACAACCCACTGTGGGCTCAGTTAGGTAAGAATGAATATAGAATGATAATAATTCATATCAAATGAATCATCAGTGTGGCAGCAGTGCAAAAACAGCTTCATATTATTTAGCACTTAAGTTAGAAATACTCAAACAATAAAAATAATATGAAAAACGGATTTATAGAAGCAATTCCTTTTTTTCTAGAGTCTACATGAATAGCAATTCAATATAAACTATATATATATATAAATATATGTGTGTGTGTGTGTGTGTGTGTGTGTATGTGTATATTTATATATATATATTTATTTTTATATATATAACACACACACACACACACACACACACACACATATATATATATATATGTATGTATATTATATTTATGTGTATATATACTTTGTTGCTTAAATAAAATAATTATTAATGATGTAAACAGTCATATTCAAATGTTTAATATTTTAGTAATTAAATACTATTACTATTAAATATACTTTATATATTTTATATACAATATTGTATTGTAATGTGGGAGAATGGAACATTTCTTTGAAGTTTTTATTGAAGTTAACTTAATATTGTATTTTTGTTTAATGTATATTTGACTTGTTTCATGAAAATTAGTTTGAGGTCAAACTGTAATTGCCAGATCCTCTGTTGAAGACCCCTGGTCTACTTGCAGTCTCGTTTTTACAGTGATTTCATTTCCTTAAATGACTTGACTTGACTTATTTGAACTTTCACTTTTTCACAAAAATTCTTAAAAGTTTCAAAAAGAAACTTTAAATGACTAGTCCTGTATATGTTTTCATTAGCAATGATTCCCCAGTTTTATGTTGTGTGTTGTTGTTGTTTAGGTGATCTGTATGGTGCTTTGGGCTCTCCTGTGAGAGTGTGTCGAACGGTGGTTGTGGGACGCAGGAGGGAACTGGTCCAGCGAGTCTTGTATGTTCTGTCCTACTTCATTCGCTGCTCAGACCTGCAGGAACATGTGCAACCACAAGAACAGATGGACAATCCAGCCAGTCCCTGCACCTCTCAAACCACTGATCCCACCCCTGAAAAACCAGACCCATTAAAGCCTACTGCTTGTGTTATTGGAACGAGTGAAAAAGCACTGAACTCTGACTTGGGTAATGCTATTCCGGGCACCTCAGTAGAACAAAACCATGAGATACTTTTGACTGATACTAAATCAACCAGTCCATCCCCCAGCGTGGAATTGACCACTGTCAGGTCTGAATTTACAGAAATGGCACAGGAATGTTTTGGAGAAGACAGTGACTCTGTCGGGGGCGGATTAGAGCACATTTTGGCCAGTCAGAGTCCTCTTTTGCATCGGGTGCAGTTTCACATCGGCAGTCCCAGTGAGACAGCGAATGACGGACAAGCCGGGGGTCTGACTGGGGCAGGGTGTGGACGGGGACTAGACAGGAAGTTGCATCAAAGGCTTTTGAGTGACATACGGAGGAACGAGAGCTCAGATAGTGCTCTAGGTGACAGTGATGATGAGGAAACATCGGCACAAGAACTCTACGTGGCTACAGAACAAAACGAGTACGAGTTACCACTACCAAGGCAAGTGCAAACTAAGTTCAACATCTACACTCTACTAATTAAATAGGGTCATATGATGAGCTATAAAATTATATTTGATCTTTTAGGAGTCATTGTACTATGAAAAGAAACCGTAACATTCTCCAGAGTCCGAAAAGACTATTTATTGAAACAAAAAAACTAAAAAATTGAAACTGCAAAACAGATTCTTTGCAAACCATTGATGTAAGACACATTAATACATTTGAACATGTGATCGTTCACATATACATGTCAGTGTTGCCTATTCAGTGTTCAAAAACTTGGCCCACCTGTTCACATCTACATGTCAGTGTTGCCTATTGTGTTCAAAAACTTGGCCTTTTGTAGTGAAAAGAGCTGTTCACATCTACATGTCAGTGTTGCCTATTGTGTTCAAAAACTTGGCCCACCCTATGGAGCCAGTGTTAATCATTTCGGGCGTTCTTTGCTGGGTGGGTACTGTCCTCAGTACATGCCTGACTTTGCCTTGCATGGCATCAGTTCTGATCACAGGCTCAAACAGTGCCTCATGGCTGACCTCGAACACACTGTTCTCGTAAGTACAATTACATTTACAGTTAATACTGCATATAGGAAAGGATTCATGTAGTGTATGTTGAGTGTCATAAGCATGCTCCAGTTTTTAAGTCTCTTAGTTTTTATGTTTTGCACATGTAATTACATTAGCTTTCATGTTTATGGTTTTCATTTTTGTAGTAAAAATATTTTCAAATAGCCTACATTAGGGTGAAGTATGCACCTCTGTGTTTGTGCAGCATCCGGCGCTGGATGAACCAGTGGCCGAGGCTCTGTGCATCGTGGCGGATACAGATCGATTGAGTGTGCAGGTGTTGACGAGTCAAAAGCGCGTGTGCGAGGGCGGGCGGCTGGGCAGGGACGTGATGGTGTCCAACCTCGTACACACGCTCATCACATCAGTTCTGCAGCTTTATTTGTTCGATATAGATTGCGTCTTAGTTAGTAAGTATCCTTAACAGACATGTGAGAGTATTTTTAGTGTGGTGTGTAGTGTGGTTATCTAAGAAAGAAATTTATATTTTTATTCAGCAAGGGTGTGTTAAATTGATTAAAATCGATGGTAAGGTCTTTTACATTGATACAAAAAATACTTTCTATTCATCAAAGAATTTTGAAAAAAAAGTATCAGTTTCCACAAAAATATTACGCAGCACAATTGTTTTCAACATTGATAAATATAATAATTGTTTCTTGAGTACCAAATCAGCATAATGATTTCTGAAGAAAAGGCTTCTGAAAATTCAGTTTTGCCATCACAATAAAAAATTGCATTTAAAAATATATTACAATTTGAATACTGTTTTACTAGTGTAGATTCTAATTTCTTTTTTGTGTGTGTGTGTGTGTGTGTGTGTGTGTGTGTGTGTGTGTGTGTGTATGCAAACGTCATCTCAGTGTGTGATGCATCTGGAAGACCGGTTACAGGAGGTGTATTTTAAGAGTCGATCCTTAGCAGAATATCTGAGGGGACAAACCAGGGTCCCTGTGAAAGAACTGGGGCTGGCACTGGGGTAAGATCACACTACTTACTTACTCTGACTCTGTCTCTGAACCTGCACTTTAAGCAACTGTATGTACATTTCTTTTAGCATGAAATATCAAAATCATTCTGATGGTACACTAGCTTCTAATAAGGCTTCTGTTTTGTTTCTCACACTAAGTTTGGTGAGCATGTCCAAAATGCATGTGTAAAACTATTCACTGTTATTACGACAGCCTGGTTGTGCCACAAAATAAAAAAGGTCATTTGCGATAGAATTCTGAATTCTTTTTTCCCCTCATCATTCTACATTTTTTCTCAGAATTCTGAGTTTACTTCTTACAAACCAGATTTTCTCTGAATTCTGCGTTTACTTCAGAATAAAAATAAAAAGGTAATCGCAACGTTTTTTCCCTGCAGCTCTGAGTTTATATCACAATTCTGAGAAAAAAGCCAGAATTGCGAGATATCAACTTTTATTTTTATTCTGATGTAAACTCATGGCAGAAACAACTTTCCATAGAATTCCACTCACTGTAGAGGGCTCTAAAGTACACAGAACTACACACAGTTGCTTTAAGTCATGCATTATGGTAGTCTTAATGCAGAAAGCATCAAAAGAAATGTGCAAATGTATACATTTATCTATTTTTCTTTTCAGGATTGAGTCCAGTGACATTCCGTTGCTTGCCGCAGTGGCCAGCACACACTCACCCTACGTGGCCCAGATCCTTCTTTAAATAGACCAAGCAAGATTTATTTCACTTTAAGGACCAATCAGAATGTGTTCCTGTTCTGCATGGACCAGCAAGGATCTGATCAGATGACCACACCAATCATGATGCACTGTGCTCGACAACCCAGCCTTAATATTCCAATCAGAATGCCTGTATATGTATGTACGTACTGTACGTGTGTGCATCTAACTGTCTATAGGCTGAATCATGCACCACATTGGGACACTGGTTAATGCTCTTCTAATTTCATATCATGTCTTTTCAAGTCTTATATAAAAGGCAAGTCTGGAGACCGTAGATGTTATGGATAGAAAACATCACTAAGAGCAAGAATTTGAAGATGCATCTATTCATTTGATCCTTCCATAGAAGGATCTCTGAGCACTGCATCTGAATGCACAATAGTGTAGTTCATTAAGGATGAAAGCATATCTATAAAAATTACAGCCTCACGTTAGTTTACATCAGGAGCCATATTTTGTAGCTGGACACTCTTAGAAGAATTAGTTCCCCCAAAAATAAAAATTCTGCTATATTTACTCATGTTGTTCCGAATTTGCAAGACTGAGTTTTTTGTTCTTAAAAAAGTATCCTGGCCACTCTTACATATAATAAATGTAGAAGACAACAGGGGCTGCTACAAAATGCCATAAAATATAATTAAAGTACAATTATTTTATTCTCTGTCTTCTTAAGTGAAGACTCATTTTGAACACCTTTTGACATCTTCATTTTTTGGTTCCACAGAAAAAACTCAGTTATAAGTTTGTAACAACATTTTCATTTTTGGTTGAATTGTCCCTTTAAAATCTTACATTCCAACTGTTTGGCTCTAGAACACAGCTCTGAAACAATTTTAAATGAATGCATGAACATTTATTCAAGAAAAGCATCAGTTTTGTCCTGAAAGACTGTGTAGGTCACAACAGCTTTTACTACCTTTTGTTGGAATTTGATTAAATCAATCAGTTTTGGTAGTTTTCTAGACCAGAGTGATCTTAAGTTTTTATCATATTCCATAATATCTCTCCAGACAATGGCTTTTTAGATATTATTACAAAATTTGTGTGTGTACGGTACAAATGTGTATGCTTTAATCTCAGAAAGATGAGAGAAGGTTTACAGAATGGGGGAAGAGGGAGACTGGAGTGTGATATTAAACTGTTACTGTTAATCACTGGTCAGTCCACAGATCGTGGATTGCAGTATTAATCTGGTGCTACTATTGTGTCAAAGGCTTACTAAAGCACACGCACACTTTTACGCTCTGTCCTTGTGAACGCTTTGTGTCTTTCAGTGGTGTATTGCACTGAAAGACAAGTGTCACAGCAATACAACCCCAGGTTTGTGACACTAGAAATAAAATACATTTTAATTGTTTCACTTTAAAGATTTAGAGAAAGATGATTATTTTTGATATTTTCAAAGAATATTCTACCTCAAGTAAAAGATCTGAAAGTGGCCTGTTCTGAGCTTATGGTATTGATCAGTCAGTATTACATCCAGAATGCAGTGTGCAGATATATCTTCATCGAGTATATACTTAAAAGCTGCATTTCGGATTGAAACAAGCCTGTTTTACATGTCTCTAGTGTATTTCTGTACTAAAAGTAAATGTAAAATTGTCTTGCTTTTGTATAATTTTTTGTCGAGGTTGAACTTTGAACACTAAGGTTTTGCCACTTTCAGTAGTCTCTTGTTTTCCTTTTGGTCTGTGCATGGTGTTTACACGTATGGTTGAATGCAGTTGGGTATTTTGTCTGTGACAATAGGAATAAATTAAATAAATTGTCAAAAATTTGATAACTCTGCATTTTGTAATTGTATCTTCTTTTTCATGGTCCAGGTTGATATTAGATTATGATAGCAAACTTATATAGAGTTAAAGTTATCTTTGTTGTTCTTTCGTGGACAATCAGTCAATTTGAACTATGATTTTGAATCAATGGGTCTTATTCATTTCTGTGCACTAATCATATTTTATTAGGGAGGTGTATGAAGTTCAAACTCATGTATTTTTTGGAAGTAGACCAGTTTCGTATGATATCACACTTTTATTTTAATTCATTGGAGTGGTAAATAGATTTTTAAATATAAAAATGAACAATTAATTATTAAAATAAAGTGATGCAGCAGCATCAAGAACAAACATGATCTAACAATGAACAAAAATATATTTATAAATGAATATACTTAACATAAATGATACATTTAACCAAGATTAACACCAAGATACATTTATGTTGTGCAGAAGACGACATTTGTAACGATTTTGTATTCGAATACAGAACATGAGGATGAGTCGATGATGATGACAACTTTTCTTTTTTTAGGTGACCAATAACTTTAATGTTGGACTACAAAAACAACGAGATCTTCTTTTATCCTCTACAGAAGACAGTGGAAAAGAACGACGTGAGGGTTAATGATGTAAATGATCACCGAGTATTCACTTTTTGACTAACTATTCTTTAATTGCATGCGCTCGAGCGTTATTGACACTCTCCAGTACAGTAGGTGGCGGAATGGATTGTTTTCTCTACGCTTCTGAATCTGATGCTGTTTCCCGTGACGATTCTATTGTACGTGTGACTCCAGGCCAGTGCCTCGAATAATAACCATCATGGACAGATTTTGCATGTATTTCTGGATGGTATCAGAGGACAAACCCGGACTGTCTGAAGACGCATGAGACAGACGTGAAAAGTAGGTGTGTTTCAGGACTATGTGAGAGAACTGGGCTCGCAGAGTAGCCAACATAACTACTTGCTTAATTTATTGCTCATTTAAACAAAGAACTCTCTCAATATACTCTCATATCCACATTTTCTTTCTCTGTCCTGTTTTTATTATTAGAACATACGATGTGTGTAAATATGACACCCATACAAGCGTTACATTAAACTCCTTCTTTGTTTTATCTTGCAGTATATGGAGATTTATCATGACTTTATGTTTGAAAAGGATGTAAATTATATATTTAAGTCAGACTAGAGTTTTGAGGCAGATGTTTTTGTTTTGCATTTCGATGTGCAGATATATATATACATATATATATATATATATATGTATATGTGTGTGTATATATATGTATATATATATATATATATATGTATATATATATATATGTGTGTGTATATATATGTGTATATATAATTATATATATGTATGTATGTATGTGTGTATATATATGTGTGTATGTGTGTATATATATATATGTGTATATATATGTATGTATTTATTGTGGACACTTGTGTGTTTTTTTTTTTGTTTATGTGTGTGTGTGTATGTATGTGTGTGTGTGTATTGCTTTTAATGATCTGTGTCTTGTCACTGTTATTCTGTTTGTGCTGTGGAAACTTCTGTCACCAAAACAAATTCCTCGTATGTGTAAACACAGCTGGCAATAAAGCTCTTTCTGATTCTGACTTCACCACTTACAGTATTCACCTTAGCAACCATAGCTTCCACTGTACAGTTATTGTTACTACCACAAAACTGGTTATAAAACATCGAAATTAAACAAGATACCAGATTCTGAGAGCTTCTTACGTTGTTTGATAAGGTGGTAATAAGGTGCTCCCATTATAATTCATAACAGATTTAATGTCGATTCTAGTAAATGCAGCATTTTGCTGGAAACGACTGTTACTCTAAAGTGTTTGTTTAGGATTGACAAAACTTTAAGAAACTGAATTTTCTGAAATTGCCACATATTTGAAGTATTTGTCTTCTTTACTTGCATATGAATAATTGTTAATGTTTTTCATGTTATATTTGAAAATGAAATAAATTAAATGGCACACACTGTATAAAGGTACTAGATCACATCATTTTCACAACTTTTTATGTACTGAAAGACGTTTCAACAACTAAATAGTTGGCATTAAACAGTACTGTCCATTAAACACACTGTACATCTATTCCACGCTGCCTCCTTTTCATTCCTGTCAAAATTAAACATGGCTCTACCCTGACTAAAGTCTGTACTTACATGTCTGATTTTGTATACACTATGTGGCTGAATTATGTCTAGTCTGTATTGTTTGGGCATTAAATATTTCTCCATTTCGTCATCTATTCTTCATTTGTCCTCAGGTCATGGATTTCCCAGGACATTTTGAGCAGATCTTCCAGCAGCTGAACTACCAGCGGCTGCATGGACAGCTGTGTGACTGCGTGATCACGGTTGGCAGCCGTCATTTCAAGGCCCACCGTGCCGTGCTGTCCGCCTGCAGTACGCATTTCCGAGCACTGTTTACTGCTGCTGAGGGAGACGCCAGTACGAGGATGATCCATCTGGACTCGGAGGTGGTGACGGCTGAAGCGTTTGCTGCGCTGATGGACATGATGTACACGTCCACGCTGATGCTGGGAGAGAGTAACGTCATGGATGTCTTGCTGGCCGCTTCTCATCTGCATCTAAACACTGTGGTGAAAGCCTGTAAGCACTACCTTACAACTCGCACTCTTCCCATGTCTCCCCCGGCAGATCGTGGTGGTCAGCATCACGCCGAGCCGCAACAAGCAGCAGCAGCTGCCAACTCTCATCTCCAGCGCTCATTTCTGCTGCAACAGCTCGGCCTGAGCCTGGTCAATTCTGCCCTGAGTGGGGCTGAAGATGGGGGAACGGGGACCGGGAGGAGAACGGGTTCAGCATGTGCCAGCGGGTTGGTGGATCAGCACGGTTCTCACCCGACACGGCGTTTCCTGAAGCGCAAACAGCCCTTTTCCCTGATCACTTCGGAACGGGGGAGGCCACGCCTCTCCTCGCAGGTGCAGGGGATTGTGGGTGAATCAGAGGGGCGTGTGGGTGGAGAGGAGCTTCTGTCTCCAGATTCTCACGGTAAAATATTGGATGGGGTCATTCCGGGGGATGATGGAGGTTTACTAAAGCACGATGAGTATCGAAGGGGACTCACCCATGAAGACGTGCAGCTTCCCACTCAGTCAGATGGAGGGAGGGGAGCAGGACCGGAAAAAACGCTGCTGTTGCCGCGTAAAGAGGAATACCCGGATGCGAGCCATCACCATAGCGAAGGGATGAAGATAAAGAATGGAGGTGAGGAAGAAGAGGAGCAGCAGCAGCACATGCAGGTCGTGGTGAAGACTGAGCCACTGAGTTCACCTGAGGCTGTTGATGAGACTAGCGATGTTACGTCTCAGGCAGAAGGGAGTGACCAGGTAATTTAGTGGGACTGTAATGGATGTATTTCGTTACTGGATTTTAGGTCCACCTGATTTGTGAGTGTTTCTGCAGATTGTTCCAGATAAGTTAGTATTTTGCTTCCTACATTGTCCCAAACTACATGCCTCTCCATTTTGGAAAAGTAGAATTCAATTTATATAAATTTTCAAGAGGCAATGCTGTATTATTAATGATCATAATCAAGATACACCCTTTCATTGATTATTATTTTAATTTTTATGTTAAAAACTTGCACACTACTGTTCAAAAGTTTGAGGTCAGTAAGATTTTTCTTCTTATTCTGCAAGGAGACATTCAATTTATCAAAAGTCACAGTAAAGACCTTTACATTGTTTCAAAAAAATTATATTCAAGAATGCTGTTATTTTGAATTTTGTGCTTAATAAAGTATCTTGAAAGAGTCCTTAATTTTCCAAAATAAAAATAAGCAGCACAAGAGTTTTCAACAATGAAATTCTCCAAATCAACGTTTAGAATGATCTGACATTTATTAGAATAAAATACATTTTCTAATATATTTAAAAGTTATGTTGAATTTTAATAATATTTCACAATATTTCAGTTTTAGACTATTTCTGATCAATCGTAGTCTTGGTGAGCATAGAGATGTCTTTTAAAAATGTTACAAAAATTGTACCGACCCAAACAAAGAAGCAAATTTTACAATACATTTATTCAAGTTTTAATTTTTTATTTGTTGTAACAGTTTTGCTTGATTTGCTAGACCAAACAAAGAAGCAAATTTTACAATACATTTAAGAAGCAAATTTTACAATACATTTGCGGTCTTATTTTATTGCCGGTTCAAAATATATTATTGAAACTATTATTATTATTGGCAGTTTTAGAGTTTTCAGTTTGTAGCCGTTCTACTAGAGCCATACTTGCACACATTGCCTATGCAGAGATGAGCTGCATGGGAGTGTTACTAAGCTGGCTGACAGGTAAACTGACTTGCATTAAAGGGACTTTGTAAATACTTGTGATGTTTCCTCAGGTGGAGCCAGTTGGAGAAAAGCTGGAGCTGAGTCCTGAGGGCAGTGAGCGCAGCTACTCCGATCCCCAGCCCAGCTCTGAGCTGCTGATTAAACGAAACAAGGGCTTAGGAGCAGCAGAAGACAGAGGAAGAGGAGAGCAGCTCTCCTGCAGTGATGCTCTGGAGTCCTCCTCTGGATTGCATATCTCCAGTTTCCTCAGTGCAAAGGCCTTTGCTGGCAGAGGGGCGTCATCTAACCTTGCTAATAGTATTGACAATATTCCCAACACTACAACCGGAGAGTTTCAAGCAGACCACAATTCTGCTCGCTTCTTCCTCCCAAACGATTCCATCAACACTTCATCGTCCTCTCTGCAGCTCCTTCCGGGCGATGCACAGGTCTGCTCTGACCTGCAGCCAGAGTCACTTCTTCTGCGGCCACTGCATGATGGTATAGCATCATCCTCTTCATTAGCAACGTCCCGTGGTGGATCGGTGGACCAGCTCGCGCTTGAGTTCCAGCGGAACATTTTGGGATTGCAGGCCTTCCCTCGTTCATCCAGGGGTGGCGCCGGAGGGTGCCAAGCATACAGGCGCATCGCTCCCAAAGGTGCTTCAACACTTACAGACAGCCCTCAGCAATTTGGCGCTGCCTCCCCGTCCTCTTCCTCCTCAATGCTTCTCAGTGGAGTAAACTTTGAGGGTTCCGTCACCGCGGGGCAAAACGGCGGCAGCTCAAACTTGAACCCGCTCCCCCGGTTGACAAGAGCCTCTGCAGATGTTCTGTCCAAATGTAAAAAGGCACTTTCCGAGCACAATGTGCTAGTGGTTGAAGGCGCAAGGAAGTACGCCTGCAAGATCTGCTGTAAGACGTTCCTCACTCTGACGGACTGCAAGAAACACATCCGAGTTCATACGGGAGAGCGGCCGTACGCCTGTCTGAAATGCGGCAAACGCTTTAGTCAGTCCAGTCACTTGTACAAGCACTCAAAAACAACCTGCTTACGATGGCAGAGCAGCGATATGTCTAACGCCCTGCTCTAATTCAGCACAATCACAGGCACTCCAAAGACACCATACAGGGATGACCAGTTAGTTAGACCCATTAGTTTCTGACTGTTCTTACTCTACTGAATGGGAAGATCTGTACACCATAATCACACATCCACTGTTGTAGTAGCTATAGGAACTTTTTTAGGTGTTTCATGACTGTAGTATGATGTTAACATGCCATTGATTTTACAAATTGAAGGGATGGTTCACTCAGAGATGTTATTCTAGACTTGTGTGACTTGTAAAGTGTTTACACGTTCTTTTGGTTCTTGTTCATACAGTAAACGTAAGTGGGGTCCAGTGTTTTTTATGGAGAAATTTAGTTGAATCAGTCTTCAGAATATTTTTTTTTTTGACAAAAAGAGTTATTGTTTGTAGTAAAGGTTTTGTTCTTTTTTATTGTGAGTAAGTGATAAAGTAATTTTGGTGTTTGGGTGGACTATCTCTTTAAGTTTCACTGTGAGATGTTTTTAATAGAATACAGAGATGGAGATGTCTGCTTTAAGTGTTGCAAGCAGATGTCAGACAGAAGCTTAGTAGCAGAATCAAATGTCATGAGAATAGAAGCTTTGAAGTCAGAATTGTACTGTCGGCTGTGTAGCAAAGTATTTTAGCTTCTGATGTTTTCTGTTTGTTTTGATCTGAAGCATCAAAAGGAGAGAGTTGGTCATTTTTCATTTAGGTGCACCTTTAGGTCAGTGGTTCTCAACCAAGGGCCCCGCTAGGTGGCATCTTGCAAACTTTTGGTAAGTCTTAAGGGTATTTCAATTTAGTTATATTAACATGATCTTGATTAAAATCTTAAAAACACTTGAAGATGTACAACATTAAACTGACATCATATTTTTGCCTTTATTTGTTTTATTATGATATAAGTATCGAGCTAAATCTCCAGCAAAAGGGGGTCCTTGGAGTCAAAAAGGTTAAGAACCACTGCTTTAAGCTTTGTTCCAAAAAAAAAGTGACGTGACATTCAGCCAAGTATGGTGCCCCATACTCAGAATTCGTGCTCTGCATTTAACCCATCCGAAGTGCACACACACAGAGCAGTGAACACTCACACACACACTGTGAACACACACCCGGAGCAGTGGGCAGCCATTTTAACGCTGCGGCGCCCGGGGAGCAGTTGGGGGTTCGATGCCTTGCTCAAGGGCACCTAAGTCATGGTATTGAAGGTGGAGAGAGAACTGTACATGCACTCCCCCCACCCACAATTCCTGCCGGCCTGATGCTCGAACTCACAACCCTTCGATTGGGAGTCCGACTCTCTAACCATTAGGCCACGACTTACTGCTTTAAGCTTTGTTCCAAAACTGCCTATATAGGCAGCATCCTTAGAACTGAACTGAATTTATAGTATTAAGGTTGCATCAGGATACTGACTCTTTCTGTGTCAACGAGAGATTCTGACGGCCACTTTACCAATTGGCGATTGGCTCTTTTATTTAGAAGGTGGGACTTATTCCACCATATTTTGAATTGCACTTTCTCCCACTCATAGTAATGAGTGCACTTTCTTGTGTCTAAAGTATTTGGTTTGATGTTAGCATGTTGGTAAGCTAACAGAGTTATTACACATTATTGTATATTTTTTAAATATGTTTAATCAGTATTTTAAGTGTATTTATTATCATGCATTTTGAATGCATTTTTTCCCACTGAGCTTGGTACAATGCATCCTAGTATTGCCTCCACTGTGCGGGATACATGTGATGCTGCTTTAGAAATTTGTCCAGCACCAAATTCCTTATGGTTCAGTCTTCACATGAAGAGAATGGCAATGACGCCTTAAAATGCTATCTAGGTTGTCTACCAGAATCACTACTGTTACACCTTTACTGTTAGAAGTAAAAAACTTCAGAAACCCTCCACCTTCCCCAGCTCCACCTGTATAGACCTGCTGTGGGGTTATTTTTATTTTTCTTATTTCTTACATGCTCACAGCAGCATATCTGTGAATGTATTGGAAGTAGCAAGTCTGTATTTCCTCTGTTGCCGCAGCAGTGTAGCAGATCTATATTCTGCCAAGACCAAACTAAATAACATTGTCATGTATTTTACCACGCTCTCTGAGAGTTGTCATGACAGAACTGATTTTAGCACTGACAGAATGGTAGACTATGATGTTTATGGGTACAGTTTCCATATTAGCATTTCTTAAAGCACTTGCTTACTGATTAAATTCATATTGATGAATTTGAGTGCTAGCTATTGGTGAGGTTGTCACTTTAGAAAAGGATGTTGCATTCATGTGCCTCTTTTGACCTTCCAGTGCACAGAGAGAAAACCATTATGTAAAAATTGCACCTTCAGTCTTTAAGGCTATAATGTTTTATGGGTTGTGGAGTAATACATACTTGATACATACATACTTGTAAATGAAAATAGATGTTCAGTCATTGTGTTAGTGGTTGTTTATGGATACTGTTAGCGGTAATAACAGTCTTGTCGTAGTACTGTGTGACGTCTGAGTGTTGTCTTCTGTGATGTTTTTAATGCTGTACTGAGAGTCAAAGTCCTTAAATACTTAAAGTATAGCCGTTAAGATTTAGAAGCTGCTTTTATAAACATTCCAACCTGTAAATAAGCTGTTACTGCAGAATAGTAACATTTTATGCCATCTTTAATTTGACAGTAGTAATGATTTTGCCTTTATGGTATATATTGCCCCTGTTTGAAATCTTGTTAGATTGGATGGACTTAAAGATTCTTCTGAATATGAAAAATTATAACCTACCCCCATATCAAAAACTATAAATTCATCCAAAATAAAATGGAGACATATAAGTCTAAATTATTGTACTTTATTATTTTTTGTGTTTTTTTTTTTTTTTTACATGAACGTTGACACTTGAGTGTTTATGAAAAAGTTTTGTTACAACATTCCTAATATAATCAGCAAAATATACTGAACATATCAGAAATCCAAAACATGTTTGAACTCTCAATTTACTCGTTAATTGTAAAACAGCAGTTGACCTTAAATGTTTGTGCATATGTGTTAAATGTAACTAATTATACAGGACTTTTTCTTTAAATGACCTGAATCACAATGGAAGTAAAACAACTGCCTTATGTGATTTTTTTTTTTTTTTATTGATGCTCAGATCTAGAGATGCCAGAAGTGAAGGAATTAATGTGAGTCAGTGTAATGGCTATCAATCGCACAATGTTAGAGCACTCATTTTTTTCTACTGGCTTAAAGAAGAATTAAGTGAATAAAATCATGAAGAATGCTATTCATTCAGTCTGTCTTTTCATTCATGTATTTGTGTTATTTTGAAAGGGATGACTTAAAAGTTCCAAACTGGCAACATATTTGAGGACTGAAAGATTTGCATGGATCTCACTAGTGTTTGCTCTTTGTAGATGATTGATCTCAGACTGTGAACCTTGCCTGTGTGCTCACAAACACTGGGCTTTTGATGTTACAACACATACGTGGGGTCAGCACTGTTGTTCTTTTAAAGGAATAATTCATCTAAAAAAGACAATTCTGTCACTATAAACTTAAGCCATTAATGCTTTATGCTTTTTTTTTTTAAACCAAGCTACAGTCCATGTAGTCCACTTTGCTTCTCATTTGTTTGACATTTATGTTGTACTTCTGACATTTATAGACTCATTTTATATATTTTTTGTAGGGATACATGATATACAAGTTATCAACCAATAATAGACTTTTTTAAATTACTGGTATCGTTCAATATTTCATTTTTAATTGTGATGCTCATTTTCTATATTTTTGCCACCTAAATTGCCTTTGCCATCAACTAACACAATAGATCAACACTTAAGTTCAAAAACACCAATATTCAAAAACACTATTAAAAGGAATCTTTAGCAAAACTCAAAATGCATATCCATTTGTAACATTGAAAATGATTATTTTGTTAATTCAAAATTATAGATTGGCTATTTATTGGTTATTGGCTTTAACATGTAAATAGTTAATTTGTCTTTTTTTATGACAGTTGTGGTCACTATGAGATGTGTGAAGATTTTTCAGAAATTCTCTGTCCCATTAAAAAAATAAAATAAAATTCAGAATTTTCAATTTGGTTGTCTAGTTCTACAGCTTGAGTTCTTTAGGCATGGGTTCTCCTCTGAGTCCAGCCAGCAGGTTGTTGGCAGCAAGAGCAGACATGGAGTTCCGTGTCGTGTAGGAAGCACTGGCAACGTGGGGAAGAATCACTGTAAATTCAAACATGGACACAGAATATTAGATTTTTTTCAGAAAACACCTGCCAAATACTTTAATAAAATGCATGAACGCATGTGCATGCTTACCACAGTTTTTGAGTGTGAAGAGAGGATGGTGTGTGGGCAGCGGTTCAGGTGTGGTGACGTCCAGCCCGGCTCCAGCGATCAGACCGGTGGACAGGGCTTCATACAGGTCCTCCTGATTAACCACTCCTCCTCTTTACAATAACAACACAAACACAATCATGCAGTGAAGTGCCGAGAGTCGCTAGTGTACTGTGGTTCATGTTCATTTGAGGTAAATAATATAAACAGTTTATAAACATGACATTTGCTGCCTTTTTTTTTTTTCATTACAATGACATATGTCTTCATTTACACTTTAAGAAAATACTAAAAACTACTGGTAATTTTCTGCCAGGATGTTATTTACAGAATTTCCTATAATCCTACATCACAATATAATGCAAAACAATCTCTACAGAAAATTCCTTCACATTAACACACATCGTGCCTAGTTTTTACAGACTTTTATTAGAGTGTAAGCCAGGGCTGCAACTTCGGTCAAATTGTATTTGATTAAGGTTGGAGATAAACTCTGCAGGACACCGGCCCTCCAGGACTGAAGTTGCCCAGCCCTGGTTTAAGGTGTATTAAACATGAACATATGCCCTGCACCTTATAGAGTTTACACTTCAAGCGTCAACTGCTCAATTTTAAGTGGTATTCACTGCAAGACAGAAACAGTGTGTTGATCTGTTTCATAAACCTTAGATTTATGTATCTTGATTAACAAACATTATTTTTTTTCTTCTGCAAAAATTATGTTGATTAATTCTTGCAATTGCAAGATAACAAACACCTGAAATTTGAGCCAAAGTAACAAAAATTATCTAAAACCAAGCATTGATATATATATAAATATAAATAATGTTATATAAATAATGATAAATTAAAAATGGAAAGAATGTCTTAGTGCTACCTGCTTGTGTTGATGAAGATGGCGTTTTTCTTCATCTTGGAGAAGAGATTCCAATTGCAGATGCCATAAGTCTCTGGAGTCAGAGCACAGCATATGGCCAGAAAATCAGACTGTTTGGCCAGCTCATCTAAAGAGACTAAAACACACACACACATACACACACACACACAGTTCATTTATTTGCTACCTTGCAACTCCAACTGTCATGAAGGTTCTGTGAAGATTTTCCCACCATATTCGGCCTCTATCATATTTGCAAGCTCAGGTCTCAGCGCCACATCTGTGTAGATGAACTTTTTCACCTTAAACGGCTTCAGACGCTCGGCGATAGCCACACCTACCCAGCACACACACACACACACACACACACACATGTAAATTAATCTGACATATTATGACACCCACCTAATAAATGATTCAGAAATTATATAGAGTCATAAAACCATCCTACTCCTTACCAATCCTCCCTAGTCCCAAGATGCCAACTGTGCTGTTTGCTAGTTCATGACCACACAGCCATAAAGTTCTCCATGTTCCCCAGCCACCTCTAAACACAAGTATAAATCAGTATGCGTCAGTGCATGATTAGCTAGCAAATGTGTAAGTTTTGATGGCTATTAGTACGTTTTAGCCTCATGTGTGGCCTCAATGAGTCTTCTGGACGTAGCGAGTAACAGGGCAACCGTCAATTCAGCAACGCAATCAGTCAGAACATCCGGAGTATATCCTACACGTATTCCCCTGGAAAAAACACAAGCCAAGTCATCAAGGCACAGTTAAAGAAATTCACATCTAAATATTACTCATGCAACTGACCTTTTCTTGAGCTCATCCAGAGAAAGATGATCAAAGCCCACTGACATAGTGCTGATGACTTTTAGATTTGGACCTGCATTATTGAGACACGCATTCAATACGTCACTGCATTTGTCCTGATTCGTTTCAACCTACTGATCATGCATCGCAAGCTAACCTGCAGCATTCAATAGTTGTGCGTCAATCTTCTCTGTGAGCACACACAGTATTCCTTCGCAACCTTTGACCCTTTTCAGCAGCTCCACTCGGGGCACAGGGTCATCAGAGTCCCACATCTCAAACTGCACCCTAAGATTGTGTGGGCAGAATTGAGAATTAAATTAAATTCATACATTTCTTTTTGACAGAAGAAAGAAGGCATGAACATCTTGGATGAAATGGGAGTGAGTAAATTATTAGGCAAGTTTTATTCTGGAAGTGAACTAATCCTTTAAAGAGTGAGAGAAAGATTTGAAAAGAGAGCAGTTCAATGATTTACATGTAAGTAGCAGACCATAAACTCCCAAAACAAAGTTATATTGACTAAAATGGCACATCATCAAAAGACAGACTTTTTTGTTTTCTTTGACCCTGACATTGTTATTTTTATTTCTTTACTGTTTTCAAATCTGCATAGAAATGAGTCTGATACACCAGATGACTAATGTTCAAAATGGGAATGCTGAGCCAATTGGTCAAAAGATTTTTATTAACTTTCTCTCTCTCAGTTATACATTACAGTTTTCCACATGTTGAAAAAATGTAACCTATGAAGGTCTTGTTGGGGTAGACTCGGTTGTGTCCATGTTACATATATTACTTGTTAATATAATGAATTAAATAGCATTTACAATATGGTCTAGTTAATTCATTAACCAACATGAACTAGCAGTGAGCAATATGTTTCAATTATTAACCTTTATAAATGTTAGTTAATAAAAGTAGCTACAATTTTTCAGTTCATGTCTGTTTACAGTGCATTACTGTATATTAACAGCTACAACTTTTGATGAAATGAAATGTCTTTGTAAATGTTAAAGCTTAATAAATGCTGTAGAATTAGGCCAAAGTTCATTATTAATTCATGTATGTTAACTTATGTAAACAAGTTAAACCTTACTGTAAAGTAGGCTACCTTGTCACGTGTTGTGTTGCTCCATCATTTTACAGTACACTACATGTACTCACAGTGCAGCATATTTAAGAAAGTACTGGATAGTATAAGGTTGCTAGCCTACATAGGGGTAGGGTCAGGGTTAGTCCCTGCTTATTACCCATTTATTGTAATTAATATAATAAGTACACAGTATTTAATACATGCGGAACTGAACTGTAAAATAAAGTGCTACTCAATTTTTTAGGTAGCCTATTTATTTATTTATTTATAAACTTTGCGGACATAAAAATGTTAAGTCAAATAATACATTTTAGGCAAATAACAACCTTGGAGCACATTTTATGAAAGTAGCTGGTGTAAAAAATGTTTGTTTCAACCTACTGTCCAGATTTGCGGAGAATGTCCAGTCCCTCCGGCGGCACCTTGCGCGTCACAAACACTTTCGGTAACGTGGACATCGCGCGATTAAATCCGGTGACGGTACACGGGGCGATTCTCTGCAGCCTCCCGAGCGCTGTTCTGCTGCACCACATTACGAGCATTATCAATCAATTCAGGGACCTGAAGTCAAGGATGACAGAAGTTGGAAGAAGCAGCAGGGGCTGTGTGTGGACAGTTTGAGGGGAGGAAACGAATGGGTGGTCTGTCTCTCCACACAACAGAGAGCACATATGTCGGATAAATATGTGTTTTGCTTGTATATTTGTTTTTACATTCCAAAGTACCATAACTAATCACAACACACGGTGTATGCGTCTCAAGTTCTGCTATCTGTGGTATTGATTTTGTTTCAGTCAATCATTAATTAGGGTCGCAAGCAAATGTTTATTGTAATGAATGAAAAATATTAAAATGCACTTTAACAAATGCAAAAGAACATGCATTTAAAACTAAACAATAGAATTCAAATATATCTAATAAATAGAACAAAAAATGCTTAACTTAACCTATTTATAATAACTATTAAAAATAACAAAAGACTAAATAAAAGAAAGAAAAAACAAAAACAAATTTAGGACTCTGTGTTCCAGTGATATCACCCCTGTGAGATGTTTTTATGAATCTGTAATTATTGTAGTTCAAGGATTCATATGCAACTGAGTCAGGAATGTGTGTGTATGACAGTTTCTGGTCAATGTTTTATAGGTCTCTTTGTCAATACAAGCAGTTTTTTTGTACTTCTGACTTAACCAGACAGTCTTGTGCTGAAACAGTAGTGTTTATAGTGTAGTTTTTAATTGTAGTGTATTAGTTGATGGGCAATATTTTCGGCCTTCATCTGAATAGTTTCCCATATCAGTCCCAGTTTGGTTTGTGAGGAGCCAGTTCTTTCTACCAGAAAGTAGTAATGGAAAGTGTGCCACAGCGATGATTTCGCAGTCTGTTATAAATAAATGACACTGCAATACGTGTCTGGAATGGCTTGACAAAGTCCAATAGACCTCTCAACCTTAGATACAAAAAATATGAATGACCAGGAAGGTTGTAGCCGTCTTTCAGATCTTGAAAGGTCTTAAGCCCTGGCAATGAAATATATCTCGCTAACATATAAACCTTGATCAGACCAAGGCTTAAAGCCAAAAGGTTTATTTCCAGATTGTAGCCTAAATAATAGTTATTCCAAATGGGTGATGAAACTTATATTAAATCTTATAAAAAGAGCATAATAAGACCCCTTTAAGAAAACAAAGTGAAGAAAGAAAAGAAAATATACAAACAGGGTACATCAACATCTTGAGGAACAAACAAGATACATGACGTGCATTGTAAATCAATCAAAGGATCAATTTAAGGCAAGTGGGGCCACTGCAGACTACCAGGAGCCCGAGGGGGCCCTAAGATTTAAGGTGGCACAAGGGCCGTGGGAAGAGGTTTTAAGTTGGGGGTGCTGTAGTGGGAGGTGCATTTTTTTGCGTGTCAGGTGGACACCTCTTAATAATGTCTAAGTCTAATAACAAAGTAAACACACACTAATAAGAATTAAACATATTTATACCAATCTTGTAACCAGACTCCGTTGCACATAGCAGACACGTACAAATAGCCAAGATAGTTAAACAGCTCCAAAAGGTTGTCGCGCACAGCGGACGTCTTCGCCTTGACGTTCAACGTGAGGTCAGTTGACAATGATGCATTCTGGCTGACCTCCCAGGGCGAGTTTTTTAAGGCGACCTTATTTAGAATGTGTCACTTTATGGTTTCCATGGTGACGCGTCATTGCTTGTCACGTGACACACCGCAACAACAACAGAGCTGAATGAATGATGATCTGCTTTTATGTCATTTTTCCTTTTTATTCAAAATATTCACAAATTTGTTAGATATGGCATGAAATATCTGATATTCCGATTGTCAAATATATGCAAGTGGAAGTGTTTTAAAACACATTTTTAACGATCGCGTTAGTTGAGCTGTATGCGCGACGGCATCTTAGTTTGTGCCGCAGACGCAGTTCAGAGAATCGGATCTGTTGGATTTACAACACGTGAATTCATCCACTTCTCCCGAAATACATAAAAGTAAGTGGCTGGTGAACTGGGAGAAGAATAGAGTAAACTTTAAAGTTACTTACACATGTGTATCTGATATGAATAAAACAACGTGTCTAATTATAATGGAAAGGATTATTATTATTGCCTCTTCCTTTGACATCAGTGTGTATTTTACAAACTCTAAATGTATTGTTTTTTTTAGTACTTATATGTCTGAAACCTAAAAATAAACATTATGTGGTTGAAAACACTGAAAAGTTGTGTTATATGACAGCTCTGAACCTATGCTCTGAACGCGCCTCAACGCCAGCCAACACGTGAAAGCACATTTGAATTTAGCAGTTGATCACGTCATGCACTGGGACCAGCCTAGACTGATCACACCGGTGTGATCGTACGTACGTGCGAAAGGGTCAATAATTATTTAGTTGTGCTCAAAACCTCCTCGTGCATAAACTTCTTAGGTTAATAACAAACAGGAGGATTTAAAACATGTTTTAATACTTTTATGTATTTATTTTTTTGCATCTGTCAGAGAGTGCTGTAATGTCTGCATTTTCCAACGGGGGTGCTGCAGCACATGCAGCACCCCTACTTCCCACGGCCATGGTGCAAGTGGGGCCACTGCAGACTACCAGGAGCCCGAGGGGGCCCTAAGATATTTCTCCTAGAATATGTGAGGAGCCCAGCAGTTTATATAAGGCTTCTCAAACAGCACTTTATAACTTTTCTCAAAACATCCTTGTAGCCTATCAGAGAGCTGTATTTGCTTACACTTATACAGGGTTGCCAACTTTGGGACTTTGGCTGGAGTGAGACTAAAATTTCAGTTTGCGCGTGTGCGCGGAGAAAATGTTTTGGTAACCCTAATTTTAAAAATCAATGTCAGTCCTTGTTTACTTTGTATAAAGCTAGTCAAATTATGTGACTAGCTTACCTGCTGACGCTCTTCTTGATTCTTCTCCTCTCCATCATCTCCATCTTTCTTTTGAAATATTTCAGCAAGCTCATCTAACAAAACGTAATT
The DNA here is from genome assembly GCF_018340385.1 of Cyprinus carpio. NCBI lineage: Eukaryota > Metazoa > Chordata > Actinopteri > Cypriniformes > Cyprinidae > Cyprinus > Cyprinus carpio. The sequence continues at coordinate 585,292 of NC_056572.1, forward strand.
AGGTCAGAAATTAACTTTTTGGCTGACCTGCCACGGGGACTGGTAGATGAAAAAATCCACCAGCCAAGCATATTATTTTTTTACCAGTCAAAATAATAAGCATTTTTTTTTTGTATATACTTTAATTTCATTTCATTTAATTTAGTTGATATGGTAGGGTTGTTATGTTGGGTTCAAACATGAAAAATTGTCCAGAGCAAAATTTGAAATGTATAATAAAAAAAAAATCTATATATTGATCAAAATCAGAGAAATGTATGAAATATTACTATCATTGGAGTGAAATATTTTTATTTTTGTCAGTTTTGTTACCTGACTCGTGTGTAAGGGAAGGCAGAATGTACTCGGTTACTTACGTAACCTCGGTTCCCTGAGAGATAAGGGAACGAGTATTGCGTTGCAAACGCTATGAGAAAATTAATTTTCTCGAGAAAATAACGGCCATGGTATGTAAAGCAGAAGCAGCCTGGCCAGCGGCGGAGTGTGCAGGATCTGCGAGTGCTGAAGACGTTCTGCGCGGCTTTGATGGGTGCGCGGCCACAAATGGGTGGCGACCGCTTCTTCCAGTGGCAGGAGCTTCACATATAATTTTTCCTCAGCGCCGTCAACAAATGGAGTGTTGGCTGTTCTTAAAAACTGCCGCCGACTTGAGCTGCAAAGAGCGTTGTCAAAGACGCTTGTCAAAAAGTACGGGGAAGCTTGACGCTTTGGCCGCTCTGAATATTGAGTGCGCGCACGCGGCCGGGGCTCTCTCTCTCTCTCTCTCTGCTCGTGCGCGCTGAAAATGTCATATTTTGGTATGAACATTAACCCGCCAGTGTGGCGGATAGCATTTTGAGATTTACTCGTCAAACGGAAAATCTACCCGCATTTGGCGCTTGGCGGGTGTTAATTTCGGACCCTACATAAGACTATTTTTATTGAGCAATTTAGCTAGACCACATCATAACGCACGTCAGACAACATTTGCAACTATAGTTGAAGTCTGTAACTTAGTCTCGGCACACAGACTGATTAGGCAAGTACGTTTGCAGTGACAAGGCTCACCATTTTATTATTTGCTTTCCTTGATTGTCTTCCAAACTTTCACACGTGCCGACTCCGACTCCGAACCTATGCTCCGAACTCTCTCTGAACTTCTCACACGCAACTGACGTATCAGGTGCAAGGTTTTTAGTTAATCAACGATCAGAGAATACTGCAGTAAGAACGTTGTAGGGAGATGTAACAGCTGTGGTCCTTAAACTCCTCTCCTGTCATTAATACGCTGTGGTCTAGTCATCAACAGAAAATTAACGGATTGAGAGGGGAGAAAAATGGATTTTGGCGTGACATTTCTTGCGTGTGCGTGAGAGCGTGAGATTGATGCTGAAAGCGTGAGTGTCACGCCAGATGCGTGAGAGTTGGCAACCCTGCTTATATCCTGTCATCACAACAGTCAGTCATTGGTGTTTATTTGTTATAATAAAAGTAACTTATGCTCTGATAATACACACATCATTTATTAAAACCCCAATCAGGTTTTACCCCAGACAGACAGCACATAATGTTGTGAATCCTACCGTTATACGAAGTAGTGCCTGCAAACGTTTATTCAGTGAAAACTGTACAAAAGGTGCACGTTTGAGATCGAGCGCGTGACGTGACGTCATCGCCGCTCTCATCATAAATAAAAGTGAAAGTAAATGCTCAGATTTAACATTTCGCTATTTAATATGCAGGAATCGATTCTATACGGGGTATCGAAGTGTTTCATAGTATAATCGGCAATGTCGTGAATTAACGTGTAGTTACTTGATAAAAAGGTGGAGGATTAAATGTTGATCAAGGTGAGTGCTTCCGCTTTACAAGTGACTTCCGCATTGTTATTTTCCCTGATGGACGAATTAGTTCTTTTTAAATGTGTTTGATATTTTTGATTTGTAATCACACGAACGTAGATTCATTGGTGTTTCATGTTTTATCATTAAAAAAACGACTATCATCGTGTGTTTGAGTGAACACCGTGTCTCATGATACTGTTTCTTTGACTCTTAGGATCCGTTATACTGAATCATTGTGTTTGACATTTCCATCCAGAGTCAGTGGTTTAGATCAGATTCTGTGAACTGCTCGGCTTTATCATGGATGACACACAAACATTCAGAGATGAAGATTTTTCTCAAGGATGCAGGTAGACCTATTTTGACTCTTTTAAATCATAGAAGATGGCAAGATGTTAAGTTAAAAATTAATATTTTTCCTAAACTGCCTCCTCATAAACTGCTTTTTGATGAAAAATTATTTTTAAAGACCTTATAGTAAAGTGATCATCATCATAAAGAATTAAATCTGTTCTGTTATAGTCAAAAGAGATCAGATCCAGAGCCCAGCTGTGTGTCTGTGAGGAGTGACCAGTCTATGGATCATATAATAGAGTTAAAGAGTGGAGATACACAGCCTGATCACAGGTATAACACTTCCATCAAAATATGATTAGAGTTTGACATGTTATCAGAAAGGTTTTAGGTGTTTTTACAATATATGAGAAAGTCCTTGTTGTACATTGTTTATAGTTTTTTTCCGCTGAAATTTTAACACATCTGTGAAAGCACTCAGTTCAAATTACAATTTTTGTATGAACTTAATGTAAATTAAATTAGCATAAAGTGCTCTTTAAAGTGATTTTTAAAATGATAAATACGAATATCCTTGGTTGAATATTGCAAATCAAAGGGTTAACTTTAATCTGTCTCTGCTGTAGTTCGGTTCATCATAAGAGATCAGATCCAGAGCTCAGCTGTGTGTCTATGAGGAGTGACCAGTCTATGGATCATACAATAGAGTTAAAGAGTGGAAATACACAGCCTGATCTCAGGTATAACATTTCCATTAAAATGTGATTCCATTAAAATGTAGTACTGAATGAAGTTCTCTTGAAAGTGATTGTTTTAGTGATAATTGAATAGGCAATTTGTTAAATATGTTGTTTCGAAGGATTCACTTTAATCTCTCTCTCTTTTATAGTTCAGTTCATCAGAGGAGATCAGAACCAGAAGCCAGGTGTGTGTCTATGAAGAGTGAGAGGTCTGTGGATCATCCAGTACATTTTAAGAGTGGAGATACAAAGCCTGGTCACAGGTTGATTTGAAGACATTATACAGAATACAAAATAGACTGTGTGCTTGTTAGCTCATGTAATAATGTGGTATTCATTTTACAGCCGTGAAGTCCTCAACACGTTTAGATTAAATCTGATAAAGAAGTTTCAGTGTATTTATGAAGGAGCAGCAAAGCAGGGAAACCCAACACTCCTGAATGAGGTCTACACAGAGCTCTACATCACAGAGAGTGAGAGTGGAGAGATCAGTAATGAGCACGAGGTGAGACAGATTGAGACACAATCCAGGAGAGCAGCAACAGAGGACACACCGATCAAATGCAGTGACATCTTTAGACCTTTACCTGGACAAGACAAAGCCATCAGAACTGTGCTGACAAAGCGAGTCGCTGGCACTGGAAAAACAGTCTCTGTGCAGAAGTTCATCCTGGACTGGGCTGAAGGGAAAGAGAATCAGGACGTCCAGCTCATATTTCCTCTTCCTTTCAGAGAGATCAATCTGATGAAGGACAAAACACTCAGTCTTTCAGATCTTCTTCATATCTGTTTCACTGAATCAAAAGAAATAGAAATATCCAGTGATAAATATAAAGTGTTTTTGTACAGTCATATGACTTATTACATGCCTTTTCACCAAATAAATAATTACATGAAATATTCAACTCATTATTTGGAAGTATCAGACATCGGAATGTCAAGACTGACCATTCAGAATCAAGGATTTCAGAGAGCCTACGTTCATTTTGATTTGTTTTGATTCTTCATTGTGTATGCATGTTTAACTACGTGTTACATCATGTCTAACAAAACCCCTAAGCTGTTGTAAAATCACTGTAAACCACATCTACTTGGAGTTTTATTTTGACAATTTAGCGAAGGGGGCAAGACAAGAGCTGGACTCACATTAGAGCACATGATTTCTCTGCCAGTTTACAGTCCAACATGCAGGTTTTATACAAGTTACAAATGATGGATTTTGATGGAATTCAATAAAGCTGTTTTTATTTGTTCATTTTTCATGAATCATTTCAAATGAACATATAATGTTCATTTGAACATTAGACTTGCGTAAAAATTTGGAAATAAGAAATACATGTGCTTTCATTTTTATATTTTTTATAAGATTATGCATTAATATTTCCCCTGTAATTATGGTTGTAGTGAACAGTTTGGTCAGAATAATACATGTTCAGTGTCTTTTAACTCTTCTTCTCTTTTAGAAATGCTTGACATCAAGAGGAAATTTCAGACACCAAAAGCTCTACAGTTTTTTATTTTCTAAAGCTGGTTTATGCCTAAATATAAGGGAAATATGAATGAATGGTTTTACATGATTGCCATTGCAGCTTGAGGTGTAACTGTTAAATCTAGTGTGACATCTAGACATCTGACCTAAATCTAAACACATAAATCCGATTCCTTTTGGAATTCCAAGTCATCACAAGCAAGCGGAGACACGTCTACCTAAAAATATATTTAATGTCCAAGTATGAAGCAGGTGTTGCCTGTATCTATTTTAAAATCCCTGCAATATCCTCCTGGGACCCAGGCATATACTTTTTCCCTCTGTAGAGGACATTTTATTTTAGTGATTTTCTCTGAGACTCTACATGCCACAGTTGTAACTGGATGACCTGTACAGAGCACATTCAGGGCTTTTTGGAGATATCAGATGTTTGGAGGTTTGATAAACACACCTTCTCCTTGTTCTTTAAATATGACTGAAACTGACAGAAGGATCAAATTTAGCACTGCTAGGGAAATATCATAATATTTTGTAATTGTCATTTAAATCTGACTAATTTTTTTAATTGTTTGTCATTAATAAACATCTCAGAAAAATGGTATGCTGTTTCAAATCTGAATATGTTTTTTTTTTTTTTTTTTTTTTTTTTTTTATGAAACGGGGCATAGTTTTCATACATGTCTTCTGTAGAGGTCACCAGGACAAACATCATGTTAATCAGGTATTTTGGGGAGACACAACAATAAATGATAGATCAATATTCCTATGAAATATGAAAATGTTGGCAATGTTATTGTTATGTTTTTACAATGTTAAATGTTATTACTCCCACTTTTTTTCATTATGGTTTGCCCCAAGAACACATTAATATGCAAATTAGATACAGTGTATAGATACATGGAATAAAATGGGAATATCAATTTATGGTAATTTTTATAGATAATTTTAAATGGAGTAAATTTTTATATCATCCTTATATATAGTTCATAACATAGTTGAGAATCAACTTTGGACAAAGTTTGGTTATTAAAAAAAGTCTGAAACCTAAAAGCTGATTGGCTAACGAAAAAAAATTAATCATTGTTTTTGCCTTTTCTTAACTATCTAAACTAACTTCTGTCGTCTTCTACAAAGGACATAGATTTTTTTCAAAAATGGTTTTCTACTTTTGTTTTTCTATGCTCCAACAAATGTAAAGACAAAAAAAAAAAAAAAAAGAAAACTAAATTTACAAACTTTTTTTTATTGTTTTCAGGAGGATATGCTTAATGGGCGAGTTATCCATCCACGAGGTGGCGGTAGACAGTTTTCCATGACGAAACCCCACTGCGCATGCGCAGTAGAAGAAGTGTGCTGCTCCCGTTCCTCTCGCACACTGACAGGTAGCTAATTCACATCTCTTTTTCCTTACTACAGACATTACTGTAAACCTCGACTCACTGAATACAAGCCACCGCAGCCGTGAAGGCGCATTAAGCAAGACCGTGCCTGCAGATTCGGCTGAACTGTTTCTAGTTAAACTGATTTTAGTGATCCGCTCAGCTAGCCGGTGTGCTAATGATATATAGATATGAGTAAGCAGTATGATAAATGAATGCTTTTAGGACATGTTTAAACTTTTGATTAAATGCGAGATGTTTTTCTGATGACGTGATTTATTTTGTATTTTAGATATTCATTTATTTAGTCTTTCGTCTTTAATTGGAGGACATTATTCGCGTTAGATGTGTGTTTGCGTGTGGCAGTGCTCAGATAGATTGTCTTTTTATTATTATTAGAAATTCATAATGTGTTGCTCACTTGACAAGGATATGTCATAAAGCTGTCATGACATTGCAGACAGAAGTAGTTGTCATGTTACTCAGGGCTCCAATGCTCATCAGGGAATTTTAAAATTGTTTTCCAAACCTGGAACACTTATCGAAATGAATACAGTTTTAAAAATCGTGGTTTCTATTGTGATTGTGAATATATTTTTGTTCTAAAATGTCATACAGGCATATCGATTTTTTTAAATGAATCGTTCTTTTGAATCGGTTCTTTTGAATGAATCAGTCGAACCGTTTACAGTGTGGAGGTGTTTGTGAGCAGGGCAGGTTGATGTATGTCTACTGGTTTTTTATTTATTTTTTTCTGTCAAAATGGTCTGAAAATTAACATGCATGGCATACCCAGATCTCTGACATTAGGAAATTTGCAGCTGTAAATTCAGATTTCTGGACTGTGTTTCTCTGCTCTGCTGTAGTGCTGTCAAACGATTAATCGCGATTAATCGGATCCAAAATAAAAGTTTTTGCTACATAATATATGTTTGTGTGCTGTGTATATTTATTAAGTATATATAAATACACACACGAGCATGTATATAGTTCAGGAGAAATATGTTATGTTTATATATTAAATATATTTATTTAAAATATAAATTATGTGAATATAAATAGACATGTAAATAGATGTAAATATTTTCAAAATATATATACTGTATGTGTGTGCATTTATATATACATAATAAATATACACAGAACCCACACATATATTATGCAAACAAACACATTTATTTTGTTTGCGATTAATCGCAATTAATTGTTTGACAGCATTATCATCAGCAGTGAATAGATGCTCTTTATCTCTCCTACAGAATCTCACAGAGGAACACCTGGACACCCCTCTCCCCTTCCCACTATGGCCGACTCCATGGACATAGATGACTCTCTGTACAGGTACACTGTAAATACTGAAGCTGAAACACAATTCATTAATCAGATTCAGTCCAGCGTTCCTGCTCCTCACTGTGTGTGTGTGTGTGTGTGTGTGTGTGTGTGTATGTGTGTGTAGTCGGCAGCGGTATGTGCTGGGGGACAGTGCTATGCAGAAGATGGCCCAGTCCGCTGTGTTTCTCAGTGGAATAGGAGCCCTTGGGGTGGAAATAGGTGAGCTGTGCCGTACATACACCACTCCAGTCCTTTTTTCATATTCATATTTGTATTTCATTGTAAAAGCTTGTTAATAAGAAAACAATCTCTTTATAAAAGGCTATACATTAATACGAGAGAGTGAAAAATACCTAGTCTCTAGAATATCATGATCTGAAATGTCAGTGATTTATGTATATGTATTTCTTCAGTTTTTCCTTCAGTAAACTCCTTGCGTTATAAATTCAATACCATCTGCACCATCTACAGTCTATATTAAACCATTTTTGTAATTTTTATAAAGTGCTGTACTTCACACCAAGTTCTAATCAAAAATCTCTCATGTTGTGCAGCAAAAAACATTGTTCTGGCAGGAGTGAAGGTAAGATAAATGTCTAGATATATATTGTCCTGTTTTTTCTGTATACACTTTTATGGAGTTAATATTTGAATTCCATCACCATACACAAAATGTCATGGTTTATTTATTTTTTTGCCAATACACTATTGTGTATTAAGACTGCTTTGTTTGATAAAATACAGTAATATTGTGAAATATTATTACAATGTGACATTACTGTTGTAATTTATTCTTTTTTTGTATAATGTTGTTAATGTTAATTTTGAACTATTACGTATAGGATATTGTGAACTCATTTTTTATTGTTATAAATGATTTGGACTATTTTCTGATCAGTTAATTTTTATTATGAGATTTTGCACATGTGTGTTTGTAGGCAGTCACTCTTCATGACTGTAAACGATGTGAAGTTTGGGATCTTGGCACCAATTTCTTCATCAGAGAGGAGGATGTGCATAGCCAGAAGAAAAGGTGCACTGTGCTTACTTTTGTTTCAAGTGGACTGAATTAAGTCCCTATTTTTTTTTATCTTTTCTAGAACAAAATCATCTAAACTGTGACTGTATATATATACCTTGACATCAAATAAATTTTATAAGATATATGTAGTCACATCGTCCACCTCTAATGATCTCATGTGTATCTCTGTGGCCTTATCAGACTCTAATTCTTTATTCCTATGAAGATGTGCAGTAATAATAATGAATTTCTTTTTTCTGTTAGGGTGGAGGCTGTCCATTCTCGAGTGGCTGAGTTAAACCCATACGTTCAGGTCAGTGTGTCCACTGATGTCCTGGATGAAAACACTGACCTCAGCTTCCTCAAGAGATACCAGGTGGGTCTCCGCTGACAACAGCAAAATTTAAAGTGCAACAAACATTTTATATGATCTAACGTCACTCCAATCAGATCATTATTACGTTCATGTCATACTTGATGTCTCTATTTCTTCAGTGTGTAGTGTTAACCGAAACAAAGCTGAGCTTACAGAAACGCATCGACCATTTCTGCCACTCTCAGCAGCCTCCTATCAAGGTACGGTCATTCCCAGATGTACATGCACATTGATATTACTCTCTGTTCGGGTGCTTGAACATGCGTTTTTGGTGCAGTTCATTGGCTGTGACGTGTTTGGGATCTGCTCGCGAGTGTTCTGTGATTTTGGGGAGGCGTTTGAGGTGTCGGACCCTACAGGAGAAGAACCAAAAGAGCTCTTCATCCAAAACATCAGCCAGGTAATGAGAGCTGTCAAACCTTCATCCGATCGTTTCTTTTGTCACATTTAGTCTGAATGCTGAACTTTACAGTTCTGTGATTGGAGTTGCTTTTTAACTTCCTGCTCGACATCCAATCGCAGGAGAATCCTGGTGTTGTGACGTGTATGGACAGCCGAACACACGGCCTCCAGACTGGGCAGAGTGTGTGTTTTAAAGAGATCAATGGCATGAGTGAACTCAATGGTACCACTCACCAAGTTACAGGTATAAACACAAACTCTACAGTCATCATGCACACACAGTGACGTACTCTACTTACATATTTAACTCTGTGTGTGTATTTAGTTCTATCTCCCTACAGTTTTGCGATTGGAGATACCTCATCATTCCAGCCGTACGCTCATGCGGGAATCTTCCGCCTGGTCAAGATGCCCAAAACCTTCACCTTTGTATGTTAACACCACCTTTAGTTGGTATGTTTGATATTGGTGAAGTACAATAATTAACTGTTTTCTCTACGGTCTGTGAAGGAGACGATGGAGCAGCAGTTATCTGACCCCCGGCTCCTTACTCCAGACTTCAGTAAACCAGAGGTCAGAAATATAAGAGTCCATTCATCATTATTGACATGAGAATCAGTCACTTTTGAACTTAATAAATGTGTCCTTATCCAATCAGGCCCCTCTGCAGCTCCATACAATCATGTTAGCTTTGGATGCTTTCCTGGAACAGCATGCTAGACTCCCCAACATTGGGTAAATACATTTTTCATCTTTTAGGCAGTGTTTCAAACCCTTAACCAGCAGCAGATCACCATGTTTTGAATGGGTTTTGTCCTACAGTTGGTGTGGCATGATTAAGCAATGATTAAGGGCAAGAGGGTTTATTTCTGTTAGTGTTGCAACAAAATTTCAACAGCCAAAAGAGTTTTGCAGAGCCAAAATCACTGACCGGAACAGCGCTTCACAAATGGTTCATTTTGACCATGTCTGTGTCTGTTTTGTACACAAAGCATGAATAAGTAGGGCTCTATGAAATCTGCTTTTCCAAATCAGTGTTTTTCTGTTTAATATTTTTCCAAAATCTGTTTTGAAATACTATTTTTTGAAATACTAATTAATTAAAATCATAGCCAATAGCCAAACATACAATTTAACAACAATTTTATAAAAAAAAATTAAACAATAATTGCATTTTTAGGGCCCAATGAAATCTGTTTTAAATGAGGCATAAAACATTACCTTTCATTTAACTTTTATAATATATTTAAATGAAAATTAACAAATATTTTTGTTTATTTAACACTTTTTGTTATCCTGCAACAGAGATTTACTGTTACATTTAAAACATTGATGAAAAATTGCATATTTCTTAAATAAGTTTAATAATTATATTATTATTTTAATAGTATTATTTTTAGTACTTTGAGAAGAACATTCTACTATACAGTAGTAATATATTTCTGTCACAATTGTTCTATAAGTTAACCCAAACTTTTTGAGTTTTTGTGTGTATATCCAAAAAAAAAAAAGGGGTGAATATGATAATTGAAGACAATAGATTTTATCAAATGTAGTTTGCTTATCTGAGAGATCCCCTTAAACCTGTGAATGCAGTAACCCTGAACAGCATACTCAATTAAATTACCCAAATTTAATTACTGAATTTAAGTTTTCAGCCAGTTTTCAAATAAAAATTTAATTTCATTGCATCATTAGTTTCTTTTTATGCAGCGTTGTGCGGAGTAGTCCGCTGTGAAATTGTAATGGTTTAAAATAGGGCTTCTCTTAACTGTACTTTAAGCATCAAAATATTGGCACATTAAGTGTGAACATTTCGCTCTCTCTCTGATTATGATCGACATGGATGAATAACATTGTGCTGGATTATTTTCCTCTGCTGTGTGTAGTTGCTTGCAGGATGCTGAGCTGCTCCTGAAGTGCACTGAGGAGATCAGCAGAACACTTAAAAACAAAGTCAGTTTTGCACAAGCACTTATTGACATGGTCACTTCCTGTTGTGCATATCTTCAGACTTCCATCTTTTAATGTAAATGTGTGTGTCGTCAGGTAAGCGTAAACCAGGAGCTGGTGAGGAGCGTGTCGCGCTGTGCGAGGGGATGTCTCTCTCCTCTAGCGGCAGTGGTGGGTGGTATTGCCAGTCAAGAGGTTTTAAAGGCTCTCACTGGAAAGTTTTCTCCTCTTCAGCAATGGGTAAGTCAAAGCTCAGATGTTTCTTCTCTTTAATGTATGTTACTATTCAAACGTTTGCCATCTGTAAGATTTTTAAAAATGTTGTTGAAAGAAATCTCTCATGCTCACCAATGCTGCATTTATTTGATCAAAAATACAGAAAATATATTATAATATAATATTCTATTTAATATTGAAAATACTATTATATATTTAAAATCGATTTATTACATTTTAAAATATAAAGTCATAAAGTTGTGCTAAATTTGGTGCTTAAGAAACATTTCTTATTATCAGTGCTTAATATTTTTGTGAAAACCTTGATTCTTTGATGGATAGAAAGTTCAAAAGAGCAGCATTTATTTATTTATATAAAAAGAGAAATGATTTAAGTCTTTACTGTCACTTGTGATCAATTTAATGCATCCTTGCTGAATAAAAGTATTAATTGCTTAAAAAAAAATCTTGAATGGTAGTGCACGACATTGATAGGAAGAAATACGATTCATTCTTTTTTTTATATATATGTGTGTGTATACAGTTTTATCTCGATGCGATAGAGGTGATTCAGCCCCTCCAATCTCTTCCTGCTGAGGAATTTGCCCCAAGGTGAGCGTGATGCCAAGTATGGAGCTTGTTTTGTTAATTCATATGTTTCTACAGCATTTGTAGAATGGTCATTTCTTTTTTGTTCTTCCTCACCTACAAACATTACCATTTTTACTTCAAGAATAGTTTTTTTACTTGTGATGTAATTCCTTTAAATCAGTGCTCCAAGGGGGCCTTAAAATGACTTCAAATAAGACAAAGCAAGCATTAAAATAAACTGAAACAATTACAAATCAAGCTTCAAACTTTTCTTTGAAGAGCCATGTTTCCAGTGGAAATATGAGGTGGCCTGATTTTCAAAGTGTGATTACTAGACTTCTTACACCTTTTTATAACCAAAATACATTTTTCTTGTTATGCCAAGCTCTAAAAAATGTTTCTATTAGAAATAGTGAGAAAGTATTTGAAAAATCTTTCTCGAGTAAATCACTGGGAATTGCCTTCAAATATTGTTGTGGACAATAGGACACTTGGAGGTTGAGGCCCACTGCTTTAATGTTGATTTTGGTGTTTGTAGGGGAGACCGGTACGATGCGTTGAGGGCATGTATCGGAGAGTCACTGTGTTTGAAACTGCACACATTTCAAGTCTTTATGGTGAGTGAAAGGAATAGCAGATACAGTAGAATGTATTTAGAAGAATACAGTAGAAGAATTTCATTCTTACGATATATTCTTTGCATAGATGCATTGAGCTACTGTGTGTTTATCTTGAAATGTGAATGTAGGTGGGCTGTGGTGCTATTGGCTGTGAGATGCTGAAGAATATGGCTCTAATGGGTGTCGGATTGAGCAGATGCTCTGGAGAGGTGGGGATATACATCTGACTGGATCATTTACTTGGGGAACGGAAAGTGGGTCCATTTCTTAGAATGCTATTTTTTTTATTCTTAGATATGCATCACAGATCCAGATTTGATTGAGAAATCCAACCTCAACAGGCAGTTTCTCTTCAGACCTCAGCATATACGGGTATCTTATTAATTGGATAGCTCTTCACTCTTTCATTCATGAATTAAAGGTCTCATAAGTTGGATTTCCTCTCTCTGTAGAAGCCAAAGAGCACTACAGCAGCAGCAGCTTCTTTAGAAATAAACCCAGAGCTGCAAATAGATGCTCATCTCAATAAAGTGTGTCCTGCTACAGAGGACATGTACAGTGACGCTTTCTTCTCCCGTCTCAACCTGGTGGTCACCGCACTGGACAACGTGGAGGCACGGAGATATGTGGATAGGTAATTCATTAATTAACAGCAGAAATATTTGTTTTTGTATTACATGAGTGCTTCACGTTCTTCAGTGGTTGTTTTGTGAACTTACAGTCGGAGTGTATCCAATCAGAAAGCTCTGTTAGACTCGGGTACCATGGGTACGAAAGGACACACTGAGATCATCGTCCCATACCTCACTGAGTCCTACAACAGCCATGTGAGTTTGTATGTGTATATATAGGTTGTGTGCCAGTTTACCTATTTGTTGTCCATGTCTTTTCTTTTTTTTTTTCCTCAACTGTGACTGTTTCTCTTAGAGAGACCCACCGGAGGAGGAGATTCCGTTTTGCACTCTAAAATCTTTTCCTGCTGTTATTGAACACACCATACAGTGGGCCAGAGACAAGGTTAGTTTTATTTTATTTTATTTTATTTTATTTTATTTTATTTTATTTTATTTTATTTTATTTTTCTATTACTGCTGTCATTACTGGCATACAAAGTATTTTGGAGAACAGTTCAGTTTTCTCAAGTTTTTTTATATGGTTATTATTGAAATGAGAAGTGACTAGAGCAAATATTTGTCAGGGCAACAGTGTGACATTTTGAAGTCACAAAATACAATTTTGATTATTTAATATTTTTTGCAAGTAGCTTTTATTAGATATTTTTACCAGGGCTGTCAAATCAATTCGCAACCAAAATAAAAGTTTGTGCTTGCATAATATATGTGTGTGAACTGTATGTATTTATATGTATATATAAATACACACACACATACATGTATATATTTCTTAGATATATACATGTATGTGTGTGTATTTATTTATATATACATATATACAGTACAGGTCAAAAGTTTGGAAACATTACTATTTTTAATGTTTTTGAAAGAAGTTTCTTCTGCTCATCAAGCCTGCATTTATTTGATCAAAAATAGAGAAAAAAAATTAATATTGTGATATATTATTACAATTTAAAATAATTGTTTTTAAATGTATTATTCTTTAAATTATCATTTATTTCTGTGATGCAAAGCTGAATTTTTAGGATCATTATCACATGATCCTTTAGAAATCATTCTAATATGATGATTCATTATCAAAGTTGGAAACAGTTCTGCTGCTTAATATTTTTTCAGAACATGTGATACTTTTTTAGGATACTTTGTTGAATAAAAAGTAAAAAAAATAAAAATAAAAAAAAGAAGCTATGTTTTTAAAATATAAATATTTTGTAATAATATACACTACTGGTCAGTAATTTGGGGTCAGTAATTTTTTCTTTCTTTCTTTTTTTTTATAAAATCAATACTTTTATTCAGCAAGGATGTGTTAAATTGATAAAAAGTGATAGTAAAGAAAATATATTATTAGAATATATATTATTAGATTTTTTTTTATTTTGAATAAATGCAGTTCTTTTTAACCTTTTATTCATCAAATATATTAGACAGCAGAACTGTTTCCAACACTCATAATAAATCAGAATATTAGAATGATTTCTAAATGATCATGTGATAGACTGGATGTTACATGTGACACTGAAGGCTGGAGTAATGATGCTGAAAATTCAGCTTTGCATCACAGGAATAAATTATTTTTTTAAAGTATATTCAAATAGAAAACTATTATTTTAAGTTGTAATAATATTTCACAATACTGCTGTTTTTTCTGTATTTTTGATCAAATAAATGCAGGCTTGATGAGCAGAAGAAACTTCTTTCAAAAACATTAAAAATAGTAATGTTTCCAAACTTTTGGTCTGTACTGTATATATATATATATATATATATGATAATAGTAATGTTTCCAAACTTTTGGTCTGTACTATACATGTATATACATGTATGTGTGTGTATTTATTTATATATATACAGTTCACACACATATATTATGCAAACACAAACTTTTATTTTGTTTGCGATTAATCAATATGACAGCCCTAGTTCTTACCAAACTGGTTGTGTTTTAATTCCGAAACCATCCATTTCTTCATCGAAGTCTTATCCAACTTTTTCTCCAAAAAGTTTGAAATGTCATTACCATCACATAATATAGAAAATAAACACCAAAACAAATCCCAAAATCCATTTAAATGCCTTATCACTCGGGGACATGATCAGATCTTTATTCTGGAACATGTGATAAATGTTTTGATGTATACATAGTTTGAAGATCTAGTCAGAAGAATCCCTAATAGAAGAATCCTTCGTTAACCTTTCTTTGTGAATCTTTTGCATTCTGGGTGTTTCACTCGCGCATTTCTCTATATGCTGGTTCAGCATTGTGCATGATACATAGATTTTATTTAACAGATATTAAAAACAGTTGCTCTGTGTTTGCATCTCTTCTTTTTACCGCAAACAGCCAAGATATGACTTTTATGACCACTTAGACTCAGTTTTTTGAAGTCAGTTTTTTTTGTTTAGTCAGACTGCACATCTTAAAAGGGTGCAAAGTTTTGGACCACTCCAAGAATATTGTTTGTTTAATTAAAAAAAAAGAAGAAGAAAGAGACAAAGAAAATAAATGAGTCAAAAATGTCCAAAAAGGCTTAGTTTGGGGTTTGATTGTCTCTTAATAGTACTTGGAGATGTTGTGAGTGTTCTGATTTGTCAATTTGTTTTTGTTTTGTATAGTTTGAGAGTGCTTTCTCCCACAAACCTTCCATCTATAACATGTTCTGGCAGACTCATTCATCAGCTCAAGAGGTGTTACGGGTAAGGATAATACTACATGCTTATCTAAACACTGATTAAGCCTTGTAGGTGTTGAACAAGCCTGGTTAGGGTTCTAATTTCAGTGCTTGTGTGTGCAGAGAATGATGGCCGGGGAGAGTATGGAAGGGTCATTTCAGGTCATTAAGTTGCTGAGTCGGAGACCCACTCAGTGGGAACACTGTCTAGCTCTCGCTCGACTCAAATTTGACAAGTACTTCAAGAGAAAGGTACTGGAACCATTATGCATAAATCTTTAATAATGGAGATGGTCTTGTAGTAATGACTATTATCATTTCAGGCTTTGGAAGTTATTTATAGATTAGTAATAATGCTTTATTATATACTAATACATTCCCTATTAAGAATAAAGTGTTTTTATTTTGGGATATGTTTACAGTGTGCCTTTTTATTGTAATACTTCAGGCATTACAACTACTACATTCATTTCCACTGGACACACGGCTAAAAGACGGCAGTAAGTTGCATGCCTCTCTCATTCATGCAGAGATGCTGTATTAAACACCAGCAGAGTCTCGTCTTTGCCCAGCTCAGATAGTTTTCCTCTGTTTTCAGGTCTGTTCTGGCAGTCTCCCAAACGGCCGCCTTCTCCTATAGAGTTCGACCTCAATGACCCACTGTGAGTATCTGACTAAATACCCCGTTTATAGAAACAGAAGTAGGAATTTTTATGGGGTAAAACAGAAATACAAATTTTTTTTTTTTTCCTCCATCAGGCATTTCAGTTTTGTTGTCAGCTCAGCTCGCCTTTTTGCTGGAATTTATAATATTCCTTATTCAGAAGAGGTAAGATGATCGTTTAATGTTTGTGTTTTTTTTGTTTTTTACTTGTGTGCTACCTGAATAAAATTCTCAAGTTGTGTTTTTTTTTTCTTTTCTGTGTTGTTGCCGCTGAATAATTCATAGCAACTTTCCTACGAGGCTGTTTCAAGTGTTTTAGTGGAAGTAGAGGTTCCTGAATACAAACCAGCTGAAAAGGTATCTGTTCTTTAACTAATTATGTACTGTATTTAGTACGCAACGAACAATGAAAATGTGTCAGGTTTAACTCTGTTAATTGAACGTGACATAATTTTGAGTTGTTTAAGGGAGAAATAAGTAACTGTACTATGCTGTTTTTTCATCATGCCAAAACTATATATAAAGCAGGGGCTTCCAAACTTGTTTTGTGAGTTGATAAAAAGCTAATAGTTAATTTAAATCATAAAAATGTTAAATAATTTTGAAATGAAAAACATTCAAAATAAAACAGTAATATGGGATAATATTGAAATATTCATTTAAGATATAAGGGGGTACTTTAGGTAAATATTTTCAGAGGTTTAGGTGACCAAAAAAATATTAATAAAAAAAATTAGTAATCCCTGCAAATAGAATGCAGTGTTATTGTATTGTGACCAGAAAATTGATTTCAAATCTTACCACTAGGATTCCTGTCATTAAGAGCCAAAGACATAAATTATATACATGTGCCAGACTGAAATTGCTCACTTCCCCTTTAAGAAAGATCACTAAATGTGAGTATTTGTATCAGCATATAGAGACCGATGAGACTGTTAAGAAGCCTGATCAGTTGCAAATGACAGTAAGCAGTGAAGAGGAAAGACAAGCAATCTCACAGCTACAGAAGGCCATCAGCTCCAGCTCTGTAACACCGGGTGTGTTGAGACACTCACACACAACACATAACAGCTGCATGAGCTAAACTATGATATCCTACTTTTTTCTTATGTCTCTTTTCCTTTCTTCTTTCGTCTTTAGAGAGGCTACGTATGACACCGACTTTCTTTGAGAAGGATGACGACTCAAACGGACACATGGATTTCGTAGCATCAGCGTCGGCTCTGCGAGCTCATATGTATGCCATTGAGGCCGCTGACAGACTGCAAACCAAACGAATCGCTGGCAAAATCATCCCTGCTATCGCCACATCTACAGCTGCTGTCGCAGGACTGGTGAGAGAAATCCTGTTTCTTTGATAATTACTATTGTGTTCAGTCCATTGCTTTTTTGTTGTATTTATGACCGTTTTATTATTCATTCTTTGTAGGTATCATTGGAGTTGATAAAAGTCGCTGGTGGTTATGGATTTGAGTTATTTAAAAACTGTTTCTTCAACCTGGCCATTCCAGTCATGGTGCTCACAGAAACAGCTCAGGTCAAGAGAACCCAGATCAGGTAACAGCAACACTCCTGCACGGACTGGCACTTGTAAAAATGAAAAGTGTGTGTTTCTTATCTTGGTCCTATTTGATCCTTTTGTTTTGACCAGAGATGATATCTCCTTTTCTATCTGGGACCGGTGGACTATCTTTGGTCATGAGGACTTTACCTTGTCTGATTTCATGAATGCAGTAAAGGTGTGTAGCGTTTGAGCTTCCAGATCAAAAACATAAAGTGCACTTTAGCTTTCAGAGACCCACTGGCCCAAAAATATATTTTTGAAGGTTGATAATACCTAAATATGGATTAAAACAGCTGCTCGTGCTCTGAAATATACCATGGCAACATCACTGTCTGCTGACTTGGATCAAATTTTGTGAGCTTTTGAACAACAAAAGTTTTAATTCTTTAAATAATTAATATAAATATATATATCTATCTATGTGTGTGTGTGTGTGTAATTTTATGTAAACCTTAAGTGTATAAACTGCAATTCTGACAAATCTGCCGTACAAGTTTTGGGCTCTATACGCATTTTTTCTTTTCTTTTCTTTTTTGAAAGAAATTGATACTTGATACAGAAACTGAGAATAAAGACGTTTACGTTGTTATAAAAATATTTTTAACTCTCTATTAATCAAAAATCCTAAAAATAATTTTTTTAGCACTGTTTCCAGTGATATTAAGCACTTTTCAACATTGATAAGAAATGTCTATTGAGCAGCACATTAGAATGATTTCTGAAGGATCATGTGACACTGAAGACTGGAGCACAGGAATAAATAATGTTTTAAAATTGTTATATGTTTTAATTTGTAAGAATATTTAATATTTACCAACCTCAAAATTTTTTAATTGTAATGTGCATTTAAAAAAAAAAAAACAGTAATTTCTTAATAAAGCAATAAGCCCCAAGAAGCTGTGGTTTACAGTGAACGTGGCTCAGCCAATCAGAATCAAGGACCGGAACTATCCCTTTTATAAAAACAATTTTAATATATGTTAAAAATGCATCAATAATTCCTGGGTCTCTGAGGGTTAATGATCTGTTGTTTTAGCATGTGTTAAGAATGAGTTAATTATTGCAGAGTACATAATGTAAGAATTACGTTTATGCTTAATTTTCAGGAGGAGTACGGAATTGAGCCCACCATGGTTGTTCACGGAGTGAAGATGCTGTATGTGCCGGTTATGCCAGGGCATAACAAAAGACTCAAACTGACGTAAGGCCCAGCAGTAAAATAACCTAGACTTTCAAACTGAAGTGTGTCATTTCTTTGTGACTATGAATAAATAAAATAATGACACACACTTCAGCTTTAAAATAAAATGGCTTTGTGGTTTTCTTATGTATTTCCATGACAGTACCCTTATTTCTCTTCTTACAGAATGCATAAACTGATCAAACCCTCAGCAGGCAGGAAGTATGTTGACCTTACCGTATCATTTGCCCCGGAGGTGGATGGTGACGAAGACCTGCCCAGTCCCCCAGTGCGCTATTACTTCAGTCGAGAAAGGGAGAGTGGAGAGACGGCCTGACACACACACACACACACACACACACACACACACACACACACACACACACACACACACACACACACACTCCGTTTTCTTGCCCTGTGGACCACAAGTGGTTTAGCACTTGATCTGACTCATTGTACATAGTGATTTTTTGTTTTCTACTGGTTTATTATTTTATTGCGCAGCACTGTCTGTGCAGATGCCTTAAGATAATTATATTGTGCTTCAATGTGACTACAATAATGATTATAATATTAATAGTCTAAAGAGTAAAACAAAAGGAAAGTGTTTACACGACTTCCCCAGGGCTTATTATTGTTTGTTAGTCTCTTAGACTGGGAGAGGACTTGGTAAAAGTCGCTAGAGGGCTCGTAAGAGACAAACATTCATCATTAATCAGCGGTAGTTTATTTGCACATTTGTGAGGTTACTGCAGAAAAGTCATCAGTAACTGTAAGCAACATAAACGCCAAAGATTTTAAATTGTTTATCATCGGCATTCAGCGATTCTTCACCACTGGTTTCCCCTGATTTTTGCTTTCAGAGAAGACCGGTGAGGAAAAGAAAATTGCATTGTAATGTTGCAGATACAATGTTCAAAATGTATTCTCTGTAATACCACTAGGAGGCGCTATATTTAACAGTGTCCTTCTATCCGTCTGCTTCTAACAACTGCTTAATGTGCTGAGATTCAAGAGCGACAAAGGCTTGATGGATGATACTCTACATCATTGACAATAATGTATAGACATCACCTCCTACATGAAGGTCCAACCTGCGTCTTAACATCAAAAACAGGCTTTTCACAAGTCACTCGCTGCACTTGCAGACTTCTTGATGTCATGCACTCATCGTAAAGTGTCTTTTTAGGCAGTTGGCTGTTGCTTAGCACACATGTGATTGGCAGTAGTGATCAGAAATTACACACTCACACACACACACACACACACACACACACATAACCTGACCCAACACTAAGCTTTGAGCTTACAGTGGATATGTTGGAATACACAAAGAAAAACACGGAAAGGTTTTCTAGTTTGATCCCTTTAAATGGCATTAAGCTGCACAGAATTCCCTCTCATGATGTCCAGTATTTACGGTTTGTATGAAAACATCTGATGTTATCAAAAGGAGCTAAACCAGTGATTGGAAAATATGTCATTGTGACTACAGTTTTCAACAGAATGTACAATAAATTAAACATTTAAATCAAGTCAAAATGCATTTACCTTTTTTTCTCCTTTCATCTTTCAACAAGAAGGCAGTTTGTGGTAGTGTATAATATAGTATAATACTGAAATATATACACAACTGTACACTTGTAAGTGTTTGTGTGCGTCAGTGAAAGCACCACATGAATGGTGATTAAACTGTTTTAATGTATACCTGCCAGCCAATCAGAATTGAGTATTCAGACAATAATGGTTTAATTCAGCAAGGATGCATTAAATTTCTATTTTAAATAAATGCTTTATTTATTTCAAATTAATTATATTTTCAATTCATCAGAGAATCCTAGAAAAAAAAAAATCTATCACAGTTTGTACAAAATAATAAGAAATGTTTCATAAAGCACCAAATCGGCATTTTAGAATGATTTCTGAACGATCGTGTGACACTGAAGACTGAAGTAATGATGCTGAAAGTTCAGCTTTGCATCACAGGAATAAATTGCATTTTAACATATTTTGAAATAGAAAACAGTTATTTTAAATTGTAATAATATTTCACAATATTACTGTTTTTACTGTATTTTTAATCCAATAAATGCAGCCTTGGTGAGCATAAGACACATTTTACCTGCTTCAGACTTTTAAATGGTAACGTATATTTAAACTAATAAATGCTGATACTCTCTTTTTTATTATCATACTCTCATGGTACTTTGTGACTGGAAGTTGAAAATGAATCTGCACATAGGGAAGTTCACAATGTTTGATTCATGGCTCTGCTGTCTCTGTAGCACACATGAAACAACTAGCCTGTGTCTCTGTTCTGGGCACGGGTGCTACTTTGAGGACTGGACTTTGACCTCTGGGTCACATGGGACAGCATGTCTGAGTGTGTGCTTTCAGGACACATATGGCTTCTGTTGTATCTGCAGCTTCTCCATGCAACCACTTCAACAAATTCTCTTACGTTGGATGGGTTAAATCAATACGAAATGCCTTTATACTTTAGCACACAAAAACAAAGAAAAGGGGTGTAGCCATCTCATATAAGCTGATTTAAAAGATACATTTTCGAGTGTAAATCACACAGCCTAGTTTAGACAGAGGAGGAGGCCTCAGGAATTCAATTTACCCTGGTGTGTCAAATGAACTGCCTGCTGGGTCAGAGTTCACACCAAAAGTCTGCACCCTCCCCCATCTCACACACACTCAAAGACATTTAAGAGCACAGATGGTTAATAATGGCTATCTTGTTTAACATGAATAGCTACAAGCTTCTTGTTCTCCTCCAGTGCCTTCTTCTCCTGAGGAAGATGATGTAATGTAACAGTCTAGACACTGGACAGCTGCTAGCTCCTTATGCAAACTCATTAAAGTAAGATTATGGGATCTTCGTTGAAATCCATTCATTAATTAGTTAGACCTACTGCAACCTAGCTTTATAAATTAATTTAAGCAAATATTCTTTTTACCTTTATAGGATCTTTATTTAATTGCAGTTTAATTATATTGATTTAAGTTCACACAGATTTAAGATTTCGAGTTAACTGCACTATTAAACAATCTTTCTGATTGACACTATTTATTATCAGATTTGAATTATTGCTTAGGTCAGCTTCAGTTTTCAGCGGCACATTTGCTCCAGTTTGTTCCTGCCTTAAACTGTGAAAGGATCTCTCTCTCTCTCCAAACTTTCCGTCACGCTCTCTCTTCTCTTCGGGAATGTGTTTCCTGTGGTCCGCTGCCGGATTGGTCCGCTGCCTTCCGGGGAGACGCGGATTGGAAGCCTGCGCTCGACATCTGGAAGGGAGGAGAGTAGTGATGGGAAGTCCGATTCATTTCTGCGAATCGGTTCTTTCGAACAATTTGTTTGTCAATGAGCCGGTTGAAAATGAATCGGCGGTTCTTGTACCTGACTTCTCGGCATGACATGTGTGCTATAAAGCCATACGTGGGCATATTGCTTCCAGTAAACTATAAACTTGTAAAGTTTAATGGCCGCATTTTATCCTTTTGTTAACACTTGTATTAGCCATACATTTGTGGAAGACATTTTGAAAACAGACCATTTTCATATGACGTTTATCATTATTTCATTACTTTTTCCTTGCATATATTGCATTTTTTATTAACAAGTATGTTTTTTGTAATTCATGTACTAGTTAAATTTCTTGCAGTCATTTACTACTTCATAAAAACATACATTTAGAGCATAAACTACATAAAATTACCATTAACATTAAACAACAGTAATATTAATTTTCATCACTCCTCTGGATCCTCTAGGGTTTTTGGATGTTTCAATTGAAATATTCACTCCCTGGTTTTTGGCTCTTTACGAATCGTGCATTTCCAACTGAGAAGGTTTTCGGTTCAGTGAATCAGTAGTGATTTGTTGACAAGCGCACGGACCGATTTTTCGTGAACGAATCATTCAGAAAGGTCTTGTGAATCGGTCCGACCAATTCATTAAAAAGATCCGACTCAAATGAACGACTCGTTCGCGAATCGGACATCGCTAGAGGAGAATAGACGAGAGAGGTAAACCAGAAAAAAAGGAGGACGGGAGTAGGTGCTGACATCTGAGGTGAGTGATGTGCTTTGCCAGTATATTTAACCTGGACATAAGAGCAGCTGGATTTATGATTTGAGAACATTTAATTCTTGCCGTTTGCCACTTTTGTTGGTAATGAGTTTGAAAGGTTGCAGCGATAGCAGAAGGCGGATAGCCGCCTCAGTAGATTGGTTTCTGAATAACTGTTTCGGTTATTATTTAGTCCGAGCGAACGTTCGGAATTTGCTACAGTAACAAACACGTTATCGCTTGATACATAGTAACGATTTTGCCGCGTATTTGGTGCTGTTAAATCTTGTTCGTTCTATTTGCGGATGAAATGGTCGCCTGTAAACGGGGGTCGCAGCCCTCCTTCTGAATTTCGCTTCACTTAACCGGTCCCTTTGCGCTTCGCTGTTGATCCTTCACTTTCACAATTAATGTTACTTAAACGTGAAGATGTATGCTATTTAATTAGTACCATTTGGGACGCCTGTTTCGCCACGGTTGTTTTTACGCGCCTCTCACGTCTACGGCGGGCTCCGGCCCCCTGTCCAAGGCCAGGCCAATGGAGAAGTCAAAGCAACGGGAATCCAAAGTCTGTCATACAGGACTGAGGCCAACGCGCTTGTTTGTTTAAGTTAAAGCACCAACATGTGTGTTTGAAAGAATGATCAGTGTGAGCGCGCCCGTAGGCCTGAATGTGCGCACCCGCTGCTGTAGGAGCGCGTCGCAGTGTTTCATGACGCTCGTTCTGCGGCAGGCACAGGCAGCTCCAAGAGCAGACATCTTCTCTATATATGACCGTTTCACATTCTCCGGACCTTCCAGCCGTGTACAGAACTACAATAGCCAATTATACTGTACACCAGCACTGAATCTTTCACAGTAAGGTGTTTGCTATGTCTAGATGTCCTACATTTCCATGGGTCGAAATGTAGAAAGCACATGCAACACTGAGAGCAGCTCTGGGAATTGTTGTAACTTCAAAGCTGATTGCTGCATTTCTGGAAAGCAGCGTTATTTTCAGTGGCAGTGGTGCATGGATGTCAATATTCAGCTTGTTTATTTATGATCTTGTAAGTGTGTGTGTAAACTATAAGAGTTGCATTCTTGGGCCTTCCACTGTTACCCACAAGAGATTGTTTCATGGGGTTGTCTGTTTATAATCTCTAGTGTGGGGCATGATTATAAATATTATTAACAATTTGATTTAGAAATGTATAAAAATGAATACTAATAATATATTAATATTAATAATGTATAATATAGAGGCAGTTAGGCCCCAGTGAAAATGTTGTATCTTTCTAATTTAAAAGGATAGTTCACCCAAAAATGACAGTTCTCTCATTATTTACTTTTTCCAAATCCATACAACATATGTTTGTCTTTGGAATATTGCTTCCTAATTTTTTGTCCATTGAAAATCTATGTAATAATCATTTTCAAGTTTCAGAAAGTACATAAAGACATTATGACAGTCATAAAATATGAATTGAGCAGTTTAATCCAACTCTTCTGAAGAGATAACATCATGTTATATGATGACGTTTTTAGTTTAAGTTTTTATTCACATTTAAACATTGATGAACGTGCATGCTTTAAGAACAAGAACCAATAAAGTTTGTTCTTGTGTGTCAAGCCAATGTTTAAATAAAAACCTGAATAGCCTACTTTTTGAACCTTGAAAATGTTCATTATATAGCCTTCAATGAATGGGCAAAAAATGATGAGAGAATAATAAAAATATATTCATTTGTGTTCTGAAGATGAATGAAAGTCTTATATGTTTGGAATGACTTGAGGCTGAGTAAGAGATCACAGAATTGTTATTTTGGGTGAACTAATGCTTTAATACTTTTTTTATATATTGTCAGGCCAGCATAATTTTGTCATTCAGATTCAAATGTGAATGTAAAAAAAAAAAAAAAAATGTTCTAGTGGTCTGCCTTGAGAAACTTGAAAGAAAATACTTGGATTTTCATAGTTAACTCATTAAACTAAGATATTAATTACACATGATACATGCAATTATTTAAATATATTGTCCAAATTCATAAGATTAATAATAAATATTAAGAGGTGTTTCAATGTTTTTAAGAAATAAAAGCAAAATATGTTTTTTAAGGTTAAAAAACTATACAAATCTCTAATACTGAGTAGAAAACATAAACACTGTTTATTTTGTAGTATATACAAGGTATTAAGATGTATTCTCCAGATAATATTTTAATCATTGACTATAACAACATTAAAGCCGGTTGTTTAATTTTGGAAACAGCATGTTGTCTTAATATCACACTTAATATATTTCTCACAGTTCATATCTAAAAATATGTAGCTGCAACTGAATTTTAGGAACATGTTCTCTTGCGAGAGGATTGCCTTTTTTGGGACTTCTTTGCATAAAGAGTAACGTGAAAATCCCTGATTTAGCCTACACGATAAACAAAATGATTTATTCTAAATGGAAGCAGGGATATTTGACATTTTGTACTAATGAGTTTACATGATCAGTCAGTGTCACAAATTGTAATTTTTTATATTAATTAGTGTTCTATTTATAGTGCAGGATCTTTCTTTGTTTCCAGGTTTAATAACAAATCCAAGATGTTAAATAAATATGGTCTCAGACTTTTGGACCGCACAGTAGTTGTCCCATATAAAGCTATTAAAGAATATACAATTTGCTACTTTGTACCATCGTCTAAGTTGGAGTATGCATAATAAAGGAAATCTGAGAGTAATCCTCTGACTTTTGCAGTGGCTCTTGTCCCCATTTCTCTTCTTGTTGATCTCTTAAACTTGACTTTATCCCTTCACTCCTTGTCTTTTTGTTGTGCAACAGCAGCTCAGTTCAGCCTGGTCTAGTGAAAATAGTATCCTTGTTAAGGATTCAGATTTCCTTGTGCTCTGGTTGGCATAAGGTCGCTGCTTCAGGAATGAGAGCCTTCTGGAATGTTTTGCTGAGGGCTGTTGTGGTCATAAAGTTTTATTTCCAGACCCTGTGCTCGTCAGGATTTGTTATATGATGCAATGTTTGTTATAACATTCATCATGGGTTATATTTTGGTGAACTCTTGCTACAATGCTAGGCCATATTATCTGGATTCTCAGTGCACACATTGCCAGCCTATGCAGAAATGTGATTTTGTTTGGGTATAAATGTGCTTGTTGTCACAGGATGTTTAGACTGGTGGTGGTCAGACATTATTGTAGGTTAAGAATGACTTATATATTTAGTGTATATGGTGGCTACTTAATTTGACTTTCATAAACTGACATTTTTGGTATGTGAGATAGTCTGAAAGTGTCCTATAACAGTCAAGACTCTCCTAAGGTTAGTAATGGCAGTATGACCCATTTTACAATTTGGATGTTGAGTATTTAACATTTCACTCATTTCAAATGATCTTCTGTTGGCACAGATGCTGTAGATAGAGCTTAGTTTGTGTTAAACCCGGAACATTCCTTCATATAATGCAGCAGCTGCTGTCATGTTTATACTACTCGGCCTGCACATCTCTGTTTTTCTGATGAGACACATTGCGGTATGAAAATACATTCACCTTTCCTTTTGATTTTTTTTTTTTGTTCGCATGGCAACAATAAGAATTTTATTTGCCCTTCCAGTATTTCCACTTGCATGCATTACCACAAAAATGATTAGTTTAGTCTTTAGAAATGTATTTGAATATGTGCCAGGATGGTGCTTTTACTGTAAGTATTCAGCTTCAGCCGTTTGAAGTGTTCATTTAGGATTACATTATTATAGGAAATGGATGAAGGTTGCAAACGTAAATTTTTATAGTTTGAAGGCTACTTTGAAACAACTTAATTTTAGTCAAATTAATTATTTCCACTTGCCCCACCACAAAAAAAAGATACATTTTATTTTTAGAAATGTATTTTTATGTGTGCCATTTTTTTCTATATTAATTTATTTAGCTTGTTTAATTAGCTTGTTTTGATTACATGAAATGTGGAAATTAACACAGCTGTTAACTCTATTAAAAACAAACATACACATTTTATGTAGAATTGCTCAATTGATGTTGTTTTCAACAAATTGTAATAGATGCTTTCAAGACTTTCTTACAATTAAATTTTGACAAAACCTCATCGTTGTTACCCAGCTGCCTATGTTTAAATATGCAGAATCACAACAGCATTCAATTTAGTACAGAAAATGTTTAAGTCTACGAGGCCAAAAAACACAAGAACAACGAATGTAAGCTGTAGCGACATTGCGGCACAGTTCCATTAATTTGCCAAAAACTCTCTCACACTGGCCCCGAACCAGCAGGCCATCCATATTGTTGAGCTTTGGAATGTACGAGACTGATGTTTTCTTATACTAAGTTTGAAAAAACATGAAAGAATAAATTCTATAAACTTGAAATATATTAGATATTTTGTAAATTGTAAATATCAGATGAGACAATATCCAACACCCATTTCATATATACTTTTATTCCACAATCTTTCTTATTCCATTGCTCTCTTGCTCTCACTGTCTGTTTTTCACAGACACACACATCTCAGCGGACTGGAGTGATGTTACTTTGTCAGTATTGGTAACCATCTTCATACAGGATCTGGTATCCTTGTTGTAGCCTGTGTGCTTTTTTTTTTTAGGTAAGCGATGTGATGTCACTGCTAATAGCAGCGTCCTCAGGGCATACTCTGTGTGTGTGTGTGTGTGTGTATGTCGGTTTATATTCCAGCAGGCTGCTGCACTATGTCTATGTCTCCCTCTTTAAGGGTCTGGACATGCTGACTGAGGAAAAAGTGAGTCAGAGGGGGATAGAGAGAGAGAGAGAGAAGGGGGCCGAGCAGGAGGTGCTGTGCAGAGACTGCAGCTGATGGCTGAGAGGGGGGTGTATATAGAACAGGGGTTCATCTGCACTGTTGGGTTATTGCTCTCTTATATTGTTTTACAGGAAGGTGCTTTTACTGCATGCATTGAGGTTCAGCTTGCTGAAGTGTTCATTTAGGATTATATGATTACGGGAATTGAAAACTTGGGCTGTAAACTTAAGTTTACTTTGTTTTTGTGAAGCTGAAGTAGCCACAGGATACTTTGAAACAACTTGATTTTGGTGAAATTAAACATTTAGGATCCAAATGACTTTTTAGCTGACAAATTACACATTGACTTGATAAAGATGGGTGTTGAAAAGCAGTTTAGTTCTCATTTGATGCTGTCATTGTCAGAGCTGGGTAGATTACTTATGAATTTATCAGTTACTGATTACAATTACACATTGACTCAGTAATATAATCTCTCAGATTTTTGGTAACGTAATCTGATTACTTTTGGATTACATTGAGATTACATTTGTGCTAACCCTTATTTTGATATCACATATAATGAATTAGCCTAATTTGTGCTATTTTGACAGATAAAAAAATATATATATATTACAAAAAATATATTTAATTCACCAACAAGAGCCACAATAGCTTCTTTTTCAAGTGCAATCTATTAAAGGTTAGTAAAAAAATAAAAATGTACCTGCTGTAAGGGGTTTGCTAGTAACACTAAACAAAATCACATCTTGATTTTTAAGCATACTACTTAGAATTAAGTAAATTTAGAAAACAGCTACATTACAAAAAACAATTTGAAAAACGAAAATTAACAGCAATTCCCTGAAATTATTAATTTTTTACATATGACTGTATTTCTTAGCTAATTGCAACATATGAAGTCCACCTATCTTAAACATTTTAGCTGAGGAAAAACACAACTAATGCATATGAAGTCCACCACCAATTTAGCTAAACATAAAATAGTTGCATTTTCTCATGAGATCAGGTTGAGTGTGTTCCAGTAATTGATTTAATGGATTAGTTTGATGAGTCTGATTAATGCATATGAAGTCCAGACTCGGTTTAAAAAAAGAGCAGGTTCATAAATGTTATCGAAATGTCTCCGTTTGCAAAACAGAAAAATATTATTAACCACCATACGTGGACAGCAAATTAAGATGCACATTTAATGAAAACACCACTTTCTTAAAAAATTAATGATGTCTGTACAGTGATTAAATGCTATAAATGTTTACAAAATTTTCTCAACTGGAACCAGTGACTAGATTTTAAATTATTGTTGCATTTTTTTTTAACATTTGCACCCATTTTAGATAAAATAAAGGCCTTTGTCAGAGATTTTAGATAAAATAAAGGCCTTTGTCAGAGCCAGAAGCCTAGCAGGCAGCACTCCGACATGTAGCGCAGTACAAGGCCAAAAGCCTAGCAGGCAGCACTAAATGTTATCTGTTTGCAAAAAAAAAAAAAAACACTTTAAAATAAAACAAAATAAAATTGAAGAAATATTAATTTAAATTTAAGATTGTTTAGTTTTGGTGGAAAAAAAAAAAAAAAATTTTTTATAATAAAAAATAAAAATAAAACAAAATAAAATTGAAGCACTCTTCAATTACCCGTTTAGTTAAGTGTCAGATTTTATAGTTAAGTGGATGTGTTTATTATTGAATTAATGTGAATCTTAGGGAACTTTTTAATGTGTGTGATTGTGTATTTGTCCCCTCTGTGCAATCAACGTTTACCATATGTGGCTTTCTGTTTGCTGAATAAAAGTTTGGATCATATCTGAGAGATGTGGCTGCGTGCACCACCTCCCTCTGATTCTCGAATCACTGCGTAAATAAAGCTTACGACTGAAAATCGGCTTAAAAACTGTCTAGTGGGATGCTGGCCTCAGACTAACTTTAGAGAACTGAGGAGGGAGCAGCCAGACTCATCATTCATCCTTAATCAGTCCTGCTTTCCACAGAAGGGGTGTAAGACCATCCCACGATCCCACTGTCATTTATAATGTGTGTGTGTAACATTATCACACTCCTCTCATCTGACTAACAGTTGCCTTGGGCTTGACTCAGGTTTATAAAAGTGCTGTTTCATTCCCACTGTGTGTGTATGTGTGTGTCCAAAAGCCTGTTTTCTATTCCAGCCTAACAATAGGAGGCTTGTATTGTCATTTCTTGCTCCCGAGTCTCTCTGTCTCTCTTTTTTTCATTTTCTTTCTTCCTCTCTGTTGTTGTTTGTGTTGGACATGATTTTGGCAGAGAGGATTTTGTGTATTTTGTGTTGTGTTTTATGTGGTTATTTTTGTGGATATTTACTTAAAGTTTGCCTAAAGTTTGTATGTGTGTTTGAGTTGGAATTGCATTATTAGCTTGGCATTGAGGGTGAGCGATATTGATAAAAATGATATATTGATAACAGTAATTCAGCAGTATTTTGCTGAGTGTGTTTTCATGCTGGTACCTTGGCTGGCTCAGGCCTGTCATGAATGAATACATATGAAAGTAAAACCACCAGTAGGTGGCAAAGTCCCTGTCTTAATGGGTGATTCATTGAATCTTTAATTCAATCGATTTGTTCAAAATGGCTGATTCATTTAGAAACGAAACAAATGATATTTTTTATGACTGGATCATTGAATCACTGATTCATTCAAAAAAAGATTCATTTAGGAATGAAACTCCCAGTTTCTCTGAGATGCACAAATGCTGTGCTCCGACTTTCTTGGAAGCTCTTTTTGTTTAAAAAAAAAAACTAAAACCCAGACAATGTTGTGTCTAAAGTGTAACTCACTCAATATCAACTTCTTGTTTGTTGAACTGTTGTATAAAATCAATATCACATTTGCGATTGCACTCATGTGCTAATATTCAGGAAAATTGCTTGTGTAATATTATTACTTAACTATATCATATCTTATAAATATACAAAACAAAACCTATGCAGGGATATTTTTTGCTTTCATTACTTGAATTATAGCAGCATTTTAAATGCATTCTAATAGGCTTCATCACACAGTTAATGCTTTTGGACTTTCAAGATGTGTTTTTGTTTGTTTTTTGCAAACTGAGTGAATTATTTGATAATATCAGCTCACACATCCTTAAGTTAACATATTATCATAGACAGTAAATATCGCACACCTCTACTTGGCATTAAACAGAAACATGCTTATTGCCTGATAATTCAACTCACTGTTCCTTTGAAATGAAAGGTCACAATTATTGACAAGCCTGACATCACTTCCTATTTCCTGTGGATGTTTTCACAAGGTCCGAG
The DNA here is from genome assembly GCF_018340385.1 of Cyprinus carpio. Taxonomy (NCBI): domain Eukaryota; kingdom Metazoa; phylum Chordata; class Actinopteri; order Cypriniformes; family Cyprinidae; genus Cyprinus; species Cyprinus carpio. Next base: position 616,406 of record NC_056572.1, read on the forward strand.
TACACACTCACTCACATTCCTATGTGTGTTTAGAGTGATTGTGTGTTGGCATGTCAGTTGAAAGCCAGCAGGCTTATGTTTCTTCATGCTTTTCTGAGAGATCAAACATATTAATGCTGTTTTTCTGAATGAATTTGTATATTATTCTGTCTGCCTCTCCTTGCTCGACCTTCCGCCTGCTGTACCCAGTTGAAATCGTGTCAGGCATGTCTGGCTTGAAGATGTGAAATGCACAAACACAGGCGCTGCACGTTAACCTTCTAGAAAGTTCCTTTGCTTCTTCAGTCTTCTCCTGTCTATAAACTCTGTCATGTCCATCTTGTTTCTTTTGTTAGTGTTTTTTTTTTGACAATGATGAGGTGAGATGCAGGTTACATATGCACATGAAAGCAGATCTGCATTTCCAATATTTCTTAGCTGCGTTTGTGTCTATGTTTTGTCAAGGCTGTCAGGCACAGATGGTAATTTTTATGCTAATTTTCATGCCTCAAAACAATGCACTCTCAAAAACCTGACAGGTCCAAAGGAATGAGTATATGTGCGTGTATGTTTCACATCGGTCATGTGCGCTGCTGAAATTTCATATTCACCTATCAAGCCAAAAGCAAGAGGATCATTGAATTATCAAGATGTTTTATTAATGCTAGAGTGTTCTGGTTGCCAGGGTGATGCTATACAGTTTCTAGGGTATTCTGGGTAGTTACTGGTGGTTACTTCAGTCCCAAAAAATCCCAAATTAACAGGGATTTGTTCAAATCCCAAATTTTTAGGATTATGGAAGCCTGTTTCTGCTATTGAATAAAAAATAAAACATGTAATAAAATGCAATATATAAACTCCAACTGTAAGGAAGTAGTCAGTTTTTTTTCCCTCAAAATTGGACTTAATGACGCACAAAAAAAAGGCAGAATTGCAAGATGTAAATTCACAATTGCGATCAGAATTGTCAGATAAAAAGTCGCAATTACTGTACTTTTTTGTACAATTACTGAATCTCGCTGCTTAACTACCATAATATGATGCATTGTTGGATATGTTAACTAGTCACAACTGTTTTTCAAAACCATAGTAAGTTCTATTGTACAAACTGCAGTGGTTCAACAATAAAACAAGATGGTAGAGTACACTGAAAAAAATGGTGTAGGATTTTTTAAAAACAATTTCACTAGGCTTGTTGCGTAGTTACCGGTGATACACGGTGTTTAAAAACCCACCTACCGGTCATAGCACTTCACCGTCCCCAGAAATTAGCCTATAGCAGTAAAGCACTTAATTCAGTTAGTGACTACGTGCCTTCGTAATTTGCGGTAAGCGGAAACTGCCGCAGTAAGCAGCATTGATTTCATTTATCATTTGAGGAGATGAGGCGAGCTAACTGGCAAAGGATGGCGGAAGATCTGGTTTCAAAGCGAAATGCAAAAACTATTTGGAAATATTTTGGATTCAAAACAAATGCCAACAGGGAACTGAAAACGTTAACGAGGCAACCTTGCCTGATGAAAGTGGCAGCATCCGGAGGTAACACTTCGAATTTACACGCACATCTTCAAGCACACCACAAAAATGAAGCGGCCAAGATGGGTCCAGCGGCAAAAAATCGACCATAAAAGCCTGACACACAAACGCAGACTTCAATAAGTGGTGCATTTGCGCGATGCACAAAATATAAAAGGGACAGTGCGAGGTGGAACACGTGCACTGACGCAGTGACGAAATACATAGGTGGGAGGTGTGAAATGTCGTTTTGCGGAAATACTTATTGTAATAAATGGTGTTTTTTTATTGTTTTTTGTATTTTTATTAAGAATAAAATAAATTAACCCATGATTAATTCAAACAAAAATGAATTGCCGCTAATTAAGGTGAAAGTAAATTGAGACGTGTGCAGATCTGCACGACCGCATTTTCGGCCACCCGAAATCCCCGACACGCAACCCCGGTGACACCGGGATTACCGGTTTTTTTACACGTCGATTAACCGGTGGAAAAAATCCGTCACCGCAACATCCCTAAATTTCACAGAAATTGATAGTAAATTTCACAATTGCAAAGAAACTGCAAGTAACACATTGCATTAAATGTGAAATTTAGAAGAAGAAAGACTGAACTAGTATTTTCTTGTAAAATGTACTCCAATAATCTTTTTACAACTTTGAGAAAAAAAAAAAATTAACAGTGTTATTGCTTCTGCTTTTTTATTTTCTATTGTTATGCATAGATTTGAATTTATAGATGCAATGAAAGATATAGATATAGATTGTACAGCATGTTATCTTGATTATTTTTTCATCTACAGAGTGATTTGAAAATATGTTGGCCAAAGGCCTGTTAAACTGCAGATTGCTGGTTTTAATGGATATTAATACAAATATATTGCTACACAATCTGATCAGGAGTTATGGAGGTTCACAGAAATAAAATAGAGAGAGGGAGAGATAATCCCTGTGTAAGCTGTTTTATGTAATATTGAGACTTTGCTGTGATTTGTCAGTGGTAACTTTTATGTCCACAGGTCAACACACATTTTTGCTTTTAGTTTGACTGTTTTTTAGAGGAAATGCTGGGAACAATGGACTCATCTTGCTGGCTATTATAGAACATGCTAACATACACACACACACACACACACACACACACACACACACACACACACACACACACACACACACACACACACAATGTGTCCGGCCAGCTTACTCTTTTTGTTTCACTCTGTTGTGTCTAGCTGAAGTTCCTTTCAGCCTCCTTGTTGTGTGTGTGTGTGTGTGTGTGTGTTGATGTTGCTCTAATGGCTTGTAAGTCATGTTTATTGTGGCCCATCCACTCTGCTCCGATCTGTGTTGAGGTGACAGGCATCCTGCACCTTTATTTTTAAGGGGCTCTTGGCGAAATGAGAATATAACGAGACAAAGAAAATTACTACATTTCCAAATATATTGTTTCAATCTTTAATACAGTACACTTTACAGTATGTTGTGATGCCTAAATTCAGTAGAGGACTTAAAGATGATTGATTTTAATTTATGCTTTTATTTAGTTATTTCAAGCTGAAACCATATGTTTCTATGTTGTTCCGCAAGGATGCATTACATTGAAGTGAACTTAAAGTCAGAGTCACTGTTACAAAAAAATCTACTTTTGTCAACTGAATGTGAGTTGGCTTTGAATATGACATACAAAGATTATGGCATCACAAGACCAGAGTTGTGGAACGTCACCTCCATCATGATGACATCACTGAAACTTTATCCATAAAGGTACGGGGCAGTAATAATTGCATGTTTTCATGCTCAGAGAGAGAGAAAGCCCTCTCCAGATGTTTGGCATTTGTGATCATGTTTGAGGAGGATGGACTGGTTTTTAGTGATGTCCACCATCTCCCTCCCCCAATCCCTGCCTGCTGCTGCAACAGGAAATGCGTTTGGGCTCATGTCAGGTCCTGTGTGTGCCTCTGGCTCTCACACAACACATTGTGGTCATGTGTTTGTCTATGAGAAGGACAAGAATGCTCCTCAGTGTGTGTTCCTGAGCCAGGCTACATGCCTTTTATCTGCACCATTGCTTCCTTGCCCTATTTCTCATAGAATTAAAGGGATAGTTGTTCCAAAAATGAAGATGTCATTATTATTTAAATTAATGCCATTTCAAACTTGTGTAATACAAAAAGGAGAAATTCTGAAGTATGCGCTGGTTGGTCTCCACAACATTTTCACAACATTTATATAACCAGGAATGCATGCATGCTTTTCAGTCTGGTTCTCATGAGAGCACCTGGAGATTTTATTAGGTACTCACACTGCACATAGTGTGATCCATATAAAAATAGAATTAATAAAATTATAAATTAACTATACAAATAAAATTTAATAAAATTATAAAGTTATAAATAAATGTGATGATAATATATTTTAAAATAAAAAATAAGTATTAAATAAAATATTATTATTTTATAGTGCACCTAAAAATACAATGCTAATATTTATTTTTCAGCATTTTCAGAACTAAAATCAGCAAGCTAAAATGGTGATTTTTACTTTAACAGCTGTCAACCATGTCGGTCTGAACTTCTTTACCCAGTGCATTGTTTATTTTGATCGCTTATTATTATTATTATTATTTTAGGTTAACCTTTCCTTTAAACAAAATTGCTGGTATGTGTTATGTGAACTGAACAGAATTCCCTCCACATTTGTCATAGCAAAGTCAGTCAGAAATATTCCATGTCTGATTCTCGCATAACCTTTAGCTGTGTGTTTGTCTGGTGTGACAACATAGATTTATGATGTTTCATCATGTTCAATCTCATGGAGGTTATTGGGGGATGATATAATCTATGCATACTTGTCGCTCTTCATATGAGCAGTATCAGAAGAAGCAGCCTTCATCTCAGCTGTGTTTGACGTACATCAGCATTTTCTTCTTCGATCAGCAGCAGCACAGAAGATACAGACTATTAGCTCAAGTGCATGTGTGCGTTTCTGACCTAGCTGAATTTTTAGGGACAACATTTCTGAAACTTTTCCTATACAACTGTATATCTTATAGTCATTAGAATTAATTTATAAAAATAGAAGTATGCACTAAAAATATTTCTTGAAAGCTGCATTCTGTAACTTTTTTCTTCTCCTAAATCAATTATTGAGCAAGTACATAACCAATCAGCGTTCAAAACTATGGTTCACTTAAAGTGGGAACTAAACCTCTTTTCCAAATTGAGAATTTTATTTTTAGCTCCTTCATCATAAAATTATAACATGTCAATTTATGTGGTCACCAGTGGTGATCTCAGCAAACAAATCACATGCAAATTAATATTTTTGGTTGCAAATGCAACCGTTTTAGGAGAGTTTGGAGCCCTGATTCATCAGCTTTGTCTCAGATGTGTCTCTTTAAATAGAAATAAAACAGACCCAAATGAAACACTTGTTTATATGGAGTTATAAGTAGCACTTTACAGTAAGGTTCCATTTGTTAATATTAGTTCATTAGAATGAACTAACAATGAACAAAACTTCAAGTACTGCATTTAATATTGAACGTTGTATCTATTAATATTAGTCAATGCACTTTAAACTAACATGAACAAATATTAAACATTTGTTTTTACTAATATGGATAAAGATTCATAAATGATGTAATACAATATATATCAGCAATGTAAGCCGCTTGGATAATAGTGGCTGCCAATTGCATTATTGTAATGTAATGTATGTTACATAAAGCACTAATGAATGAGACCTAATAGTACAATATGGATACTAGCATATCACACATAATTTGGTCTTGAGAGACTTTGATGAGAAATGTTTGAGATGTTTTTTTCTTTTTCTTGTTGGGCATTTCCAAAAAGCCTTTATTTTATAGAAAACAGTTCTTGATGTTTCTTTGTAAGTTGTTCAGATCAGCGTATGGGTTCTAGAAATCTAGGTTCGTTTAGGTTATTCGATGGCATTAAGCTGTAAAACCATATTTGGAACATTTATTTTAAGAATGCAGGGGTGAAAACAAGGTAAATTAGGCAGCGTAAATGTGTACGTGTGTAGAAAGACGTGAAACTGGGACCAACTAAGTGCATCTCAAAACTTCTAGTATGCACGTAGATTGTTTATACAGATGTTGATGGAAACCCATAGTGCCGTGGGTTTTCTCTTTCTTTTTTCCCTCTCTGTTGCCTTTTGCACTCGTTCTCACTATCTCTCTTTCTTTTCCTCCCTTTTTTCTTTGTCATTTGGCAGCTGTTGCTTGGCACAGTGCAATGTGCTGGAAAGCAAGCCTTTGATATGAAGCCTTGTGTGTGCGTGTTCTCTGAAATATGATCTTGATTTGCCCTTTTGTGTGTATATGTTTATGTGCATTTTTGTTAGTTTTTTTTCTTCCATGACACTGATTGGATGCACTTTAATGGCATGGGCAGAGAGATGTGCAGTTATGAGCAGCAGTTAACTCCGACTCGACTATACATGTTCCTCCCTGTTTCTGCAGCTAAATAAATGTCCTTTAATCTAACCAGTCCGCCTGTTTTCGTCTCCCTCGCTTTCTCTCGCCCTCAGCGGGATGTGCTTCACAGAACTGTGCTGTATGTTTTAGATTTGCGCAGTTGGATTATTTAGCAGGTCATATTTACTCCTGTTCTGTGTTGTTTGTTTAACATTTTATTTTCGGCTGCTAAAACTGTCAGTCAGTGTCTGGGTTTTATTTGGTTGTTGATTCTTGATGCTTTCTTTGGCATTTCTGTTGAATGATATTGAGATAATGTGACACACACACACTGTTAATCCACAAACTAACTGTCTGTTTCTCTGTTTTGCAGGTAGGAACATCGTCTGAATGTGACAAGCACCTCTTCCTGCAGAGATAGAGGTATATTTGTGTGTGTGTGTGTGTGTATGAAAGAAGAGTGTGCTGTGTTTTTCTCAGATGGGTAATTAAAGCCTTCTGAAAATGACATGCCAAGAATTCTTAATTTTCCCCTAACATTCCTGCTTTTTTGCTCCTTGTAAAGACTCCAGTGGATTTTAGGGTGTGTGTGGGATTATAGCTGTTGTGTCCAGATGCCAAACTCTGTCTGTTCTAAGTGCTGCAGAATTCATTTCTTTAAGTGAATTTAGGAGTGGAAAAGAACTGAGCTATAAATGTGCATTTCATTCTGTTTAGTGTGTGTGTGTATTCTAGCTGCAGCTTTCTGTGGATGGATTCTGTCCTCTCTGAAGTGTCAGTTGCTGCAATAATATTTCGTAACGCACATTCCAGCGAACAATAGCGGAAACAATTTTCCAAACAATAGAGCTTTGAAAGCTTTTATTTAATAGAATGTGAATTACATTATTGTTGTGAAACAAATAGTTCACACAGAATGAAAATTGTCATCACCATCTGCCTTTATGTCATGATTTTATTACCAGATATCAGAGCTGCTCTTTTTATACAAGGAAAGTGTGGTGATTTATACTGCCAACCTTTAAAAAGACAAAAATACTATAAAAGTACCATAAAAGTATTCAACGTGGCTCATATGCTGTGCTCCGAGTCTTTGGAAGCCTTTCAATAATTTTGTCTGAGAATCAAACAGAAATTTAAAATGTTATTACTTGTAAACCACTTTTAAAAGGTTAGTTCACCCAAGAATGAAAATGCTATTATCTTTTCGAAACGTAAGACTTTAATTCATCTGCAGAAATGAAATGAGGATATTTTATATATTCTCTTAACATTTTCGTTCATCCATTATAAAAGTCGATGCAACCGAAAGTGTCATGCATCAAAAAGACATTGTGTAAGCTCTGTGTATTTGTTGATCAATGTGGATATATGCATAATAGCCTAAATTAAATCTGTTCATCATATAAAGCAGCCATGTCTCGTCAGATGACTTGGATTAAACTGGTCAGTCCATATGTGTTTTTGAACTTTTTGATATAAAAAAATTTAGGTTGAGTGGATTTTAATGGATAGATAAAATGGTTAGACGATCTCAGAGAGGTTAGCCACCAGTCGGACATCTCTAATTAAAGCTCACCACACTGTCACACACACCGAACTGCTCTGCTTCTGTTTGTTTTCTGGTCTAGTTTATGCATGGATACAAAATGGCAAACTGAATCAAAATCTCAGTGCATATCTTGTCTGTATCTGGCTCCCTTTTCTTCCATCCTCTTGTAATTTTAGTTATATAAAATATTTTTCAACTTTTTGACTCTATATACTGTATATATATATATATGAAGGTTGATATATATATATATATATATATATATATATATATAAATGAAGGTTTTTCTGACTGAAAAAAATAGAGAAAATAGGGACTGCCAGTGACAGGCTGTTGGATGCATAAATATTATATATATATATATATATATATATATATATATATATATATATATATATATATATAAATTTTAAGTGGAAATATTTTTCACTTAATAAAAACAGAAGAAAAAAAAATTGAACCATTTATATGCAGCATTAAAATATGCATAATAATATTTCTTTACAATTTTTTTAATTAAAACTGTACATTTATCTTAATATTATTTTTATATAAATTGCATGCATAGTTTTAATTGAGTGAAATGAATAGAACCAATTAAATATATATAAAACATTTACATAATAGATTTTATGCATTATGATATATACAGTGTATGTGTGCATATATACAGTATATATATATATATATATATATATATATATATATATATATATATATATATATACTGTATATAAAGTATACTGTATGTATGTGTGTGTATTAATTGACATTTAAATGAGAGATGCTTAAGCTATTAAAACATTTATCTTATCACTCTTAAATGTCAAGGATACATTGAAGGATCATGAAGCCAGTCTAATGAAATACTCTTAGGAAACTTAATGGCCAAATAAAAAGTGTTAAAATCGTTTGGATTGCTACTTAATTTGACATTCTTAGTGAAACCATCACAAATACTTGATATAAGTTATTTTTGGTTATAATGTTTAGACATCAATGCTCTTTGATCTGTGCAGTGAAAAATGATTTAATTCTCATTCTCTACCTGTTTTGGTGATTCCCGTTGAGATTGAGTGTGTGTTTCTGTTTGTGCCCCCACCCTGACAGTTATTTTTGTCATTGCGCTCCAGATGCATATTTCCACCCCATGCTGTTTTCACACACAGCGGGAGATGTCCCAGAAGATACACACACACACACACACACACACACACACACACACACACACACACACACTCACACTCACACATCACTAACCTTAGCTGAAGGATGGACGTAGTGCAAACGCATTAAGTAAAAATGTCCACATGCCATCTATTTTCTAATCATAATTTTTTATTGTTTTCGGAACAGATTTCTTGAGTGCTTCCATGGTGATGTACTCAGCTGGTGCTGATTGGCCGAAACCTTGGTGATGCACTGATTCTACACCATGGCTGAGGAGGCTCTGTGGAAATACCCACAATCCTCAGCTCCCTGGTGAGTATGACTGCCTGCTCGAATGGAACATGTTTGTATTAACCTTTGGTTTTATACAGATATGATGCATTGCGCTTTACAAAACTCAAATTAAAGCATTAAATTAGCAATAGTGAATAAATACACAACAGCTACAGCTTATATTGAATTTGCATGTGTGTGTTTGTGGATGGTCTTTTATGCAGACGACAAAAGAAGATGATTGAATTCTTTTTTTTTTATTGCAGATTTACATTGGCAGTGTCTCTGGCTCAACGTGAAAACCTGTGCAAGGTCAGACAGCCCTCGATGTCAGGATGTGATTTGTGCAGAGCACCACACTAAAAAAATCTACTAGGGAGACAATGGCTATTAAAAATAACCTTATAGGAGACCTTAAAGGAGACCGCTCTGTAGATTATTTAATATTAATAATATGTTTTTAGGATACCATTTAGTATTTTTTAACATTTTACAATGAGGTTTGATTCATTAACATCACTTAAAGCATTAAATAACATGAACTAATGAGCAAAGTTAGTTCACAGAGCATTAAATAATATATATATAAATAATAACTTTTGATCTCAAAAATGTATTAGTAAATGTGAACGTATAAGTAAAAGTAAAAGTATTGTTCGTTGCTAATTCATGTCAACTAATGTAGTTAACTAATGGTAACAAATGAAATCTTATTGTAAAGTGTTACCAGTGTTTTATTACAGTAAAACTCTTTTGTGAATTTGTCTTTAATTACGTCAAGTTGTTATATTAACAAGTCAGTATATTGATATAAATTCTGACAAACCTGAAGTACACATTCTCAGTTCTCAGTTAATTTAATATCAGACATAACTGAAAAATGACTCGCAGTTCTGTGAGGAAATCAGTTGTGAATTTACTGGATGAGTATGATGCCTGACTCATCACAAGATGTTATTTGATTAAATTAATGTGGAGGCATATAAAGTGTTCCATACTGTTGCCAATGGGGACTAGATTTTAAATAAAAATGAAATCTCAAATTTGTATTATTTAAGTCACAGTCTGGAGGCCGGTTTGTGTCCATCTGTCTTTATGTAATATGTTAGATTACTGTGTGATTGTTTACATCCTCTTTCCTAGTGCATGTAGTGTCTCTATGAATCTCTCTTTGAGCGTTAACAAAAATCAGCTCATCTTTTGGCATGAACCTGATTTCATTTTCCACCCAATCGATATCATAGTATGCAGCACTGGGCTGCAAATCAGATATAATCGCATTCAATTCCGTCAGATTAAGTTGATTTAAATGTGGTAATTCAGTTTGGTAGCACAGTCTGCGGAGCTGCTTTAGCAAAGACAAATAAGCTTTTCATGAACGTCATTGCAGATTCAGTCCGATATATCTGCAACTTTTTATGTTCCTTCACATTTAATAAAGGAAATTATGGGTGATCCACATGTTGATGTTAATTCACATTACTTGAATTGCTTTCTTTGTCTCCTTTTACACTTAATCTGTCTTGGCACGTCCTGACCAACAGCGACAAGCCACCTACTCATCTGTCAATCAAATACTGGACAAAACAAGGGCTTGAATCTTTGACAAAATGTATCTTTAGTTCGGTAAATAGAGGCGCTCAACCAAAAATGACTGAGAGTTCTGTTTATATTAAGTAATAAGGAAATATTTGCATTGAATTTTTTAACTTTTTACATTTTTGTACTTTTCTCTGATATTGAATGCACTGTTTATGTGTGATTTTGAACTGCTTTTTTTCACTTTTCCTCACTTAAGCCATGATGTCAGTCTGCGTGCCCTCACCACGTAACCCCTCCCCCTCTGTGGACGTAGCTAATTGCAACGGACCCTCTGCAACTCCGCCCACATCCCTCAGCCTGCGTTCCTCACACAATCAACTGCTTAGTGGTGAGGTCATCACACAGGGCCAGGCCACGCCCCCAAAGTGCAGGAAGAAGTACGCACTCACGAGCATTCAGAGCGCGATGGGACTCGGCGAAGGTGTGACGCCACCGCCGTCATCTTCAGCAACTACTGCTAACCCTAAACTGGCCAAAAATGGTGCCAATCAGTTACGTAAAGCTGCGGAACGACAGGATCACAACAAGAACACCACGGAAGAAGACGAAGATGGAAACACAGCTGGCGAATCAGAGCTCAGCATCGACGATGAGTTGAGGAATGTTGAGGAGCTAAGCCTCGACAGCGAGTCTAACGCTGACGGCGTTCACAGTGACTTTGACCAGAACAACGAGCTTGTTGACGAGGAAGTAGATGAGTTAATTGATGATGACACTAATGAGGAGGATCGTGTGGAGAATTGTGACGACCTGCTCATTCTGTCCGAGAAAACGGAGATTGTTTCAGACAGGAAGTCGCCCGAGCATATTAAGACAAGTTACCTGGAGTCATGTCTGGATGACCTGTCATACGAACTGTCTGACACGCAGGATGAGGATGTCACTAAGCCTTTGCTGGAGAAAGAGAAGAATCCCTGTCCCTCGTCTCCAAGGAAACCGCACAGCCCTGAGGACACGCCCCTCCTGTCTATAGGCTCTTCATCTTCCTCTTCCTCACCAGAGACGAAAAAAGACAGACCACGGACGGGAGCCAAGACAGACCGGGCACTAAACCGCATCCAGAACCTTCCACACAGTGACGAGGAGTCCAGCTGGACCACGTTGTCACAGGACAGTGCATCCCTGGGCTCACCAGAAGAAAGCGGTCAGTAGTACACATTTGAAACCTTACAATACGTATGTGTGTAGCTTGCTGGTCTGCTCAGTGTGTTTTGTGTGTGTGTACTTTGGCCCTGTGTAGTGGATATGGTGCACTCATGTGGTATGTGTGGTTTTCAGTTTGACTGAAGTGCTTTGGCAGAAAGGTGTTTGTGTGTTTAGACTTTTCATCTCACTGAAGTGTGATCTAGGTAAACGCAGCGCAGTGTGTGTCTGGTTTGAGGCTGTGGAGGAAAGCTTATCAAAAGCGTGTTTACTTATGTGTACCTTTTTTGTGGGTAAAAATTGGTAACTGAAAATGTTTTTGAAACAGTATAATTCATGCAAAAATTCTAAATTTGTCATCATTTACTCTCTCTGATGCTATTCCAAACCTGTAAGATGTAAACCACAATATAAGAAGTCGTACAGCATGTCCACGCTGCTCTCTTTCATATAATGAAAGTGGACAGTAACCAGGGGCTCAAAAAAGTACAAAAAAAGGTTTTGAGATATTTGTAACTTCTAAGAGTTTGAGAGTTGCAGTGAGTGATTTTCAGTGATTAATGACCTAAAGGCTTAGTTCACTCATTTACTGACCCTCATGTTGTTTGAAACACATAATACACATAAAACACATAAGACCCTCCACTGAAAGTCCATGCAACCAAAATTTCGAAGCATCCAAATGTTCATAAAGACATCATAAAAACAATCCATATGCATAGAATGGTTTAATCCATAAAAGTTTGTGACCCTGGACCACAAAACCAGTCATAAGGGTCAATTTCTAGAAATTGAGATTTATTCATCATCTGAAAGCTGAATGAATACGTTTTCCTTTGATGTATGGTTTATTAGGATAGGACAATATTTGGCTGAGATACAACTATTTGAAAATCTGGGATCTGAGAGTGCAAAAAAATCTAAATACTGAGAAAATCATCTTTAAAGTTGTCCAAATGAAGTTCTTAGCAATGCATATTACTAATCAAAAATTAGGTTTTGATATATTTATGGTAGGAAATTTACAAAATATCTTCATGGAACATAATCTTTACTTAATATCCTAATGATTTTTGGCATAAAAGAAAAATCTATAATTTTGACCCATACAATGTTTTTTTAGCTATTGCTAAAAATATACCCCAGCGACTTAAGACTGCTTTTGTGCTCCAGGGTCACAAATAAACATTGATCAACTCAAATACATAGAACACGTCAAAAAAAATGAGAAACAAAAGCTCAAACATTCTTACTTGATGGGTTTGGAATGACATGAGGGTGAGTAAATGATGACTGAATTTTCATTTGTTGGGTGAACTAGCACTTTAAATGTATCTGTTCCTCACTCAAATTTATTGCAAGACTAGGGCTGCGTCCAAAATCGAATACTTTTTTCTTTTGAATAAGTAATAATGAGGCCACGAGAGCGCATTTTGCAATCTCAGTGGAAGTAGTACATCATTGAGGTACTTTCCCCTGTTTTATGATTACTATGAATTTGGACATATACACTTTTCACATACAGTTTTCGCCTGCTGTATAGTATGGAAGTAGCCATATTTGAATGCAGGGTGGGACTATAGCTCACAATTCATATGAACTATTTGTATGGTGCTTTTTGTCTTTTTTTAAGTTTGAAAGGCACTGGTTATGGAATAAAACATAATAATTAAAAAAAATGTTAAATAACTTAGTTTTTTTTGGACTAAATGGACTGACAGACCTAGATAATGCAGCTATAGCTTTGTGTCATCCAATGTGTTAATCGCAAGTTAATTGCACTACAGGTGGCAGGGGTGTAGTGTGACATTTATTTAATCTGTAAAATATTAAATTACACGTTATGTATGCTTAGACAGACAGAAGAAGACTGCAATTTGACTATGCAGCTATTGTTATTATAACTGTGCATCGAAATGGGCTTAGTGTCTTTTTTTTACTGTAAAAAAAAAGGAAAAGAGCAGCATCAACATTCATCAAAATATCTCCTTTTGTGTTCCACTGAAGAAAAACTACACAGGTTTGGAATAACATGAGAGTGTGTAAACAGTTTTATTTTGGGGTGAACAGTCACTTTTGGTACATGCAACCCACGTTTATAACAAGGATAAATGGTGCTGAATGTCTCCTCTCTGCCCCCGGGCTGTCACTCAAACCAGTCGACCATTGACACAGTGTCTGTCAAAGTCTCTCATTGTAGACAGGAAAACCTCACAGGTGTGTGGCAGGTCTGTTCGGCCAGCATGGTGGGTAATGGACAGCTGCGACCTGGTTTTACACCCAGATGTTATCTGGCATCACCGCAGCAGACTGTTATGCGCACTAATTCTTGCACATCCATCCCTCTCCCACGGTTTCTGTATCTTGTCATACCAAGGTCACGTGACCACACATTGGGTGACACTGCAGGAAAAATGATCTCAGGGTTGCCAGGGTGATGATCGTTCAGCAAGGGAGGTGGGTTTGCGCGGCCGCATGACCAATCAGATGTCCCGGATGGACAGGAAGCTGATATCTCTCTTCCTGCAAGATTTGGATATAAAATAAACAGCAGATAAACAGAGTCTTTTGCTCTCGCATGCTCACCCACCCCGTCTCTCCCTCTCCCTTTCTCCATCAGTCGCTCGCCCCCTCTGTCTCTCTCCAGCTCTACCTCTGCTTTCCTCTCTCTTCTCATGTCATCCTCTCTGCTTGCGGCTGCTCAGTCATGATGCTGGGTAAAGACTACATGTTGGCCATTGTTTTAGTGAATTACGAGGGTAGGTACTGTGCGTCGGTGTGTCTGTGTGGATGTGAGTCAGTGCTGCGCATGTAGCTACGCGTCTCTGTTATAATAAATGCAGGCGGAGAAGAGAGATTAGGAAGGAGGGGAGGATGCAGTGAAGGGTGTCACGAGCTGTGTGCTGAATACTGAAGTTTGTGCATATGTTCATGGCACTTCGGTTCACATGTGTGCGTGAATTTTTCAGCGGTCCTCCCCTCCCCCTCTGCCCGCCACATGCTTTAAAGACTGCAGAAAGAGAAAGACGTTATCGAAAGTGGGTCGAATGTTAAATCTAGCATGGAAAACTAGGCTGAGGATAGTTACTACATGCTAGCACGCTGTCTACCTGTGTATTAAAAAATGAACTTGATGTTATTTTTGCTAAAAGATCGACACAGTTATTAAACATAAACCTGTTTGTTGTCTCTATTTCTTTGTATTTGAATCTGTTTGAAGGCTTTATTGTCTCAGAGAACTGAGATGAGGTTTTCAGGCAGCTGTAATGACCCACTTATATATCAGGGACTACAAGTCCCATAATGCACCTCAGCATAATACCCAAGTCCGCGTGAACTGGAAATTGCTGCAGACTTTATTTCAGCATAGTGATGTATTTCCAACTGAAACGGAATATTGAATATTGGGCGGGGTTTTATTTTAGTGCTCCTCCTCTCTGTCTCTCACTCATAAGCATAGTTAAGGATATTTTTCTCAAGCTGTCAAACTGACGTCATCAGAGAAGGACTGCCATTCCAGAGCGGAAGCAATTGTTCAGATTTCAAATAAAAATTACCAAGACAAACCATTTTTTTTTCAGCGGATTAACTTGCACAGATTAATTGTTCACCTCAGGACTAGCAATGTGCACTTAGTAAATAAAGTCAATTTTGATTTCACAAGGACTTGAAAAATAAACTACGGCTCCTGTACTGCAGCGCCTCATTGAGAGAATTTGGGTAGAGGAGATATCTCTAATAAGCACTTGTGTTTACTTAGCATGCTGGGAGATTTGATTAGTGTACATGACTAGTGCTGGCTAATAGCTGTTTCACTAAGTTAGTCAGTTCTATTGGCTAATTATTAAGTTTCACTGAAGTGAGTCGTGCCTTGAAGCAACAGTGAGGCTACTCAACTCGTGCTTTCTGCCTGAACAAGTAACTCACACTGTTGTTATAGTTAGCTAAATTCATAAACATTTGTTACTTAAAAAAAAATTATATTATTAATATTAACTGAAATAAGATAATAAAAATCTATATATATTTTTTTTCAGCTAGTTGCCAAGGTTCATTTAGTTGAACTAAAATAAACTAAAACTGTTTAATTTTGAAAAACTATAAAGGCATAAAAAAAAAAATTACAAAACACAAAATTACCTAAACGGAAATGGGGGAAACACATTAAAATTAATAATAAAAACTAGTATCTCAATTAAAAAAAAAAAAAAACTTGATACTTGCTCATATAATTTGGTTTTTTTATTTTAATTATTTTATTTTAGTTTTTTTTTTTTTTTTTGTTTTATTTGTTTTTTAAATAACTGTTGTTAATAGTGTAACGATTTATGAAGGACATCTCACATAAGTCACTTTCAAACCAAAGTGTCAATGCGATGAATTTGCATGATCAAGTTGATATTTTAATCTACATGTGGATTTCTGCTGAAATGACTGGATTTCACCTGCAAAAATTTGACGAGTAACAGTAAATCTGACTGCGCCCTTGGTGATTTAAACAGCATAATTTGACATTTTTTTCACTTGAATCCTTTTACCGTGTTTATCCTGACAGGTTTCCAGCCACAAGTTACTTTTACATTGACACTGAAAGTGAATTTACAGCCAATATTTGTGCTATGTGGAGCAGGATTTTAGACCAATGAGATTTCATTGTGGGTGGGGCTACACAGAGTGATTCCCAGACATACTCTATCCACCATGTTTGCTCTGTCCTTTGACCTGTGTGACCTTCAACAAGTCAACAAATGAGGAACAACGGTCTAGGTACCTAGTATGTACACTTAACACTCTCCGGCATTGTTTTTAATAACTTTTTGAATCTAATAGGCTTCCGTGACATGATGCGATGCAAAGTGTCCACTGGCTGTATACTTAAGAATCTTAGCAGATGCAATACTGAATATTCAGACATCCGTCTCATTTGACTTACAGCTTTTTGCATACTGTGCAGTAGGGGATTTAAAGAGAATGAGTAGGAAAGTCTATAAACCAACAGTACATTAACTTAGAATATGGAAAAGATTTTATCATTTGTGTCCAAGCTAGTTATTACATGGTGTCAGTTAATTTTTTCTTCAGTTGTTAGTTATTCATTTTGTGGAGTGTCATGTAGATTGACACAAGGTCTTCTGAGAATCTCTTTAGAGTTGTTGAGTCAAACACACACACACACTGAATATTACGGCTCAATGGTTTTGGGGAGGACGTGTTTCCTGGTTTGAATCTGTTCAGCATATGTGTGAGTAACAGACTGTGGTTTACTGTGTGTATATGTGCGGTTTTCCTCACCCAGATTGCATTGTGTGAATAATGCCCTTACTAACATCTGAAACATGAAACAAACATTCCCAGCTGCTGAGCGAGGACAGACAGAAAAGTAGCAAGTTCACATGAGAGAGACAGTGATTTAACAGTATGATAGTCTTCCAGTTAAAAAAACAAAACACCTATTTAATGTATTACAGGGCATTCATATCTCACAGAAACACACAAGGGTGAAGTGATTCATTATCTAGACTTCAGCAGTTTTAATGATTTTGTTGCCGATTGAAATGTCCATATGTTGGGAGCAATGTTTCAGCTTCAATGTGGATCAGAATTTAGAGTCAAAATGATCTATGTAATATTAGATTTGTAGACTTATCACTACCGCTCACATGCTCTGGTCTGGAATGCTATGAACTAGGGCTGTCACAATATCAGATTTTAACTAGGTCTAAATGATTATTGTGACCAAAAGAATTCACAATAACAATACTATCAAAAATAATGCAAGCAGTCAAATTCATCTTTAACTTTATTTTATGTTTTCTCTTTCTGGCCAAACTATCACATTCCAAATATGTGTGTAAGGAAACAAGAAAGAGTTTGTAACCATCACTGTACAAAAGCATACAAAAAAGTACTTACTGTTGATCGCCACTTCCTAAAGACTGAGGTGTCTACAGGCCGCGTTCACACTGCAGGCAAATGTGGCACATTTTTTATGCTCACATGAGACTCAGATCTGTTTTTCTTATGACAGTGTGAACAGTACAAACCCCATGGAATTTGATCTTTTCAGTTCTGATTTGTGCCACTTCCATATGTGGTACTAAATCTTATACAGGCCAGATGTTTTGCAACGCGACTATGGTGTAGTTGAGGAATTTTGTGGTAAATGGACAAAAGTGCTTCATATCCCCCTAAAGACAGCATAATCCATATCAAAATGAATTTAAAAAAATACAAATATTGTTAAAAGTCACATTAAATGTTGTTTGTCACATGTAGTAGACTATTTTTGTGCCATGGGTAATAGGAGGATTTCCACGCAGCTACCACTGCAAGTATATTTCAAACCTGTGGGAAGCACTGGGTATGGGTATTAGTGTCGATTTTGTGTCAATTAGTGTCGATTTTGCCTGTCATTCATTGATTTTTTGGGGAAGTAGTAGCTGCACACTGCATCTGTATTATGATAGGTGGTAACCAGTGTTAAGGTACAATACCGCCACCTTCTGTGTTGGAGTGTCAACCAGATGGCGCTGACGCTGGATTATTTATGAACATTACATTTTTTAAATATCACGATTATTGTCAGTACCAATATACATACAGTACGCCGTAATTTTTGCTCATACAGATAAGAGTAATACATCGTTCGAAACTGTAAAGTGTCTACTTTTATTTGTATACACTCACAATATGAGCAAAACATTGTGCTTTTGTAAAATAAAGAAAACAAACAGGATGTGCTTTCTGCCATCTCGGTCTTTGTGAACTGGAGCGTGTCACAAAAATGAACTGAAACTGAGTGTATAGCTACTATGGGAGAAATAGATCTAAAGAACAAATTCAAATCAAAAACAAAAACTCTGATGATTATGTAATCCGTATAAAAGCTGCAATTCTCACTGAAGCCACATCCACTGTACTCATAAGTGAGCATCGTCAACTTCATCTTTGCAGCCAACACTAGTTTATTAAATAGTTAAAATGTCTCCTTGATATTTCCGACACATTCATAATCATAACCATCATAAATCTTGATGGTGCTTTGCTGCAAGATTTATGTGTGAGCTTGAGAGTGGAATAGGCAATATATTTATATTTGTATATATATATTTAAGTAATTAAATTAATATAAACATGCGATTAGTCAACTAGAAAAATATTTATTCTGGGGCAGCCCTAGTTGTTAAACTATACATCAACACTCTTGGAACGCTGTTCAGATTCAGGTTAGTACCAGAACTGTTGCATACTGATACATACTGTGTTTTAAAATTACTCATGCTGTCATACAAGGTTTTGGTCATAACACACACTCGTAGGAGTCTTGGATATCTTGGTTGATGGGTGTGTGGACCACGCCTGACCTTATGTTTATGTGTTTCCAGATATCTGGGGTGAGCACTCATTTCAGACAGACCCTGATTTGCCTCCAGGATGGAAGATGATGACGGACATGGCTGGGATTTATTACTGGCACATTCCTACGGGCACCACACAGTGGGAGAGACCCGCCCCATGCCATCCGGTGCCAACTGGACCCAGCCATGCCAGCCGCAAACACTCCCTGGGCTCCCTGTCACCCTCGCCCACTCCAGATCACGAGGTAACCCTTTGAAACCATGTGGTTACGCTAACTGGACATAAACAACTAACTTAAACAAATCAACAGTTGATTTATCCATATTGACCAATCATTTGCTCGGTACCTCTTTGTTGTCCTCTAGTCGATGTCTCACGCAGACGTGTTTTTCGGAGCATCGAGTCGTTCAGGCAGCACCACTTCTGACAGCTCGTCTGACCCCGCCCCCATTCCGTCTACTTCATGTCTGGACCCTACCCCTATCCTGTCCTCAAACTCTTCCTCATCCTCTGACGGCAATGTTCCTTCCTGTGGATTCGTCAACAGCTGCTACTTTGTAAGTCTTTTCAGTGTCTCATCTTACAGTACGGACAATACTTTATGGTCACATCCTGCCATTCTCTGGGTGTTTAGATTTCACAATGAGTACAATTTGGTTGTGGAGAATAAAGTGGATAAGACAAACTTATAGTTCATAAAAGCATGAAAATTCATGGTAACGGCATTACAGATGTAACAGTACTTTAGTTTCCATGGATTGCTATGACTGTATTTGGGAAATTAATGTTTTCGCCCACCAGATACAATGACTAGTGAAGGGCGAAATTTATCAGCAATTTTAATTTTTTTATCAGGTATTTTTTCAAATCATATGTATGAAAGACCTTACTAGATGAATGAAACTGAACAAACATGCATATCAATAAATATGAAAAGTCTAGAGTCTTTTAAATTGCTCCTGGCCTTAACAGTGGGCTTAAATCACTTTTTAGTCCTTTGAGTCTCAGTGTGCTTTACAGTTATGCTGTTTGCTGCAGCATGAAGCAAGGTTGAAAGCACCAGGCATGGTTTTGTTTGTTTTAAAATGGTTAAATGCTACTTAAAATGCTACTGAATAACTGAACAAAAGAAGACATGCATCTTGCCAGATTTCGGTTAGTCTGTTCTTTTCAGTTGACTTCTTAAATCTTACTAGGTAAGTAACATGACTTATTTGATTTTTTATTTTTTGTTTTGTTTTGTTTTTTGTTTTGTTTTGTTTTGTTTTGCTTTGTTTTGTTTTGTTTTGTTTTGTTTTGTTTTGTTTTGTTTTGTTTTGTTTTGTTTTGTTTTGTTTGGTTTGGTTTGGTTTGTGTCCACAAAAAAGAGGAAATAATCAACAGTTTTTTTTTTTTTTTTTTTTTTTTTTCACTTGAAATCTATTGGAATGTCCAAAAATAAAATTATTGCCAAATGGTTATTAAATTATAAACCATGTTGTTGTTGAATCTCAAGCAAATTTAACTGGAATATTGTGAAAATACCATTTAAAAATTTGGGGTCAGTAAGATTTTTTCTTATTGTTTTTTGAAGGAAGTCTCATGCACACCAAGGCTGCTTTTATTTGACCAAAAATACAGTTAAACAATAATATTGAAATATATTACAGTATAAAATAAATTTTCCATGTTAATATTTATTTATATTTATTATATATATTTGATTTTGCTCAATTCTTTACTTTCACATTTAATCAATTTAATGCTTCCTTCCTGAATAAAAGTACTAGTTTCTTTTCAAAAAAATCTTACTGACTCCAAATTTTTGAATTGTGGTGTAAATTGTATTGACAAATATAAATATATTGTGATATTTAGTTAGAAGTTGGTCACACATAATAAAGCTAAAACTGTGTATGTATTTGTGTGTGTGTGTGTGTGTGTGTGTGTGTGTGTGTATAGCCTCGGTCCTCATCCCTACAGATAATGCCAGGGAAGGATAGACACTTTGAGGCACGCCATTGGGAAGAGGACAAGGTAACAGTAACATTTGTTTACTCTCAGAATGTAGTGGAAAAACAGTTTGTGCTTTCCTCTGATTCTTGCAACTCAGAGTGAAATATCAACATCCATACTGCATGTAATCAAATCCCAACCAAACACCCAACAGATACTGTACACACACACACACACATGCTTATCGAGTGATCTAACAACCCTGTCTTGTCTCTCTCCACCCTCCCACTCTTGACCCCTCAACCTTGTCCTCCCTGTTTATGTGTTTGTGTTTGAATAATGGTGCAGAAACAGCCATGGAGTGATTTTGCAGTGGGAAAGATTGATAGTGAGATCTGGAAGGTTAGTATCTCAGGCAGTTTTCTAATTGAACTGCAGAGCCAAATACACAGTAGAATGTCTCAGGGGACCACTGTCAACACTTGGGTTCAAAATTAATTTTTCGCCCATTGGCTGGCCCATATTTAACAGATGTATTTTGCATTATTTTTAATAAAAATTCTGAGAAGTTGGTCTACCTGAAGTTCTACAGGAGTAGTTGTGTTCTGAGATCCAGTACTGCTTCATACCTTCCTCACCTTTTAACCTTTAACCTTTCTACTGAGCATGGTTTTTGTGTTCTTTTGTGTCTCTGTACTGCAAAAAACATTTATCCAACTAACTTAATTTTTTTAACCTATTAGCCAATTTTTTTTTCTTGATTTAAGCATAAACCTCACAAAATTTTGTTAGTATTATGCTGAAAACTAGTCTTAATATATTATGCAATTTTTGTTTGTCATGGAAATTGATCTTGTTTTAAGTATATTTTGATATACACAACAAACCTTGCAGAGGAGAGTAAAGCATTGATAAATCAAATGCTTACACTATTTATTAATTTATGCATTTTAATACTGATTAAGAAAATGATTTTTGCAGTTCATGGAGCAGGAAAGCTCCTGTTCATTCTTCATTTCTTCTCACTGTCTTGATCCATTCTTTTTGTAAAATGTGAAAGGTTCAAACTGTGTCTGTTTTAAAACTGGTTAATCATTTTCATTTCAGTTTGTTGAATCACTCATCGCAGTAACTGTGTTTGGCGTGATCTGCACATACACACAGATCTTTGCACTTGACCCACTGGCTCCATGCTGTACATCTGTGGGTTTGCTATATGTTTGTGTTTATGCAAGTCTGATTTATCTCTGCTTCAGGATCTACAGGCGGCTACAGTAAACCCTGACCCTAGTCTGAAAGAGTTTGAAGGCGCAACTCTCCGCTACGCCTCCCTCAAACTACGGTGTGTGAAAGAGAATAAATAATAAATAAATACACATTAAGGAAAGAGAGAATAAAAAAAATGTATATATCTCTTCTGACTGTGTGTGCATCTGTGTTTAGAAACCCTGCTCCTGTGGAAGAGGAAGATTCCAGCAGCAGTAACAGTGACCCTGAAGCCAAGGTGAGAGTACATGAGTTTGTGCATACTACATGTCTTGAAGGCAGGATCCAAATTCATACTCGCCAAGCTCTGAAGCAATATGCTGTATAATGGAGTTGCACACTAATTGGCTGGTGTTTGTTTAGGAACTGCAACATTATATGGTTTAAGTCAGATTATAAGAATGATAGTCAAGGTCTTGTTGTAAGAGACAAAATTAATAAAATCAAAGACATATAAGCATCTACTAAATAAAAGGTTGTTGCGACTGCTATATTATCTAACACTTCTTCCCTCAATGGAAACAGCAAAAACTTGCATTCTCATATGAACAATTTTTTTTTTTTTTGCATGGATATGCAAAATAGGCCATTCAGTATACCTGCCATTAGCAGATGTGGGGATAAAATACATTTTGGGTCATTTTAAAGAGTAAATAATGATTTTAACAAAATTTATAATCTTGATCACCATGACATTATCATGTCCCCTAGTTCTGTGAGATTTTTTTTCTGAAAAAAAAGCATGACAAATATATGGTTTTAATGTACCAGGATTGACACAAACTATTTCAAACGTAGTTTATTGGTTTTTGTATATTGGTGGAATTTAGTGGCCCTGTCAGGAGTTCCATCCATTCTAGATATACAGTGCCATCTGCTGGCTGCTCAAAGAAATGCATATGCACGTCATGCTTGGAGAGGTGGTAAAGGGGACGATGGAAAAACACGTTTGTAGTTATTATTTCTGATGTTTTTATCTGAGAGGTACGATATGTCCTTAATGCAGCTGACCCTGATGTTAACATAAAACTAAACAACACCCTCATAAATACATAGTCAAATGCATTTGTGCCACAAAATATGTAGCAAATCAATAAAAATCAGTTAATCCTTCAAATATTTGATTATTCAGTGTGTCACATACACTACCATTTAAAAGTGTGAGGTCTGCAGATTTTTAAATGTTTTTGACATCTCTTATGCTCACCAAAATGGTCTTTATTTGATAAAAAATACAATAATACAGTAATATTGTGAAATATTGTTTGTGACCATTTAATTTTTTTTTTCTATTTTAATATATATTTTAAAGATGTTAAGTATTTCTGTGCTAGCAAAGCTGAATTTTCAGCATCAATACTTCAGTCTTTAGTGTCTCATGATCCTTTAGAAATCATTGCCAATTTGCTGCTCAAGAAACATTTCATATTATTCAATCAATGTTGAAAACTGTTTTACTGCTTAATATTTTTGTGGGAACCATGTTATATATTTTTTTCACTATATGTTGAATGGAAAGTGTAAAAGAACACCATTTATTGTTTTTTTGTGACATTATAAATGTCTTACTGTCATTAAAGTATTAATTTCTTTACAATACTTTCTAATACAATACAGCTTTATTGGTTTTCAGCTGAAAGAGAAAAAGGTCAAAGATATGGGTCAAAAAAAAAAAGCCTAAATTGAAAATGTGACTGTCAAGCATAATGCTTAAAAATAGTCTTGTGTTGTAGAGGTGGATACCAAACACTGTGTTTTTAATTTGTAGCTTGACCAAACAGTAGTAAACCATAGTAGATCACATAGAATTATTTACTTATCGATTTACTGTTGCAGTTAGATTATGCTATATATTGCCTAATATATCAAATCAAAGGCATGTTTTAACACTAAAATATGCAATGGAAATATAGGCTAAATTTATATGTCTCATTTGATTGGGTGGACCAGCTGTCAATCTGAGTGGTTCAACCTCGCCTCTATAGTGTATACAGATGAAGAATGTAGCTCTGTACATCACAACTATGCAGCAACCCCACTGTAAGCTCAAGTTGAACTTTTACTGGATTTTTAATTTCTGTTTATGAGTTGTCAGATAATATTCATCTGCAGTTTATGTTAGCATTCAATGTACACTTCCCCCCAAGTCGTGCTCTCTCTCTGTCTCTCTCTCTCTCTCTCTCTCTCCATCCATCCCTCTTTGCTTGTTTCACACTCTTCCTCTTGAGGATCTGTTCTTTCAGCAGCAGTTAAAATCAAACTGAAAGAGCAGGACAACATTCTGCCTGTTATTAATCTCTCGCACACACAAACACTTTTATAATGGAGGCACCTCGTCACAGATTGTCAGAAAAGAAGAGAGACTGAATGATGGATGATTTTGCTCTCAGAGTGCTGGGAGATGAGAAAGGAGGAGGTGAAGAGTAAAAGATGAAAGAAAAACTCTTCCAGTAAAAGGGGTCTTCTTTTTTGATCTCAGCACCCTGTTATAAGAGTTGTGTGTGTGTGTGTGTGTGTGTGTGTGTAAGTGATCATGTATGTGTATGAACACTCTCTCCCTTTCTCACTCATTTTAACAGCAGCTATTCTTAGAAGATGCGATGTGAAAATTTTAAGAGGTGTTTCATCAGTGTAGTCTCACTATAGAGGAGTAGGAGGATTTTGGATATGAGGCAAAATGGAATATATGTAATAGATAGACACAATACTATATTACTGGGCTTGTTCTTGTGCGAGCTATTATTATTATGTCTTAAGTCGTATATATTTGCGGGGCTCTTCATTTTCATAGTGTGTAGCTGTTGCCCTGAAGTTATTTGTTACAGTGTTTGTGATTAATCAGTGGGTTTCTATTTATTACAGTGTTTTGCTGTGCGCTCTCTCGGCTGGGTAGAGATGGCTGAGGAGGATTTGGCTCCGGGTAAAAGCAGCGTCGCTGTTAACAACTGCATCCGTCAACTGTCCTACTGCAAGAATGATATACGAGACACAGTGGGCATCTGGGGAGAGGTGAGAGACAGCTTCACCCTATCTCTCTCACACACACATACTAACCAGATTTACAAGAACCCGTGCTGCTTGACCAGTTTTACAACCAGCTAGACCAGCACTATAGTCTAAACACAGGAAGGCACATATGATACCTATTTATGCTAAAATACACACAATGTTTCTAAACATCATTTTGAAAAAGGGAAGGTAGAAACGGAGAGATAAAACATAAAAGAGACTAGAAAGAATCAAATGACAAGAGGGAAAGCTGAAAATTTCATGCAGAAAAAAGCAAGTGAATAGAAGAGGAAGAGGAAGAAAGAGAGTTTAATGTGTTGTGACAGGATACAGGAAGAGAGCCTCTGTTCTCCTCCTGCCTTTTATTTTCTGGTCTGATCATTTATTCATTACTTTCAACACACAAACAAGCACAGGCATCCTTAGACCTTATAGTAGCTCGTGACATTGATTCCAAAACCCAGCGAGTTGCCTGACTTTTAAGGCATCATAGGTGCACCTGCGTCTGATTCCAGAAGGCTTCTAAAAAACCTTTTCTTTGGTCACATTCTAAGGCAGCATTGCATTTATCCTTCATGGAATAATTCTATGAAAATATGCAATATGTGCAATGTTACAATATTTTATTCAATACTCAAAAGCATCAGTAATTTGACAATCAAGTTGACAGTTGACAAATAAGCTAACAATTTTACCCAATATTTTTAAAAAGCTTGTTTATCAAGTATCATCCACCAGTAGTCAAGCTGGAGTGCGCTTTGTTTGAGATGACATGGATTATAAAATACATTTCATTCAATACCAAAAACATTTCATTCAATACAAAAAAAGAGACTGTTTTACTGGTTATTTGCATGTGCTTTTTTGCATGCATTTTATGCTTTTTAGAGTATCATGCTTTTAGTTGAGCAGCAGCTAATGAGCTACTGTGTGCTCTGTTTGTACTGTGCTAGTTGCATGAAATTACATGAATACACACATTTCATTCAGTACCAAAAAACATAGTTTAAAAAATTCAGTGCTAATTATGTGATGCCTTAGAAGGCAGCTGTCTATGAAGGCAATGGACAGCAAGAAAGCTCACTAGGTTTTGAAACTAAACCCTTATCTTGTCCTCTTGCGTTGTGCGTGTGTGTCCAGGGGAAGGATATGTACCTCATTCTGGAGAATAACATGCTGAATCTGGTTGACCCGATGGATCGAAGCGTTTTACACTCTCAGCCAATCGCAAGCATCCGCGTGTGGGGCGTCGGCCGCGATAATGGAAGGTATGCACTGGTTGCCATGGCAAAGTTTATTTTTATGGGTTAGTTAAGGAGAACATGTTAAATGATGAAGGGTTTATGAAATGTTTAATAAATGACAGAGATAAACTGAACAAAACTGAATGATTAATAACTCACTCTGTATTTATGAAAATGTTGGAAGTGTTTCCAGAATTCTTTTGGAAACCACACAGATGGGGCATAAAGGGATTTTATATGAGTTAAAACATTACAGCTCCCAGCTGCCATAAACATCATCAGAGTTTTATTTACGTGGAGCTATTTTTATACTGTGCTGATCCTGTTCGGCTGACTGGTCATCTATCAACACTAATAATGTTTAATCTCTGTGACCCACTGAATGTTGGTGCTGCACAGTTTTAGATTAAGCAGTTTCTGCCTAGTCAAAAACAATATTTCCAAAAACCAAACTGGCCGACAAAAGATGTTGAATGGATGTACATTTCAACATTGCAATCCTTTTTTTTTTTTTACTAAAGGGAAATGCTTTTTTATCAAATAAAAAATAATAATTATATCTCCATATATAAGCCAATCAGGGCACACCTCGCTTTTCAGAGAGACGAGCCTTGTGAAAATTGATGCATTTCAGAAGGCGGGGCATAGAGGAGAAACAATAATGTACAGTATGTGGAAAATAATGTGTTTTTTTAACCTTAAACCGCATAAACACATTTCATTACACCAAATACACAAAATAATGTTCTTTTTAGCAGCATCATATAACCCCTTTAAATGGACAAAAATGCAAGAACTTAGAGTATAAATCATCAAGAGATGTTTTCCTCGCTGTTTTTCCATTAAATAATCATTATGAAGGAATAATGATATTTATTTTCATGTATATGCACCAATATAAAAATACATAGTAATAAATATCAGTATTTAATAGAAAAGCAGTATTTACTATATATTTACAATTTTTTTGTTAGAACATTTTAATATACTAAAAGACAATTTCGTACACATTCTTGAGTGATGACGGTAAAAGCAAATGGTTTAAACTGACAGTTTATCTTATGCACAGAACATTTCTTAATTTTACATCACTAGCAAAATCATCAAAAATATATTGTGACTGTTGAGTGTAGAATATTGCATGAAGCATGTGACGTGAATTCTTCACATTTCATTTTAATTAGAGATTTTCGATCTGCAAACGTCAGCATCTCTGCACCTGTGACTTTCCTTATGTGCTCATTATCTATAACAGTCTGCAAGAGATTCACTTAGTGTGTCTGTGTTAATGTATTCTGATATCGAGACACTACTCCAGCCCCTTCAAGCCAAAGGTCACTATATAATGATTCTGGATTAAAGAAGTCACCTCAGTGAAAGGAGGACAGAAATAAAAGATTGATGATAGAGAGACAAGTGCTAATGAAAGTTTAATCCAGAGTTATGGGGCTGCCTGTATCTGAAGAGTGTTTGTAAGGTCATCCAAAAGTTGCATTTGAACCTCTCACACACTAAAGAGCTTTCTTGCTTTAGTCCCAGAAGAGCTGACTGGTTTGTGTGTTAGTGAGTGTGTGTGAATGATGCAGGGGTGGAATGCAGCATACTTCATCAGGGATGCTGAATCACAGTTTTGCCTCACTGAGTGTAAGCAGTACCACATTCTGACCAGCAGACCATCTGACCATCTTCATATGTTCTCTAAACAGGAATCATGCTTTTGGCTGGGTCTTTTTTAAATTTATTGTGCAGTCTGCATGTGTACATATGTGTTTGCATATGATCATTGTGTCCTCCTATGCTAATGCTCCACTAAACCCATCAGTAACATTTTCATCCCAAGACCCTGGAGGAGGTTACCGTAGCGACAAGCGAAACGAGAGGGGGAGGGTAGAAGGAACGCTGGGATTGGATGGAAAGAGAGAGAGAGCGAAAATGAGAAGGGGGTAAAAAAGAGAGAGATTGAGTGTAGTGAGGTGAGCTGCATGTTTTTAACAGAGCAGAGGATGAGACGAGGAGGTGAAAATCTGTAGAAGAGGGGTACGGCATAATGTTAAAGCGGGGAAAACACATTAATCAATAGATGTGAGTATTTTTCTCTTTTTCTGTTTTTCATTGTTTACTCTGTAATTCACCTAATTTTTAAATAAATTACAGCCATATTTTCTACAGCATGGTATTTGTTGTTTAGTAGTTTTCAGTTGAAGTATGTACTGGAGTGAGATAGGAGGAATACTAGGACTGTTAGAAGGTGGAGTGGGTGGAATTTCTCCAGATGGTGTGAATGAGGAGGAGGAGATTTCAGTAGAGAATTGTGGATGTACTGTATGTGTTGTCATTTACTGTGGTGAGGATCGTATTGTGGAGTACTGTGTGTTCGGTTATTAAAGTAGGTCACGGCAAGATGTTCACGTCACTAAACAGGTTACATTTGAAAGAGACTGCAACTTCCTTGCATGTTCCCTCAGATCAGGCCTTCCCTCTGATACCATCCCACACATCTATGCAAACTAGAACACATGCCTTTTTTTCTAATTCCTTTGGGGAACCTCTGGGTTCTGTTTTCGGTCCTTTTGCATTGTTCCCTGTACCTCCTTGTAGTTTCTCCTTGACCCTCCAGCACATTTTCCAGTTGAATCCTGCTGAGCTGCTGTAAAACGGCCCATATGGAACAGGTTTACCAGCCTGGGGTTCATTCTGGACATTGAGTGCATTGAGTTCATCTGGTTTTATTCTCTTTCTCTCTCAGTCTGTTAAATCTCTAATTATCACACTGTTACATATTCATGTTTCTTACTGGCTGCACACTGAGAGCCGCATGTTTTGAGGTGTCACATACATCGTGATAAATGTCTGAATTCTCTAGTCACACCTGCTGGTCTCGTTTTCTCTCTCTTCCCTCTTATTTTCTTTTTCTTTCATAAATACTTATTATTAGGGTTTGGAAAAGACCCTTAAAAGTTCCCCACAGCTTGTTTCAGCCATTGTTGTTAAGATACACATCTTGCCAATTACATTTTATGGTCTATTAGTAATGCACATGTTCTGAAATACCTGCAACACCCTTTCATGAAATACAAGCAGAACATATAGTTTAAACAGAATTGAGTGCGACAGTTTTATGTTAAAAAGGTCTTGTGAATGATTTATGCAGATATTTGTTTCGCTTGTTTCATTAATGGGCTTCATTGTGTTTATTTTCTCATAATGTTTTTTTTTTTTATCTTTTACTTGACTGCTTTCCGGGACTCAGAGAGAGGTAAATTGATTTACCCTGTTATTACTTGTATTCTCATCATTGCCTGGTTGTAGACTCTTCCTGGACATTTTGTTCATAATAGTTTATTTTTAGCGGAAATGATAAAGAATGTGTGTAATACAGCTGAATGTGTAAGTTTAGAGACACTCATTCATCTTAGATAGCCACGTGCACCTGCATATAGTAGGTGATGTGTGTGCATTTTATCCATGGTTATATTTTACAAAAATTTTAGTTTGCCTGAATTGTGGGTGTGTTTATTTAAGTAAGTGTTTTTTAAATTGCCTGTCTCTGTTAAACTAAAGGGCACATCATCCATCAGGTATTTTAGGGCAGTTCTTTGCATATGCACAAACAGAGAAATACACACAAACTCACATTAACAACTCTTTTTGTTTATAATCATGTGTCTGTTCATCTGCATTGTTTATTGATGAAATATGGTTGTTTTTATTAAAGAAATTAAAAAATTTGCTTAAAGTTAACATGAAATCAAAGTGGACTCTATTTACTTTGAAAAAATGCACATTCCTTATTGAGGTCTTATTGTCCACTTTTTTCCAAATAAAATATATTTGTGTACATATTTATTTCATAAAACGAAAATAACTCCTTTCACCTCTCGACTTGGCTCCATTCTGGTATGTAACTTTTTGGGGTCCAATCATTTCCCTATGGACAAATTAAAGTGACACCCTGCTTTTTTTTTTCACACTTAATTATACTTTTTGGAAAAATGACAGATTATGTGAATTAAATGGGTAGTAAACAGTGTTTCATCTTGATTTTAAACAGCTGTTTACATATAAGTTTAAACTTGTTTCATTTTAATTGTGTGCAAACAGGGATTTTGCATATGTAGCGCGAGATAAGGACACCCGGATATTAAAATGTCATGTGTTCCGCTGTGACACCCCTGCCAAAGCCATCGCCACCAGTCTGCACGAAATCTGCTCCAGGGTGAGAACTACACGCTACACAAACAACATCCAACACAAAATTATCCTCAATGGCCCATTCAAAACAGTTAAACGCAAAAATTATATTAGATTGCAGAGCAAACCACTAATAGTCTTAAGTCTGTGTGTAAGGATAGAACACAGCTGAGAAGGAAGAAACTGGGTTCACGTTCTGATTAGGCTGCTGATTTAGGGCAGCGAGTTTAATGAGTTCGATTTCTGTGTAATAGATCATGGCAGAGCGCAAGAATGCCAAAGCTATGGCTGGAGGATCTCTACAGGACAGAACACACTCTGGGCTCGATGTCCCGCTACAAGGTAACACAGCATACTTATATGTGTACTTTGATAATGAAGGATTTCTTTATTCGTTGGTGTTTATTTGTAGCAAAAATACATTGTATGGGTCAAAATTATTGATTTTTCTTTTAAGCCAAAAATCATTAGGATGTTTAGTAAAGATCATGTTCCATATAGATTTTTTGTAAATTTCCTACTGTATATATATTAAAACTTAATTTCTGATTAATAATATGCATTGCTAAGAACTTCATTTGGACAACTTTAAAGGCAATTTTCTCAATATTTAGATTTTTTTGCACCGTCATATTGGAGATTGTATCTCGGCAAAATATTGTCATATTGTAATATACTATAAATCAGTGGATAGGTTGAAAGCTATTTTTCAAATATATTTATAAATCTCAATTTCAAAAAATTTACCTTTATGATTGATTTTGTGGTCCAGGGTTACATATGTGTATTTCTTCTTTGTTGAGTAGTTGGTATGTGTTAATGTGTGTGCTGTCTGTTACCCTTAGCAGAGTTCCCCACACCAAAGACTGAACTGGTGCAGAAGTTCCAGGTGTTATACGTTGGTATGATGCCAGTTGCTAGACCTATAGGTGAGCAATCACACTCATTTGTAGTATTTCACTATTTTCATGTGCTCTCTCTTTTTCTCCTATCTACTCCTCTCTGCTTTTCTTAACTCCTTCCCAGCCAAGTTTTTTTTTTTTTAAGTTTCCAGCCTCTGCCAGTATTTTTGATCATTTTAACAAAATTTTCATGGCCCCCAGAATATTTAGTTTTATGAATATCTGAACATTAACATGTTGAAAGAAAGAACAGAGCCTCTGCTTAATGGATTTTTTTTAATCAACACTTGAATGTGGGTATGTTTCATTAAAAAAAGCAACATTTTGAACAAAAAGGTTAGAAAAACATGTTTTTGTCAAAGACTACGTACAGATTGGATTCAGAACGATGATCAAAACATAGATAGAGTTGATTGCTTCCATCAACACATCCAAAGCTTCACAGTCCTATAGCACTTCCTGACATTTCATTCAGTAACATTAGGCAGTTTTGATTTATATGCTGTTTGATGATTGCGTTATTTTTACATATGCATGTGATTTAACATACCAATCACTTGTTTCTGCTGTTTCTTCACTGTGCTTTGATCAGAAGATATGTAATAGCACCTCCTGCCATATAACAGCCAAAACACGGAAAGACAAAAAATTCAGTCGATGGCAGAGAAACAGTTAATAATATGATATGCATATATGCATACTTTTCTTCACATTTACAATCCTCTCCGAATTCTGGATTTCTAAATAAATTGGTCATAAAATTTCATCTTATCTTTAACAAAAGACAAACACAATCTGCTTGAACTAAAAAAGAATGCCTTTTTGTTTTTATTAAAAAACAATGTAAACATTCATGAAAAAGTATGTAAATCTTTATTTAATAGCTGGCTGATCTTCCACCAAATCAGCCGTGCACAACTGTCAGACATTTGGCACTTTTAGTTCAGTGATATTATTGAGATGTCTTGCGTGCATTGCTCTCTTGAGATCAAGCTTTGTATCCCTTTCCAGCTTTATGTAAGTCAAAAATACTTTGTTTGGAGAGCCCTTTTTTTGGATGGTTGACATCAGACAAAGCGTCTTGTGAATAGCAAACATTGCAATTGTTGTTTTATAGGGCAGGGTGAGTCTGACCTCCAGTCTTGTCTCATTGATTGGACTCCAGGTTAGATGACTCCCGACTCCCGTAAGCTTTTGGAGAGCACACTTCCACCCTACATTTAAGCAGAGTGCCTTTGTCTACTGATGTGACTTAGCTGAAGATAAGATCAAATTTTATGGCTAGTTCATGTTGAAATCCAGATAAAGCCAAAGGGTTCACATAGCTTTTCTTGGATCCATACATGCTATTAAAAGGTCAGATGTCACTGTTTTCTAGGCATGGACATTCTCAACGGTGCAATAGACAGTTTGATGACATCATCAATCCGAGAAGACTGGATTCCTGTGAAACTGAATGTGGCAGATGCAACAGTCACAGTCATCAAAGAAAAGGCAAATACACATCCTTTCATCTGTTAAACTCAATAACATACTGCCAAAATAGTTTTACTAAA
Organism: Cyprinus carpio; assembly: GCF_018340385.1. Lineage (NCBI taxonomy): Eukaryota > Metazoa > Chordata > Actinopteri > Cypriniformes > Cyprinidae > Cyprinus > Cyprinus carpio. Next base: position 649,545 of record NC_056572.1, read on the forward strand.
GTACAACTTCTTGTGTTTATGTAGTACTGTAGATCTTTGAAATATTGACTCATGTATGATTCTCGGTTTCACAACCTATATTAGGAGGAAGAGGAGGTCCTAGTGGAGTGTCGTGTGCGTTTTTTGTCATTCATGGGAGTTGGAAGAGATGTGCATTCATTCGCGTTCATCATGGACTCTGGGAACCAGCACTTTGAGTGTCATGTGTTTTGGTGTGATCCCAATGCTGGCAGTGTGTCAGAAGCTGTTCAGGCAGCGTGCATGGTGAGTTATAACACCAGAAAAATGGTTTTCCACCATATCATATGTAAATGGGCACTATAGCTTTATAATTAAACCAAATCAATGTCATGGCCAGAGTTGGGCAATATAGCTACAAAAATTATATCTTAGAAATGTTCAGCCTATTGAATATATGTACAGCTATGGAAAAAATTAAGAGACCACTTGAAAATTCTCAGTTTCTCTGGATTTACTCGATAACTAGGTATGGGTTTGAGTAAAATGTTAATTTGTTTTATACTATAAAGATCTGATAACATTTATTTAAAAAAAAAAAAATGAAATTTAGAGCATTTATTTCCCCTGGAAATGACAATTGGTCAAAATAACAAATGTTTTCATTTGTTGTGATTGAAAATCAGGGTTATTGCACCAAATATTGATTTCTTAACTCTTCTCAAATTAAAACATTGGTATTGTGTTGTCTAAAAATTAATATAAACATGGCATCTTTTTTGTTATTTTGACCAATTGTCATTTTTTTATGAAAAATGTTCTATATTTTTGGGAGATGTGTTATGTGTTTTTTATAGTATAAAAAAAAAAGCACATGACTATAAATCATAAATCCAGAGAAACTTGGAATTTTTAAGTGCTCTCTTAATTTTTTCCATACCTGTATATGTATAGTTTGCGGTCAGTAAGAATTTTTTAAATAAATTAATTTTATTCGGGGAGTATGCATTAAATCAAAAGTGACAGTAAAGACATTTATAATGTTACAAAAGGTTTCTTATTTAAATAAATTAAGATACATGCAAAAAAAAAATTTCCACAAAAATATTAAGCAGCTTTCAGCTTTCTACACACGATAATAATAAGAAATGTTTCTTGAACAGAAAATCTGCATATTAGAATGATTTCTGAAGAATGGAAGGCTGGAAATAGATGCTGAAAATTCAACTTTGCCATCACAGAAATAAATTGCATTTATACAAATACACTGTACTCTGTATATTTAAAAAAATTCCACACAGACACATCCATGAACAAAACTTGATGGCCAGAAAACATTAAAATCATTGTAATAGTCACAATGTTGCTTAATCATTGCAAATACCTGATTTATCACCTACCCTTAGTCAAGACCATATATTAGATCAGTATCACAGCTGTAGTGTCCAAACAACAACCCAACGTTAAGTCTCGTCCATTCTATTGAAAGTTTTATTTCATAATTTAAAGTTTCATATTTCATGTTCAAGTTTAAAATAAGATCTTATCCGACCGAGCCCGTTTCATTAAATGCAACACATGAATTCATTCCCTCACTACTTTTTGTTTTCTTCTTTGTCTCTGCAGTTGAGGTATCAGAAGTGTTTGGTGGCACGCCCTCCGTCTCAGAAAGCCTGCTCACAGGCACCCCCTGCTGATTCAGTCACACGCCGTGTCTCCACCAGCGTCAAACGTGGAGTTCTGTCCCTCATCGACACGATCAAACAGAAGAGACCGGTCACTGAGCTCAACCAGTGATCTGACACACGAGCACTCACCGTCACGCTCTGCATGCTTATAACTATCAGAATGTCCTGTACATACCTGTCCAGTCATGTGATGGAGATGAAGAACTCGAAAACGGTTTGAAAATCTGAAAGAAACACTACAAGTAATTATGAAATGAGCTGATGCCAAGAAAACACACTCACACACACCTAGTCCACTATCTACAAGCCTCTCTCTTCCGTCTCCAGTATGTCGGTCATGCGTATATCTGCATGGGAAGCCACGCAACTCCAGCATGACTGAAACTAACAGGCTCCGCCCATCTGTAATAACAACACTATCTGGACAAAGCCTGCTCAAAGAGATTTGTGTAATTCAACAAGAACAAACACGGCTGCTACACTCAACAGAGCTTCTTCATAACTGTTGCATGTGCAGGTGTGTAGAGGAGCTTGATGCTGCTTCATTTGCTAAAGGATGTTCATAAGTGTCATAAAAGCTATTTTTTTGTTGCGTTCTTTATTATCCTGATTGAAGAATGGGTGGATGACGGATATTCCTACTTGATATCTTCTGACCAAGGTGCTCCAATGTTCAGTGCTCAGAAGATGAGGTGTAAAGGTGTGGTAACATAAGGCAATGAAACAACACTACATTAGCAGTGCATTTGTTCAGCGTCAACTATGAAGTCTTCTAGCAACGGATAATAAATGGCACTATGCAGTGCGCAAGTTGGAATTCGACTTCAAGTGATGTTCCTTTGCACTTTTCCAAGAAGGAAATTCCAATTTTTTGAGATTAACAAATGATTGTGTCATCTTCAAGAAGCTCTGCTGACACGTTCATCTTCACCTGAAGTTGATGAGGAGGCTTGGAAAAGATGCCAATATGAAACGAACAACAGACACCCCATAGACTTGCTCTGCATTAACACAGCTGGAAGGACACAACCTGTTCAGTGTGTAGATGTAAAGTATGAATGTTCTTTTTATATTTCCAAAGTGAAATTGCCTTTTTTTTTTTTGAAAGAGAGAATTTTGTGGAAGAGAACTGAATTACTCATAGAGCGAAATACAGGAGGCGGGAATAACTTTGCCTAGTCAGACAGTTCAATCGTGTCAATTCTGCTTTGAACCCCAGCGTAGTGCGTGCTTTCTCCAGAGGCTCTCCAGTGACTGAAAGTCAAAAATACCTGACTAATAGGAACTATCTGCAGCACATCCAAGTTAGTGAAAAACTCTAATGTCTATAAAAGCTATTTCTGTTCCAGCATCCATCCATCACGTTTGGATGCCATTAGTGGCTCCACGTGTCCTGGTTGTGCTTTGACCTGCACGCACCTATGTGGTCTTGCTGTACTCTGGCGTGCCACCTGTAGTCCTAGACTTACCCTTTCGTTCACAAGGGTTTTGACGAGTCACTTATGTGTGTACATATAGTATCTATATATAGCAAACATCTTATCATAATGCTTTATTTTTCGAATTTCAGATACTTTTATTTTGTTTCTGTTTATTTTGGTCATACTTGCCTTGGCATGTCTTGTGATCCCGTTTATTCTGGCCATACTGTAAAAAAATCATGTATGTGTTGTAGATAAACCAACTGATAAAACAAAGAAAAGAAGAAGAGTGAAAGATGGTAGAAATTGTGAATACAAATTTATTTTATGGTCCTTTTTAGGAGAGCTAGCTCTAGGGGAGGAGATGTGAACTTTAAGTGTCTATCTATGCATTCTTTTAGTGCTGAGGAAGATTTGAGATGTGAAAAGAAAGATTGATTTGCTTGTATTTCGTGAGTTTATTTGAGGAGAAAATGTGTTGTTAACAGAAATGATATTTTTTATTTTATTTATTCTATTTTATATCGGTATATACTGGTTTCATTGTGATGTATCATATGTTTAGACTTTCTTTGCCCTGTATTGAACAACAAATCAAACAAGAAATATCAATTCAAATCACTGTACAGTTACTCTGGTGACCCTCAAAGAGCTGTGTATCTCAGACGCTGACTGCCATCGTAACATAACATTTGAAAGGCCTTGTAGGACCTTTACATTCTGCCCAAACCAACATTTGACATAAATATAGGCTAATATGCGCTATATGACCAAAAGTATGTGACTATTTGACTATTTCGTTATAACAGGTGCATAAAATCAAACAATCTCCTTTTGGACCCTTCACTCAAAAATGTGGTCTTTGAGAAATCTCAAAACCCTTAATGCTTTTTAAAAACATGGTGCACAGCGTTGGGTATCGTAATATTTTTAAAAGTGTTAACTTGATATATTAAAAAAAATGTGGCATCAAACGTAGGCTCTCAAGACACATTTTAAGAGTTTTATTTATATAGCACTTTATGCAATACAGATTGTTTCAAAGCAGCTTTAAAATTAAAGCAGCTCTAAAAAGATAATAGTGATTATTATGTTGAAATCAGTTAATTGTTGATTCAGTTTGGTTCAATAACTGTGTAAAGTCCATCAATTATAGCTTGAGGCATTTTAAAAACATGGTGCTATGCGTGAGACACTAAAAGACATGGCTAATAATGCATATTTAAAATAGCAAAACAATTAAAAAGCCTTGCATTGAAACATTTTTAGCATAAAACAAAAAAAGTAAGGATGTTTATCATGTCCTATTAATGATTTGTATGATTTATAATACATTAGACATCCATTTGGTAATTTAGTGTATGTTCCAAAATGTCAATTTAAACAAATTTCCTCAACAGACACATTCATCAAGACTGTTCCAATCAGATTTTTACCAAAATTAGAGCACATTTGTTTGGGCAGTATGTAGAAGTTTAGCTAGCTCAACTATAACCATTACTCCTGTATCCAGACCACACAAGGCCTCCGCTTGCACCCTGCAGATTATCAGAGTTTGAGATGGTGAAATAAGTGTCATCTGTAAAGAGATGTTAATATGACCTGATGCAAATCAATCTGCCTGTGTACTGCACCCCTTCAGTCTCCCCCTCTTATTATCTCTGTTGCAGTTTTGAAGAAGTGCATGATGGGTTTTTTTTCCATGTGAATTTCACTCTGTGATGTTGGGTCTTCTACAACTCACTGTTTTCTTTTGAATTATTTTTGGGGGGATTTTTTTTCACACTTAATGTTTCAAAATGAATTCAGTGGCAACTGGCAAAGTCAGCTGTGAAGCGCAAAACCGGAAAGAGGGAGGAGGCTTATGGGTAATGTAGTCCAGTACAATAATTCAGCGTAGAATCATCATTCTCATGTTAGCCAAGAGTAGTGTGTTTGACTCTAGTGTTCTAGCATGGTGAATCACTCTGATGGACGATTATCAGGGGAAATCTCATCACAAGGATTAACAAGCTAAGAATTAACACTACTGGTGAAATACACTCAAACACACGTTTATGTGGAAACGTTGGCTTTCTCTGCTCTACACTAATTTGTACACCATATAAATGTAAAATGTTGTGAAAATAAATGGCATATCACAAAATACATAAAGTGTTTCTGGCTGTTACTTGATTTCATAAAATATAGTCTACTGTTAGAAAGAAATGGCCTAATTAGCTATTGAATGTATTTGAAATTTTCAAATTGTGGTGAAATTGTATGATCTGCTTTGGGGGGTGGACCTTCATGCTTTGCATTTCTCTAAAAATCGTACGTTTTGTACTAGTCAAATTGTACACATTGGATATTCATAGTTTACAATATATTTGGGCCAATAAAGCTTTAGTGACATAATTACTAAAGTCACAATGAAAGCTATTTTCTTCCATATTCTGACTTATTATTATATTTATGATTATCAGAAAAATGTAGGGTGGAGACTTGGTTCTACTCATTGGTTGTTAGTTGGATAATGGAGGCAGACAGGCTGATATATTTACAGTCGGATATAAGAAAGGGCTAAGGTTTAACCAGATCAAACGTTGGGAGAAGTCCAACATTTGTCATCAGAGATGTTGTTTCACCAGAAGATTGAATTATGACATTTTGGTTAAGTTGCGTCAAAAGTATTCCTCAAAATTAATAAAAACAGTGAAATGCAAACTCAGCATATGATGCAAACCTTAAATATGTTAAATGACACAAACATCCTTATAAAAAAAATGAAGAAACAAAATATTGTTTCAATTAAATGAGATAGAAATGTGGTTAGAGCAGATAAATGGGAGGGAGACTCGGCTCTCTTGACCGGATTTCCTCCCTGTCTTCCTTAAAGGCTTCTGATTTGATGTCCTTTTTTGGTTTAACAGACTCTCGTTGAGACAAATGTCTGGATCTGTGCGGTGACCCCGGGGTTCTGATGGCAGGGGTTTGTTCTGAGGTGGAGCTGGTTTCATGGAGGTAATGGTGTTGAGGCCGAAGGTGCAGGAGGCTCTTGCGTGGAGGTCGAGACCTGCTCTGACGTTCCTTACGAGTTCAGGACTTTGACTTTTTTCTCCTGGATTGCTTAGCAACTTTAGCTCGAGGCTTATGACCTTTTGGGTGCTTCTTTTGTACAACGGAAGACTGGTTTATATTGTTGGAGGATTGGTCTAGAACACTGGAATGATTTGTAGTGCTGGGTGTGGCATCCATAACTGTTGATTTTTGACTTGAAGTGCAATCTAGTGTGATTGTGGCACCATCATTCAGGACACTAAAAGTGTGTTTTGAAGTGACTGCTCACTGGCTGACTGTATCGGGAAGCACACTGTCAGCTGAAAGTCTCCAACTGATATTTTAGCTCGTGCTAAAATATCCTGCACTGTTTCTAGCTCTGCTGTTAGAAAGAAAACAGACACACAAATGTGACCCTGGACCGCAAAACCAGTCTTAAGTGTAAATTTTTCAAAATTGAGATTTATACATCACATGAATGCTGAATAAATAAGCTTTCCATTAATGTATGGATTTAGGATAATATTTAGCCGAGATACAACTATTTGAATATCTGGAATCTGAGGGTGCAAAAAAATCTAAATACTGAGAAAATCCCCTTTGAATTTTCCAAATGAATTCTTAGCAATGCATATAACTAAACAGAAATTAAGTTTTGATATATTTACGGTAAGAAATTTACAAAATATCTTCTTGGAACATGATCTTTACTTAATATCCTAATGATTTTTGGCATAAAAAAATCGATAATTTTGACCCATGCAATGTTTTTTTGGTTATTGCTAAAAATATACCCCAACGACTTAAGACTGGTTTTGTGGTCCAGGGTCACATATGCATAGTGGAATATTACATATAGGGAGACTGGGGCTAGTTGTCACAAAGGTTTTATCTCAGTAGTCTCAGACACTGACGGCACTTCCACAATCTGCTGACAGTCCATTCACTGACCATCTGCTGCATTCTGCTCACAAACCTGGAAAGTCCTGGCAAGCTCTGATCTGACTGGCTGATTTTACACAACTTTAAAATGAAGGTGGATTTTAAACGAAAAGTTGTTAACCAAACTCTTAATGGCTATTTATTTTTAATACATTACCAATTAAAAAGTTTGGAAATGGTAAGACCTTGCTCATGCTCACTAAGGCTGCATTTATTTGTATATATATATATATATATATATATATATATATATATATATATATATATATATATATATATATATATATATTACGTGTATATATAGTGAAATAACTTGTCAAATGTAATTTAATTCTGTGATCAAAGCTGAATTTTCAGCATCATTACTCCAGTCTTCAGTGTCACATGATCCTTCAGAAATGTTTCTAATATGCTGAATTGTGCTGCTTAATAATTTTGTGGAAAGCCTGATACATTTTTTGGAAGATTCTTTGGTTAATAGAAAGTAAGGAAAAAAAAAAAACATTTTATTTGAAATATAAATCTTTGTAAATGTTTTACTGTCACTTTTGATTAATTTAATGCATCTTTGCCAAATAAAAGTATTAATTTAAAAAATCTTACTGACCTAAAAATTATATAATTTAACTATTTTTATTTATTAATTTAGCGTTTTACAGTTGTTTTACTATCAATGATTAATTGGCAGATTGTGATAATGAAAGCTTTTGGGACCAATGTTCAATTTAATTATTATTTAAATGAAATAATAAAAACAACAACAACAAACATATGCAACTATTCATTGCAGTACAAAAGTGACAGCTAACCCAGTCTATATGCTGTATAAAGTGCAAAGGCAAGCTTTCACACACTAAAGAAGCAACAGCCTTGTTTCTCTTGCTGTGTGTGGTCTTGTGTGGATGCTAATGTGATCAGACACGTGTGTTCATTATTTAGTGTGAACCGGAGCTACACTGCCAGTATTTAGGACAGCAATGCATCAAGCTCTGCATGAGAGCAGTGTGTGTGTGTGTGTGTGTGTGTGTGTGTGTGTATGTGAGCTCTCTCATCAACTCTACTTGCACAGACACTTTCCTTCACGCTTGTTTAGATACAGACACAGCATATGAATCCCAGCATGTCATCATGTCTGTATAAGTCCCTTTATATGCGTTACATTTACAAATCATTTGATTTTCTCTCTTGCCTTCTTTCTCACTTCTCTTTTCATCACACAGAAGAAACAGCCATTTGTGACGTCAGCTGCCTGAGTTCTGAAAAACTTCTCTTCCTCATCGTCCCATCCTGGACCGACCAGCCTGAGAAAAATATGGAGCGAGAGAGAGAGAGAGAGAGAGAGAGAGAGAGAGAGAGAGAGAGAGAGAGATGCTTTGTGTTGTAAATTCAATCCATATCCATTTTCTCATAACTTAAACATTCACATAATCCTTCCCCCACTTGCTTTTGTGTGGATTAACTGCTGTTTCCATGGATACAGCAACTTTAAATCCTTACAGTTAGTGGCGTGTGACAGGAAAGACTTAATGCTTGGACAGTGTGTGTGTGTGTGTGTGTGTGTGTGTTTTGCTTTGCTATCTGCGTTCTCAAGCGCTGTCTTCACGAGTCGTTCATTCTCCTCTGGATACACTGAGTTTGTGCAGTACACCACAGCTTTCACCTTACGAACTGAAATTAACCAAGTTATTATAGTCATTATAACTCAGAAGATGTGCATTAGTCAATGAATGATTTCTAAAGAAATACATTTTATACCATTAAAAAATGTGGGGTCAGTAATAACTTTGCTGCATTTATTTGATCAAAAATACAATAAAACAGTAATATTGTGAAATATTATTACAATTTCAAACAACTTTTCTATTTTAATATATTTTAAAATGCCTGTGATAGTGATGAATTTTTAGCAGCCATTACTCAAGCCTTTTGTCATCATTTGGTGAAGATATATATATATGGAAATATTCTGAATACTTGATGAATAAAGTTTTTCTTTCACATAAGAGCATTTATTTAAAATTTAAATCTGTAACATTATAAATCACTTTTCATCAGTTTAATGCATCTTTGTTGAATAGAAGTATACATTTCTTTAAAATCTATCTATCTATCTATCTATCTATCTATCTATCTATCTATCTATCTATCTATCTATCTATCTATCTATCTATCTATCTATCTATCTTCTTGATCAGTAATTTGGACTTTTCCTCACAAAAAAAATTAACTAATGAGGCTGATGCAGAAATTATATTAATAAATAAACTATGATTACCAAGAAATATTTATTATATTGTCTCCATTAATTTAGTTTTTTTTTGTACTGAAAAAAGACACAATTTTTCATTTATTATTTGTAATTGTTATGAATTATGAATAAGTAAATTATTTTTGTACTGTAGAGAGAGAGACATGAATAAATGGATAAAAAATAAGTTCAGTAAAGAGGTAGATATTGTTTTCTCATTCTCACTTTGAAAGAGTGTGAGTTTTAATCTATAGAAATTCTGTTCCTGTTATATGATAGGTAAAAAGGGAAATAAAGTAGCAATGTAGCAAATACACATTTTTTTTTTTCTTAAACTCTGAAGCAAAAACGGGCTTCCATTGAAATCTTTTGGGCAATCTGAGACATTGTTGAGATCATTTCTAAAACTCTAGAGGGTACATTTTCCTCAGGTGTCCAGGGTTTCACAGAACATCGGGTCTAACTTAAAAAAGCTGAATGACTTTTCACAGGGCAGACCTGCTCATACTGACCTACAAAGACTGTCCTCCACCTGTCCGACTTCCTTTATAAGTCCCTCTTCTGCTCTTTTAATTGGTTCTCTGGGCTGGAACTTCCTGTCCAGGAGGTCATAGAGTATGACCACCACAAGAGCCATAAGATCATCTGGCTGAACATACACCCAAGCTCACTCATCAAACACATCAAAATCAATAATGATATCAAGATAAAAAGGCAGATGTCAGTCATAACAGACCCACCATTTGCTGAGAACAGTAAAAGCAGCTGTCACTCAGGATCTCCTCCAGTAGATCTTGGTCTGTGATGGAAGGAGAGACACACTGATGTTGTGACCAATGTTCAATGCTATACTGCAGTAGATAGTTGTAATACAACAGCGTAATATGAAGAGTTAAAATGGGAAGCAAAAAACTCAGCCATATACTCCTAAAATACCCGACAGCAAAACTGATGTGTGAGAGTTACAACATAAAAATAGCTGGATTCCAACTCAGACTTGCTTTCTGAATTTTAAAAATGAATGTGAACTGACTTTAAATAGAAAATATTTTTTATTTAAATGAATCCCGTCAATTTTAAAATGAAAATAATCAGCATTCAGGATGTCTTTTAAAACATTCTTCCTTACAAAATGTTTGCAGAGGAAAATTTATTGATTAATATATTTATTGTTTTTATTTAACCATCTAAGATTTAAAAAAAAAAAAACAACAACAACTAATCATTACTATAACAATTATTTTTTGCTCCTTTAATATATTGTATAATATATTAGATTGATCAGCTTATGTCTGATTTTTCTGATTTGTATATAAATTTAAATCATTTGTTGTCTTTGTGTTTCTGGATGATAGAACTGACCTCACGCTCACAGTTCAGTGCAGCCATTAAAGTGTTACAGAAGCCAGTTAACTGACGTCTGACCTGACTACACTAAAAGCAAATAGATGTTCTTAAAAAAATAAAAGAGTAAAAAGCCTTCCTAAGCAAAAAGTTTGAGTGTGTGTGTGTGTGTGTGTGTGTGTGTGTGTGTGTGTGTGTGTGTGTGTGAGAGAGAGAGAGAGAGAGAGAGAGAGAGAGAGAGAGAGAGAGAGAGAGAGAGAGAGAGAGAGAGAGAGAGAGAGAGAGAGAGAGAGAGAGAGAGAGAGAGCGAGCGAGCGAGTGTAGAGGAATGAGTCAGAGACCTGTGTGGGGAAGATAAGCTACAAGAAGAAACTCATCCAGAATGTGACCAGACATTCCCAAGTTATTGATTCAGGACCTCAGTAATGGAAAGACGAGGGGGAAGGCAAGGAAAGATGAGGTAAGAAGAGAAGAAATGACAGGAAACATGGAGCATATACAACCCAAAAGTCAGTCTATTCCCTTTAAATCAATGTTTTCTGATATCAAGCTTCGGAAACAATACAACAAAACTATTTTGGTAACACTTTACAATTAGTTAAAATCAGTTAACGCATTACTACGAACTAACAATGAGCAAGACATTTGTTACAGTATCTATTCATCTTTGTTAGTTTTTTTAGTTAATAAAAATAAAATTTTTTTTTGTTAGTTTTTACAGATGTATTTTAATTAATTGATGTTAAGTGTCTTTCAATGGTCAATTTTGAAAATATTTAATTTGTACCATAATCATAAATATGTGGATAATGCAAACAATGTTTAAAAAAGGCAAGAAAAACAAAGGGAAAAAAATTCAGTCATTTTATATCATTTTAAATATTTTAAAATATTTTTTTAAATATTCTATGACACTGAATAATGTTTTTAATCCAGTTTAAAAACATCCAGTAACATTTCATTTGATCCTGTAAGGTTTATTTTTGTATTTGGGATGGTTATTTTAGTATTTGGGATAGCCAAAGTAAGTATGGTATAAAAAATTTTAGTATGGTATAGAACATTATTGCTGTACTGTAGGACAAGAACAATAGAATTCTGGGTAACAGTAATATACGTTTATGACTCTTCATATATTTCCAACTGCACCTTTGAGTCATGAGGAACTGAATAATTGATGTTAAAGATTTGTGGGCCACAAAAACTATGACATCAGTGACTGCACACTGCAAAAACAATCGAGATGACCTGGACACATCAGATTCTTGTGCCTTCTAAATCTCATCACTATCTTTATGATATTTACAGTCTTACCCAAGACATATTTTGCTTCTTTATGGAGTTTCTCATACCAGATCAGGCAGGTAAGTTCCACTTGTAATTCTCATCCTGATGATCATACAAACTCAATTTTGATTTGAGGCCTGGCTTGATTTTGTCACTCACATTTCAGGGTGTTAAAAACCAGCTCATGTGCCCAGAGCTCATTCTGCTTGGTGTTGGCATCACTGTCGTCAACAACTCCAGAATCATCATCATCATCATCATCACCGTCACGGTCACCTCTGGGACAGAAGCTCCTATAGCGAATGAATCGGTGAGCGAGGTCTTTCTCCACATGAGTTTTCTGGAAAATAACTGCAGCATGAATGTACACAGAGTCTGGGAATCCTGGAGGTGTCCCCTCCATCTCGATCCTTTCTGTGGGCACTGCAGCCTCTTTTTAAGGGACCGAGTACATACTTTTCTCATTGGTCTCTTAGGAGAGACTGGACTGTGAGCTGATTCTTGATCCAGCAGTTTCAGTGATGTGACGTCAGGTAGATCTGAGTGCAGCCTCTATCTGAGAGTCTGTTTAACCATTCTGATAGAGCCAAATTCTGTAAAAAAAAAAAAAAAAACTTATAGATCATTATAGTATTATTATAAACACATTATTAGACCAGCTTTCAACTAGCGTCAGTCAGCGACAATATAAAAGCCTATTATTTCACTTGTAAACATATTTTCTCACTTGGTATAATGTAGTCTTTTTACATAAATTAAACTATAGGGATCATCATATTCGGGGTCCTTGGCATCTGATTCAGTCTATTTGAAAATATTTTGAATACATAGTATTTTGATCGTGTATGTAAAATAATATACAGCATAGAGTTATATATGGACATAAAGTTGAACCATAAAAGTCTGACACCACTAGAACTTGTGCATAAAAACAGTGCAGAATCTTATGTATACCTTCCTTTCTTTGAATTCCAAAATTTGAATCCCAGATTGTAGACTTTTTGAATCCACTGTACATATATTACTGTCCAAAAGTTTGGGGTCAGTGTGATTTTTATTTTTTAAAGAAATTAATTGTATTCAGTAAAGATCAAAAGTGAAAAAAAGTTACAGTAAAGACTAAAGTAAAATATATCAAAGAATCATGAAAAAAAATTAATAGTAATGTTTCTTGAGCAACAAATCAGCATATCACAATGAATTCTGAAGGATCACGTGACACTGAAGACTGGAGTAATGATGCTGAAAATTCTGCTTAGCCATCACAGGAATACATTTTAAAATGCATTCAAACAGAAAACATTTATTGTAAATTGTAATAATAATTTACAATATTACAGTTTTATTGCACTTTTGATTAAATAAACACAGCTTTAAGCTTAAGAGGTTCAAAAACATTAAGAAATCTTACTGGCCTCAAACATTTGAACAGTATATAGTAGTCAACATTTGAAGTGGATCAAAAACGTTCATCAAAGACAAGAATGGTATTGTTTTGGTTTAAGACAACTTTGATGATAGGTTTTGATCCACTTCAAATGTTGACTGCTGTATATATCTGGCGCTAAAAGTTCTGTAACTTCCTGCTTATTACTAGTTAAATTAGAATTTAAAATGCACACATTCAAAATCGAATTAGTCAAAATGAAATTTTATTACATACCTCTCATAATTTAAGCGCAGTCTGCTCGGCAACAGGTATGAATATGAGAACAGAATGTGAGAATTAGGAGATCTCTCTCTCCCTGGTCTCACAGATTCAGGTTAACAGTCTCTCTCTCTCTCTAGCTCTGAGATCTTGTATCACTACAACAAACACATTTGTTCTTGTCAGCAGAGTGTGAATCTTCTCTCTACAGATGTAGTCACCCAGCTATCAGCAGCTCATCATCACTCACTCTCTCTCTCTCTATCTCTCTCTCTCTTTCACACACACACACACACACACACATACACACACACACACACACACACACACACACACACACACACACACACACATGCACGCATGCACGCACACACACACTCTGAGTCAAACCTTTACACTCACAGGTCTGAGAAAAGGAGGAGTTTAAGATAAACAGACTCCAGAGTAACGCTTAATTTCTGCTCATTTGAAACCCTCTCATGCCTGACGCATGTCAGCTCCAATGAGACACAATTAGCTTGACATTCATTGCTTTGGGCTCAAACCCCATCTAAGTCCAGTCTCCCTCTGTTACCCCCACATTAGCACCGAAACAAACTACAGATTTCGTCAAAACTTTCCAGTCAGTTTGAAGAACTCAGCTCTAATACAGCTTGTACATCATGAATAAACCACAAAAAATGTAATCTTTACCGGAGCTTTGAATAGGTTTTTTTTTATGTGATTGTAAGGGTCCTGTCTGTCTATTTGTCTATGTGATAAAGTCTTGTAACTGTGAGTGAACCAAATTTCAGACTTTGATAATAAAGTTGCATCATCATCATCATCATCACCTGATGACGGTTTTAATACAAACTGAGAGCCCACCCAGGCAGCACCTTATTGGTCAATGCTGTTATCAGTTGACTTTTAATTAGCGATGAGATCTGCCAGTCTAAGGAAGTAATGCTTAGATGCTTTAACTCCAGATTAGTGGAACAAACACTGTGAAAACATAATGAGAGTCTGCTTAATTAATAAAGTGTTTGGGGGTGTGTACACTTCCATGTGTTTCTGTGTGCTGAATTAGTAATGTGAAGAAATACACAGCTTCTTTTTCCTGATTAACCCACGTCAATGCCTCAGGACCGGATCAGTGTGTCCAGAGACACTGCAGGTCATTCAGCTTCACTGCGATTTCAGACGATGTTGTTTTAGAATCACTGAAATACTTTTATAGTTTTTGAATTAAATTGTAAAACTTTTTTCACTTTAATTTTAGTTATAGCAACTTTGTTGTGTTTTGTCACTTTTTATGTCTATAGTATTTTTTTAAATTTAGTTTTCATTATTTTAGTACTTGAAATCACAATGAGAATTGTTGTCTTAGTAACTAGCTGAAATCAAATGTTTTTTTTTTTTTTTTTAACATATTAACATTTTCGGTAGCACTTAATTTTACAGTCCTGTTCCTCATGTACATACTAAGTACTTATAATAGTAATTACAATAACTATGTAATAACTAGGTACTAACCCTGAACCTACCCCTAAACCTAAACCTAACCCATGTAGTTACCTTGTATTACCAGAACTTTCTTAGATAAATACACTGTAAGTACACTATAAGTACATGTAAGTACACGTACTGTAAAAAAGTACAACCACATTTTCTTCCAAGTAACATTTTATAAATGCTTTTAGTGTTAGTCAAAAATAATGTCTCTGATTTCAGCTTCAGCTGTGCTGTGTCAATGTAAAGCTTTCTTTGGATCTAGGATCTGTCTCTTTCAGTTCTGATTGGTGTGTGAATGCAGTGTGTATGATGTGACGGTGATATATTTGCTGGTGTGAAACAAACAGATTCTAATAAATTGAGATTTATTAGCAAAACTGAGATAAATTGAGCAAAATTACCAAATCATGCCAGAAAACAACACTAATGCTTAGATAACTGGTTATTTCATGCTTATTGCATGACTGGTTATTGATCAATACTAAGAATAAATGGATGCAAAGTGATCTAAAGTTAGAACTACCTTTATGAACTCACAATATATTATTTGTCTAATGATGCAGCTCCTCACCACAAACCAACCACCTGTAAACTGAAAACATCAATTAGGTTGGCTTTATTTACAAACCAGTAATTCTACATGTTACTGCTGACAGAATCAATAAGCTCCTTTGACACTGATCATAAAAAACTCAGCCTTACTGCCCTCCACAGGACACACAGGAAGTGTGCACATGGCAGGAGCAGATGTTCAGCTGATACATGGACAAAAAAAACACAGGATTCAATCAATGTGCAAATGTAAAAACAAAACCCCACAATAATAATAATAATAGTAAAAAAGAAATCCTCTCAAAGTTTCGTAAAATGAAAACAGGGTTTAATTGTGGTTGAATAAAATTCTTACAAATTTCCCGCTCTTAGTTAACACACTAACAAAACAATATGATACCCACTGAAAACAACAACACCTTTTTAAATTTCAGGTACAAAAATATCATCACATTTTCTGTTTACCAGTCTCAAAGCTGGCATGCTGTGCACTTTCATCGGGGAGGAAATCCACGGTGTGGGCCTCCACGGCCTCTGAATCCACCTCGATCTCCACGGAAGTTTGGCCGATTTCTCTCCCGACCCCGATCTCCTCTTCCCGCAGCGGGACCGCCCCGTCCTCCACGCTGTGCACCCCCACCTCGCTCTGCCATGGATTTAGGAGGTGGGGATTTGGGACGGAGTCTCTCGATTTCTTCAGTGCAACCAGATAAGTAAGCGTTGGGCTCACTGAAGTGGGCAGCATAAGCTTCCACATTAAAGTTGCTATTGGTCAGCGTGGGGCCCACAGTCAGCCAACCTGAAAATGAGCAACATTAGATCAGAATTAGATCAGTACACTAGCGTTCAAAAGTTTGGGGTCAGTTAGGAAATTAATACTTTCATTCAGCACAGAGAAATGATCAAATGTAACAGTGAAGACATTTATAAATTTACAAATGATTTATTCAAATAAATGCTGTTCTTTTAAACTTTCTAATTATTAAAGAATCTGAAAAAAACAAATGTGATAAAGGAAATGTTTCTTGAGCAGCAAATCAGCATATTAGAATGATTATGTGACACTGAAGACTGGAGTAACGATGCTGAAAATTCAGTTTTGTCTTATTTAAATATAAACAGTTATTTTAAACTAATGATATTTCACAAAATTAGTGTTTTAATGTATCTTAATCAAATAAATGCAGCATTGGTGAGAATTAGAAACATTAAAAAAAAAAATCCAAAACATTTAAAAATCTTACCAACCTCAAACTTTTTTTTTTACAACTGTAGTGTATGATACAATATAATATAATACAATACAAAGAACTGCCTTTCATGTCATACTGTATTGTCACTTTTTAACTTGTACTAAAATCTATTTTTGTGTTCCATAGAATAGATCATAAAGGAACTATCTGAAGGCGAGTAAATAATGATACATTTTCTTTTAGTGGAAATAGGCCGTATCTAACCTGGCCTGATGGTACTGTCTCTGCCAAACAGGTGCAGCCGTCGACGGCCCAGGCAGAAGTGTTCAATGATGTGGAATATCTCGACTGGCTTCTCAATATTGCCCATCTCTGGCTCCTCTGTAATGATCAGGTCTATATCCACATTAGCATGAATGAAATCGCCATCTGTGCTGCGCCTAACTGTACCTTTGATACCCATCAGACAGTGCTCCTGAATGCACACACAAAAAGAGAGATGTCAGAGAAAAAAAATGTTTTTAATTAGTAGCAACTTATTGTTATGGCTTGCCCATTGCACTAACCAATCAGGACAGTGTCTCTTACCTTAGTTCTCTGGAAGACTGCCTTAGGGTCCAGCGTTTTGGTCTTGCCAGGGTTATTTTTGTTGGTCTTGATCCAACAAATGTCTTCACATCGCCTGAAGCCCCATTTCCTCAGACACTGAGAGAGAAGAGAGAAAGATGTTAAAATATGTTTCACTCTCACAGACAATGACGGTATGCAGCACTTTTGATTGCATGCAGGTTATACAGAAATATGTGTCATTTACATCATCATCACGTGACATTCAAATCAGTGAAAACAAGCGGAGTAATACGTCACATCAAAACAGAACTCACATTAAACAGTTTCTTGAGATCACAGATATATTTTGAGTCAAGGTAATAATGTAAATAATGTTCAGTTTCTTGCACAGACTGATCGTTTCGCTTCATAAGACCTCAATATATCGTCGTCAGGAGGCACAGATATTAATTTCATGTTGCCTGACATGATTTTTTTGGCTCTCAAAGTGAAAGTCATTAACCTGCATTTTATAAAAATAAAAAAAAAGAAAGAAAAAAAAGGAAATCACAAAAAAATAAAAAAATAAAAATCACCTATATCTTGGATGACCGGAGAGGGAGTAAATTAACAGCAAATTTTCATTTTTGGGTGAACTGTGTGCATGTTTGTGAGATTTGTACCATTCGGCCAAGATCAAGGCCTTCCCCTGAACCACACCACAGGAACACAAAAGAGCGAATCGATGAGATTTCCTCTATGTTCAGCTTCATGATCTATACCAAAAAAAAAATAAAAAGAATTGTAAAATAAGTATGTATAACTGAAATCCATTTCACATGTTTTTTCAATGCACATTTCTATAACTCACATCATCCCAGGTCCAAAAGCGCTCGTTGGCTATGATGCCTGACTCTCTGTAATACTCCTCCAGTGGAGGCTCTATCAGAAGCACGTCAAATTTACACTTCAGATCTCTCAGATCAAACGTGTCCGGATCTGCCTGCAGATACCTGACACACACACACACACAAAACATTTATATATTCAGAAATACATGCAAATGAGACATACAATAGACCTTAGATGCTATATAGAATTTAACGTGGATAAAAACGAGGCTGTAAGGGGTAGACTTTACAATGGCACGCACTGTATAAAAATCCTAGATCGTGTCATTTTGTAAACAACTTTCAAATCTGTTTTGAGTTTCTACTAAACACTTTTTTGGGAAAGATGTTTTCTCAGCTGAACAATCGGTGTGTTGTTATAGAAAAGTACAATCCTCTGAACACATGTACCTCTATCCCTCACAGCCTTGCTTTCATTCCTGATTAAATATGGCGATACTCTGACTAAGGTCTGTCAGACAGGTCTCAAGCATCTGCAAACATCTGTTCTATTCAGCATTGTCTGACAGCAGGTTGTCTTACATGGGTGGCGTGTTGGTGGCAGCGATGAGCTCATCTTTGAGTCGGATGAGCTCTCTTTGTTTTGGGTACTCCTCAAATCTGTCAGCCAAACCTGAAGCACAACAGAGCACACAACTGACACAGTCTAACCTCTGGGTATGAGAGAGGAGGAAAAAACAAAAGCATTGATCCATTAGACTATTTACCTCCATCTCGGATAAAGTTCTGAGGTCTATGACCTGTGTCCACAAAGTGTTGGCAGTAATCGTTGTGAGGATTTAAACTCTGAGTGCCCTGTGAAACAAAATGTTACTTGTAAAAACTTTTAAAAACAGTCACCAACATCCTGCATGATTTTGCATGTAATTGCTATGTAAATCATTTAATATTGTGCTTAATTCTACCTTCAGGAACGTGCTGGAGTCTTTGTACACCTCCTCATACGGTCCGCTCTCCTCCTGCTGCTGCTGCTGCTGCTGCTGGAGCTCAACATCTTCCTGTAACATCATACAGCAGATCCAAGATCAGTTATCTACATCTCTGATCTCAACAGCTGATCAGTGCTCCCTCACCCTCTGCTCCTCCACATCCTCCTCCGGGTCTTCACCTTCATTCAGACACTTTCTTTTAGCAACAGGAACTGACGTGTCAAATGAAGCCCTGCAGGAAACAGAACACAGACCAGAGGATAACTAACCCTCATCATTACTGGCACTGTTCTGACTTCAGAAGTTTAAAGTAACAGTTACATTCAACCTGTGCTTAGTGTAAACAGAGCCCAATAAATAGATGTTTGCTCATTTCGGGGGACGACTTAATTCTACCTTCATACTCTGCTTACGTATCATGTTTTCTATCAAACAAACATGTCTCTCTGCGTTACCTGCACGTCTCTCTGGTCTCTTCGATCTCTTTTTGTTCATCTTTACTGTTGAGAACAGCACCGATGCTGTCGGGACTCTCTGCGCCGAGCTGCAAAAATCAAACACTAACTTTGTAAAGCACAAACTCAAAACTCGCGATCACATTTATTCAGAAGACTATCAGTATTAGTTTGGTAGCGCTCGCTAACACTGGCTTTATGCAGTGAAAAGTCGTGTTTCTTCACCTGTTGTGCAAGAAGCTGCCGTCTCAGCTTCTGTCTTTCACGTATTTCTTGCAGTCGGCTGTTCATGTCAATGATATTTACCAGGGAAATAATTTCTCGTACAATTATTTGGTGAAAACAATTGTGCGGCAAAACTCGTTGAATACCTCAACGTGAGGAGCCGTCGCACGTATTTTACATCATCACGCTGCTAGACGCATACGATGACGTCAGTAAGCGGTTGGCGATACTTTCGCACATTACGTGAAAAAGATTCATTACATTCAGCTTTATAATATTATATTGGAGAAATATTTCATCCTTAATGTGAGGTTTTCAAATCCCCATTTTCTTATATTTATAAATGACCTTTGTTTGTAAAATATAATGTTTTCCCACATTTTCTAGTGTTTTTTTTATTTGTATTTACTTATGTTTCATTAAAATATTTATATTGAGCAGAGGCTTCCATTACATTGTTGTTTCAGTTCGTATTATGACATTTTTGGACGTTTGTAAATGTTTAAAAAAAAAAAAAAAGCAGAGTGAAAACAATTTCTGTGCCAGTTTTTGGTCACATTTATTTATTCACATTTTCAGTTTTACTTCCTATTTTTGTATAGTTTTTTTTTTTTTTTTAAATTCTACCTTCTATGTTGTGTCTCAGAAAAATATTTTTAAAAATCCTAAATTTACTTTTCCTTTTATAGGATTGTGAAGACATTATACGCTTCTATTCCATTTATTTTATTCTTATTATGACAATTGTATTCTATACTGTTTTCTATCTATCTATCTATCTATCTATCTATCTATCTATCTATCTATACAGCAAAGTTGAACTTTTATTAGTCATTATTCCAGCTTAGAAATCTTTCTATGCTGATTTGGTGTAACATTTTTGTCAAAACTGTTATACATTTTTCAGGATTCTCTGCTGAACAGAGACTTCATTTATTTGAAAGAATTAGCTTTTGTAACATACATGTCTTTACTGTCACCTTTATTCAGTTTGCATCCTTGCCGAATACAAGTAGGGTATTAAATTATTTTAAAAAAAAAATCCACAAGCTTTTGAACAGAGGTGTAATGTTTAATCACAAACTGAAATACACAAAGACATATGCAGCAGTGACTCTTGGTTATATTTTACTAACACAAGAGGGCAGACATGGACCTGATCTCTGCTGTTGGTCAGTGCGATGAACAGAAGATTTCACACCGACAGTGATGCCCAGCCTCTCACTCAAACAATGAGACTGGAACTTTAAAAAAAAAAAACAATTTATTTGCAATATAGCTACTATTTTGGTCTTTCTGCACCTTGACACTCGACATCATTATTGATTTAGATCTTCTTTTGTGAAACTTCTAATCACCGGTGACTCAATCATCAATAAGCATGAGTCTTTATTCGCCGGTTCCTCTTGTACTGATCCGCGTCTGAGCTGCTCACACAACAGCCAAAAGACAAGATGAGACAACTCAAGGACCCTGTCTCCACATAGACTGGAGAGGAACTGTTATCGTTGTTATGGTTATGCTGACAGTGGTTGATCCTGATGGATGTGAGATGTCGGTTTCTCGTCACCGTCTGCTCGCTGCTGCTCATCGCGCGCAGTGACGGCTCTCCGTTCACCGACTGTATTCAGAGCAAAGGCAAAGCGGGCTTTTACGAGGGATCCATAGACTCGACCGAGTCAGGCGTGAAATGCATGAACTGGAGCGATGTGCCCGGTGTTATAGAGCGGTATCCGGGGAAAGGACTCGGGGGTCATAGTTTCTGCCGAAACCCGGACGGAAGAATTCGTCCCTGGTGTTTCTTTCCAAACACCCGGGGACGCATGGACTGGGGCTACTGCGACTGCAAGCAAGGTATGTACCAGACAAAATGATCTTATTTGCAAAAGCAGCCATTTATAATAACTTGTAGTCTAATCTGCGCGACAAGTAAACCAGTGCAGGGCACGCAAGCAAGCTAAGACATGTTCAAACTTCAATGCGTCCACGCGTGGGAGAGGTATGCGCGCCCCAGGTAGCACCTACACTGAGAACAAAGCGGCCACTCTCATCCGGCGCACGGGGTCGCTTAGTTTTACTTTGAGACAACCATCTCCAGCAGCAGTTTGTGTAATTTAATGTAATTTCTGTCGCAACAGTGGCTCTTTAGAAGTTATTTAATTTTGCGCACGAGCGAGACTCCTGCAGGTCTTGAGCTGCCCAGCTGGAGCGCGCGAGAGAGCAAGAGTCAGTGCGCTGTTAGGAAAATGAGGAAGCCAGTACGGATTATTAGTATTTGAAAAAGTATGACTTTTGTGACGACATGAGAGAATAAATAGCTTTGAAGACATATAAAATTTACTGTATACGGGAGACCGGATCAATGTGTCACTTTTTACTCCAATGAATAAGTTCGATTTTAAAAGTAAATTTCTGTATTTAAGTCTAGGCTACAAAAAATAATAAATAAAATAAATGAATACAAATAAAATAACATTTCCACTGGTTTAACCAGGTTCTTGGAACACACGTTGACGTTGTGACAACATGCCCCAGTGTGGGATAACAATGTGACAACTAGCCCCGGCCCCAG
Organism: Cyprinus carpio; assembly: GCF_018340385.1. Taxonomy (NCBI): domain Eukaryota; kingdom Metazoa; phylum Chordata; class Actinopteri; order Cypriniformes; family Cyprinidae; genus Cyprinus; species Cyprinus carpio. The sequence continues at coordinate 672,000 of NC_056572.1, forward strand.
AAACAATGAACTGTATTGTATCGTTACCATGTACATTTTATTTTGCAGGAATGTGCATCCTCATGGTCTCTGATATTTCATGAAATGTTTCATCAAAAAATACAGACACAAATACTCTGATGATGTAATCAACGGGTCTAAAATCGGCCCTGGAAAGAAAACTTGGAGAAGATGGCTGAAATTATAGGCTGAGTTCCTCCATAATCTTTCCATATTTATTATTTTTGACATTTGTTTTTACAATCTTTCCAATAATATTATTAGTTAAATATTAGCAGTTTGCATGTGAACATTTGATCAATGTCTTAATGCATATTAAATGGGAACCGAATGGGTTTATTTAAATATTTTGGTATTCTGTTAGTTGATATTTCCAGCACATCAGCCATCTATCATTTTCCAAACATTCTGTGAATGTTTTGAAGCACTGAAATGTTTGAAGAACATGTGCTGCCATCGTGTGTGTGTGTGTGTGTGTGTGTGTGTGTGTGATTTATTACTGCTCTGAATGCAGCAGCTGTAAACAATTAATGCATGAAAAGGGCTTTCACACACAGACGTCTGTTCCAGTAGCAAGTGGATATATATTCATACTGTTGTGGCCAAATTTTGAAAGCAATCTCAAAAAATTCTAATGCAAGTTTACATTGATATATTACTTGAATTACTAGTAGTTTACTTTAAATTGGTTATCATTATCTCTGAATTACCAAGTTTATTCACATCCAAAAGTAGTTACCAGAGTATATACAAAAACTAAAAATAGCACCTTTAAGCCACAACTGCAAATTAATATACGTTAAATCTGGGAATATTATGTCCAGTTAGAATGGAGAAATGTATTTAAAAAACAAGCTTTTCTCATCTGCATTAACTGCCTTTATAATAGACCTGATTGTACTGCTGTACTCAATAGCTTACATTGTTTTCATGACACACATTATAGCTGCAGTAATTTGTAGTATCACACGCACAAACACACACACATTTATTATAGAAACGACTAGAACTCATGTAGAGGTTAAAGCATTCCTCTGTCATCACATAAAGCAAGTCTTGGATTAATGTTTTCTTGCTGTGTAACTGTGGGAACATTTGTAATACGTGCATTTTTCAAAATTACGGAGACCAGCGGAACCAAATGTTTGCAGAACATTCACTTTTATCACCTGCCTGAGCAGTGAAGGTCAACAACACTCTCATGTTTAACTCGTTTGTGTGCGTTTACAGGTTCTTTGCGACTGCAGGGAGGCAGATCCAAGTTGGAAGGTACAGTAGAAGTGTATCTGAATGGTGTGTGGGGATCCATCTGCAGTAACGGCTGGGATGAGCGAGATGCCGCTGTGGTGTGTCGACAGCTGGGACAGGGGTAATACACATACACACGCATACATACAGTATGGATAACATACTGTCATATCACTTGTACTATATTTACAGTATGTAAATTATGTGCAGTATCTGGATGACTTACCAATATGCAGTATACAACAGAGCATGGCGCACAGAATACTATATATTATAATGCAATGCATTGGACTTGACCTTCCAATTCTAGTGTGATGAATGACTTAAAGACTTATCGCCTACAATGCAGGGCTTGATGCAGTTTTTCCCATGTTAAAAAATGTGGCAGAACACTGAAAATCTTTAGGGGTGTTTTTCCTTATCAAACGGGATACAATGATTCCATTTATACAATAAGTACCAAGAATACAAAAAGTTCCCAAGGATTTTAAACATTTATGCTCCAAATTGTATTTAATAATTATGTAATTATTTATATGCTTACTTTAAGCTAAAACCTGCACAATTCAGGTCTTTTAAAGTTAAACAAGACAGAAAAAAGCTGTGACTCTTATTTTGAAATGTCTATGCTTTGCTATTGCAGGCTGCTCATTCAAAAAGATTTGGGAGATAAAATATGCGCTTAAAGCTTCCTACAACATATTACAATATAAACACCATAAAGTAAACACTGTCGTGATATATCAACAGTGGATCATAAGCAATCTATTAGCATAAATACACAATATTCATTGATCGTGAACTCCTCTGAAACCGAGAGCCTGTAAAACATGCAACAGCACTTCATTTCTACTTGAAAAAGTGACGTGACATACAGCCAAGTATGGTGACCCATACTCAGAATTCATGCTCTGCATTTAACCCATCCAAAGTGCACACACACAGCAGTGAACACACACACAGCCATTTATGCTGTGGTCCCGGGGAGCAGTTGGGGTTCGGTGCCTTGCTCAAGCGCACCTTAGTCGTGGTATCGCTGGCCCGAGACTCGAACCCACAACCTTAGGGTCAGGAGTCAATCTCTCTAACCATTAGACCACGACTTCCCCGCTCATGCAGCGCTCATGTTTATGTAAATTAAATCATAGGCTTTTGAAGTTTAATATTCATTGAACTGTACAATGGTAATGGATGTGCCATGAGACATATTTAAAATACATTACTAGTGTTTTAATCAGTTTTTGAAGCCACATTGTCATTGCTGCCACAAATGGGATAGTTTGCGGTCTGATGACCATATGCTGCCGGTTTGTTTATTATCTAACCACAAAACAACCTTTGTAAGGTTGTGCATGGAATCCTTTGGTATTTGACCCCAATGGGCCAAAGGTCAAAGGTCAATCTTTCACCTTCAAAACACAGCATATGCTTAGTGAGTGGTCTAGCAGTGAATGTGCGTGCACGGGTGTTTGAAATGATTGCTGATTTCTCCAGAGAGTTCTAATCTTTGTCATAAACACACCCGTGTGGTTTGAGTCTATCACGCTCACACACATGCCAATCTGAGAGTGCTCAGAGAGAGCTCTTAGATCACATGACATTACAGTGACAGTTTTAAGTCTGACAAAAAAGTATTATTTTACCATTCAAACAAAACGGACACATACACATGTGTGGACCTGTCATCATTTGACCTCAAGAGCTTAGAACCCATTTGTCATTTGTGAATAATTCATTGGGTGTCTCAACTTTGATAGATGAATAGACATGAATTATTTAAAAGCGAGAGAGACAGATGGACTTCACAGACTTTGATTTATGTGTTCTATCGGTCTGTTTTTCTACCACAGCAGTTCTCAAGCTTCAGCACTACAGTTGTAAGACATATGAGTGTAGTTCAGCTTTGAAACATTTGCCTTGAGACCTCTGTGCTAGAACTCTTGTCTGTATACTAGCAATGTATATTTGCATACTATTCAATAGTATATACATAGCATTAAATATACTAAGATTCTAATGTTGCACATTATTGTTCAAAAGTTTTTTTTTAATTTGTAAAAAAAAAAAAAATCTCTTTTAGAATGTTACAAAAGATTTCTATGTCAAATAAATGCTGTTCTTTTGAACTTTCTATTCATCAGAGAATCTTGAAAAAATGTATCATGTTTTCCCACAAAAAATATTAAATGAAACAAAAATATTGAAATAAACTGCTTCCAACACTGATAATAATCAGAAATGTTTCTTGAGCAGCATACCGTCATATTAGAATGATTTCTGAAGCATCATGTGACACTGAAGGATCACAGGAATAAATAACATTAAAAATCTTAATATTATTTAAATATTAAAATAGAAAACAGTTATTTCAAATTGTATTAATATTTCACAATTCATTCAAAAATCTTCCTGACCCCAGATTTTTGAATGGTAGTGTATATTTCATTAATAAAGTTGGATGGTGTACAGTAGAAGTGTATAATGCGTTATTGAATAAATTATTCAGAATAAACCAGCTGATGGTTAAAATATGATGGTTGTCATGAATCAAAAGAGCTTATTATTAAAAATGAGTCACAAGACGTCTCCTCTTCATTGATATCCCGACCAGATCTTAGCCCCTCTGGGTTCAGAATATGTTAGCTACCATTTACAGAACAGCTGAAACACTGTAAAAAATAAATATATGGATAGCTGGGAAAAGACTCAAGTAAAGAAATCAAATGAAACAAAAACGACCCTATTGTCCCTTTCTGTCTCAGCTATAGAGCGCTTGCACGTGTGAGTCCTCTGTCCCGTCTGGTGGTGTCTGTAGTTCACTGGCAGTCCGTGGACTGTGAGGGACAGGAAGAGGACTTACTGCAGTGCAGTCACACCGTCTGGAACGGGGGAGAGTGTGTTAACCGTCAGGCAGCTGCTGTCTCCTGCACGCCAGTGGAGGGTATGTACACGCTCACACAATCTGTACATAAACACAGATGTAATCACAAATAAATACTCTTAAGAAAATAACTTGAAGTCTGTGTGTGTGTGTTTAGCTTCAGTGTTTGTCCCAGTACGTCTGTCTGGTGGGCCGTCAGCATATGAGGGCAGAGTAGAGGTGTTTCATGCAGGACAGTGGGGCACAGTGTGTGATGACCAATGGGATGATAATGACGCTGAGGTGGTCTGCAGGCAGCTGGGGTTGGGGTAAGACACACACACACACTTTTTTCCAAGTTTTATGGGGACATTCCATAGGTGTAATGGTTTTTATACTGTACAAACTGTGTTTTCTATCCTCTTACCCTAACCCTAAACCTACCCCTCACACAAAACTTCAGGCATTTTTTGATATTCATAAAACTTAATTCTGTATGATTTATGAGCTTGTTTCCTCATGGGGACCAAAAATGTCCCCACAAGGTCAAAAATTACTGGCATTACTATCTTTGCGGGGACATTTGGTCCTCATAACGTAGGGAATACCAGTACACACACACACACACACACACACACACACACACACAGTCTGATCTGACTGTTGGACTAAAATGCATCAAATCGCATGTCAAACCACATATGCATGCGGTTAAGATTTAAAAAAAAATCTAATTAATTAATAATCGCATCCAAAATAAAAGTTTATTCATATTTATATATGATTTATATTATATAAATATATTACATATATTTATTAAGAGTATACATGCATGTGTGTGTGTGTGTGTGTGTATATATATATCTATATATATACACACACACACACACACACACACACAGTACACACACATATATTATGTAACTTTTATTTTGGATGCGATTAATCGTTTTTAGCACCCTAGTAGTAAATATCTGCTATCTCTACATTGGTTGCCATCTATAAAAAGAAAGAAAAATTTGTATTGAAAAATGTTATTTATTTTATATGCATTATTATTAATTTTATTTTTTATATGTAACTATTCATAAGTAATTAATTATTACTAATTAACTATTAATTAATTGACAGCTCTACAGAAAAATAACTAAGCAAATTTGAGTCATATATAAATCTGCCTGTCTGAACAAAGCCATGGAGGCTTGACCTGTTTTTTTGGGAACAAACTGTCTATTTAGAGGAACACCAGGGCGTTCTTTACAACTGAGATGTGTGAAAATAGAAGGAAGATAGAGAGGAGGTAGGAGTGTTAGCCGGAGAGAGGGAAAGAGAGGAGTAAAGTGTCTTTTCTGCATAAAAATGTGAAATATTTTCTTGGGAGTTTCCTGACACACAAAGCTGAAGTGTTCTCAGTAAGAAAGTGAGAGTGTGAGAGAAAGACAGAAAATGAAGATAATGAGAATGAGAGGGCAAAGAGGCGTGAAGGGTGATTTAGAGGGACGAAAGGAATTACAGAGGAACAGAAAGAGAGAATGGAAAGATCAAGATGTGAATCAGGTTGATTGTTTGAAGCTTTTCAACTCTATTATACTGGCGGTGATGGGCGTAACAAATGGTCCCCAAAAGTGAGCTCTGCAGGTGTGTGCGAGTTTGGATAATAATCACTCATGTGAAGGGCTTTCTATTGAGCGGAAAAACTCCTGTAGAATAAAACACATGGGTTCGAGCACATGTCAGAGACTGCAGTTCCACTTCATTTTTCCCCCTTAACTTTCACTGATTATTGACTGCTGAAATTGGTGCTTGATTGCCTATTAATCACAGAAACATTTTAAGAACATATAATCTCATAGCACACTCTAAATGCAGCCCTCTAGCATACTTGAAACAATTCGATTTTGGAGTGTTGCATCTACAGTCTGTTTTTCTCTTTCATTTCCTGCTGTGTATTGCAGTGACCCATTTAGCCTGCAAATCAAGGTGAAGGTCATCAAATTAAAAAAAGAGGTATATACTAGTATAAACGATTGTAATAGAGTGAATCAAGGAGTAATCTTATCCTTCAGAGCTAAAATGTGTATTAATGCACAATTTCAGTAAAAAAAAAAAATCATGGACATTAAACAATACTGTTCTGCTCTCACTGTCCTAAACGTCTTAGTCATTTACTGCAAGTGTAAGAGAACCCCTTCAGAAACACCCAATTACACAATCACCATGTTTTGTGACATGGACTGTAACTTTATGTTTGCTTAGTAAAAATTTGGATTATATCATATGAACAGGCTCTTTAAAAAAAAAAAAAAGTATTTTTTTTATGGAAATAATATACTTTAAAACAATATACTTAAGAGCACACTGAATGCAATGTTTCCGGGCAATTAACTGCATGTTAATTACAATTAAATGAAAATGCATTATAATTATAAATAATTTATAATAAATGCAATTAGATTACTTTAAAGTGTTGTTTTTTGTATTATTTTCTGATGGATGTGTTCAGGGGCATTGCTAAGGCTTGGGTGGGAGCATATTTCGGTGCAGGCTCAGGGCGAGTATTATTGGATGAAGTGAGCTGCACAGGAAATGAGCTTTCCATAGAGCAGTGTCCAAAAACCGCCTGGGGGGAGCACAACTGTGACCACACAGAGGATGCTGGAGTGTCCTGCATCCCACTCACAGGTATACACATACACGTGTACAAGTATGGACAACACCTGTGTGAGACTACAGTTCTATTACATTATGTGATGTAAGTGCAGGGTCATTTGTTTAAACAAAACCACATTCAAAAACAATTCAGTTCCCTTAATCCATACAGAATACAGAATAGTTTAAATTTAGAATAAATGCAATTACTTTAGAAGTTTTTTTTTTTTAGTGAGTTGTTTCTGCTGTCTTTGAAATGCCAAATGTAATGATAAGCATTTATGGTAAACTAAAATATGCTTTAATGTAATTTATATTGAATCTTGTATGCCATGTATTTAAATAGATTAGGAAAACTTTTAATTTAACATTATTACATAGTACACTTTGTAAGAATGTACTTAAGAGTATTCAAAAACATAATCATTAAAAGATACTCATTTAAGGCCTTATATTTCATTAATATTATATCTGCAAGTAGTTTCTTAAAGTATACGTTTATGATTTCAAGTACACTCCAAGTGGACTTCTTTTTCACAGGAGCAACAAAGTAGTCTGATTCTCGAGCGACTGACTTATGAGTTGATTCTTTTCAGTTTATTAAACCATACAGTACTACCTGTACTATAAAGTCCCAAATGAATGAATTTTGTGAGCCAGTTCTATTTACAGTAGTTAAAGGGGTCATGATATGGATTATTTAATTATTTTAAATGTTCCTTGAGGAAAAAGTTTTAATCAGTTTTAATCAAACACATATACTAAATGTTGAACTGAAGGCTCATGAGACATTTTTAAAACATGGTTTTAACTTGTTGATGTTAATACTCTCTCTCTCTTTCTCTCTCTCAGATGGTGCGGTGCGTCTGGTTGGGGGTGTGAAGGGTTGTTATGAGGTTGTGTGGGGGACCGTGTGTGACACAGGCTGGACACAGACCAACACGCAGGTCGTTTGCAGACAGCTGGGCTTCAGGTAGCACACAGACACATGCATAATAAGGTTTTTTGATTGACTGTTGACTGATTTGCTAATTGGGTAATGTTGATGCAGATCAGGGGAGAGTGTGTCAGCAGGGCGGTTCGGGGTTGCGGCAGGTCCCATTCTCCTGGGTGATGTCAGGTGTATAGGAAAAGAGCCCACAGTCACACAATGCAGCTGGAGGGGCTGGTTCAAACACAACTGCACTCACAACCAAGACGTAGCCATTGTCTGCAACTCCCAACGCTCCAGGGACAGAGTGCCCACCAGTAAGAGCTCTGACACACACACACACACACACACACACACACACACACACACACACACACACACACACACACACACACACACACACACACACACTTTATCACTGCCTCATACCAAAGTGCCTTTAAGGCAAGTCATTTCACTCGGTGGCCATATTTGAAATGTCTGTATAATATATGTGTGTGTATTAGGGGTTGAATGACTTCTGATTTTTTAAAGTTGACTTTAATATGGTGAAAGTCGAATCGAAGTCAACTTGTCGCTGATGATGTCATTAATGAACAAATAAGTCTGTAGCTGTGACAAACCCCTTGTGCACAGCTATGGCATATGACACAGCACTGCCCACATGGCTATTGCTCCTATAACAGCTCATTTTTATCAGTTCAGGTCGTTTTATTTATCACAGATTTCTGCGCATACTAATTCAGATATAGATAACGTAGCACAGTAAAGATTACAGTTATATGAATGCATTAAGGAGAGCGATTGCGTGTGTGAATTAATTCTACATGACAGCATCCCTCTACTAGTAGTGACGCTGTGGGATTTAGTTAAATATATGCTTGAACTTTTCAGTTTCTAAGCTATTTTATTGAGAAATCACAGAACAGTGTTGACAGAACATTTCCGCACTGAATGATTCTGTGCGAGCGCGATCTGCACATGAAGTACAAGCTACTGTCTGTTAGCCTATGTGTGTGCGTAACAGTGCAGCAGCGCATTAGATCAGAACAGCGATTAACTCACCTGTACAATAAGCTGTTTAAAATGTGCATTCTCCCATTCAGTTTCGAGCATCCAGTAATATAATCACACGTCTTGTGGAGCTGTCGGAGTATACATTTATTTGTCATTTTATCTGTTTGGAAACGGAGCGTAAATGTGGAAGTCTTTCAAAGATTTATTATCCTGTTGCGCCCTCTATAGGACCAGTGACTAGTTGACGTCAAGCTAAAAGCATCATGGCAGAGCATTGAAGTCGACTAGTCGATTAGTCTGTGCAACCCCTAGTGTGTACTGTGTATACTTATTATGTATATATAAATACACCCACATGCATGTATATATTTAAGAAAAATATGTGATGTTTATATATTAAATACATTTATGTATGATATAATTTATATGACTATAAATATATACATGTAAATATTTTAAAAATATATGCCGTATGTGTGTGTCTTTATATATACATAATAAATATAAACAGTACACACACGTATTATGTAAACAAATACTTCTATTTGGATTCGATTAATCACGATTAATCGTTTGACAGCACTCATTTTTTTCCTTGATATTTATTTAATATGTACTGTAATGTTATTATATATACTTAATATATTTAATTGAGAAAATCTGAATTTACAAGAACATAAATTTGAATAATATTGCAGAACAGAAATACATTTTTTAGAAGCATCTCTTTGTCTTGTCAGTATTACTGAATGATTGATATTTACAAAATAATAGACTGTGACAGATCTATATGGATGCATTTACACCGCAAGACCACATTTTCCCTGCCTTAATCTACATTAAAGACACAGATTCTTATTTTGCAAATTAAAAATCTCCTAAGTACGACTTGTTACTGAAGAAGTACTTTCACATTATTTCGCTGCTTTTCTCTTTTTGAGTTGTTTTCCACTTTTCTCCTCTATCCCAGAACCCTTTTATAAAATGCAGCAGATAGAGAAAGAGAATGAGTGTGTGTGTGTAATAGATCTTTATGGGCAGCAGGCCAGACAGAGTGTAAGAGAATGAATGACAGCACTGGAACTGGGAACCGGTGAGGAGTGTGTCAGTTACTCACTCACACATACACACACTAGATACTTGCTGCGGTCCTTTTTCCTGCACTCTCTGGCTGATTTAACCTTATTGACTTTGGACAGAGCAGCCAGTATGTTCAAGAGACGCACTTATAGAGCAGATCTCCCTGTTTAATTCATCTTTCTTGCAGGGATTCAGATGTGAGTGTTTGTGTGTGTGTGTATAGACTAAAGACTAAACAAGACTGGTTTTTAGTATTCTCATCAAACACCTTTCAGTATTCTTTTATATGGACACACACACACACACACACACACACCTAAAGGGAATAAATCTAAATGGCTGTATGTGAAAGACTCTGTCATGTTTGTTTTAATTAATAAACAAACTAGACAGACTAGACCTACACCTTAATTTTTTTTTTATAATAAAATAAAACTATTTTATTTTATGAATCCTTTTTCCTATTGAGGACGTACCCAGATTTTTCTACAGATTTAGCTATATTTTGGAATCATTTTGTTTTGTATTACTTTTTTTATAACTACTCTAAGTGTTTCCTCCTGATTTGCTTCTTGAATTCATCTTACATGCACACATGCACACACATACTGTGGCTTCCTCTGTCAGGTTGATGGCTTTATGAAAATGTGGTGAGTGTGGCTCTATGGGAAACTCTCAGAGCTTAAAAAATGTTTCCTTTTCATTGAATGAGCTAAAAATGCAGATCCTTTTTGCCTGTGAGCCACATGGAATCCATAACGGTCTGTGCCCATAAAACTCAGATTTCCACATGACCGGAAAACAAAGTCATCTCGGTTAGCAATACTCTCAGCTCTGTTTAACATTTAACCCTCCGTTTAATTCATAATATAACTTTTTAATGTATTTTGATCCAGTTAATGCAGCATTGGAAAAGAGACTTTCTTTCAGAAGCATTAAAAAATCTTACCGACTCGAAACCATTGAATGTAGTACTGTGTGAGAATGAAAGATGGATGGCCAGTGTATATATACAAACGCTCAAATTCTCACTCTCGACATGCACTCAGTAGAAACATGTCCAAATATATCAAATCTGCCTGAGTGTGATTTTTGGAGTGTTTTTCATGCTGTCTCATAGACAGAGCTGATGAAAAGTAGAGACCATCTGAAAAAACCATTTCAGCATGTATGGTTATCATATGTGAGTGCATGTGTGTGCAGCTGGTGCTAAAGGCTTTATGAAGTAAATCTGATTTAATAAAAAATTCTTGAATAACTGCTGACAAGTGAGAAATGAACTTTGATTAGTATTGCAGATGTTCATAAAGCTGTATGTTTTGTTAACATATAGAATATGTAGCAGAGCAATAAGCCATGGGAAGCTTTGCACTAAGTTACGGTAAACTCGGGTGGTAGTAATAATAATCAAAATGGAAATGGAAAATAATACAAGCCTGTAGGCTGTGCATGCTAGTCACGGAACAAAGCAACTTGGCACATTCATGTAAGATTCAATTTTTTTGCATTCATGAGTATGCATAAATTACTTGTCCAATCAGAATTTAGAGTAAGAGCTATCAGTTTTATAAACAAATTTGCTGTTAAATTCATATTAATTTTGGCTGCAGATGTGTATGAATGTATGGTTAGTAAGTTGTGTTTTTTTTTATTTTGCACAGAGAGTGTTGCTGATATTGCGGACGGGTCTGTAGCTGATGATTGATTGTGTTTACGTGTGTGTCTGTGCATCTGTGTTATGTGTAAGTGGAGGCAGGTGTTCCATGAGTGGAAAGCTAAAACTGTCCCTCCAGGGCCAAGTTTTTCTCTTAACTTAAATTCTTGGGTTTGAACTAGAGATATTTGGCCACTGTTCATCAGTTTTGGATGACTGGCACCTGTTTCAAAAATCTACTGACAGCCTTGTCAAAGGATAATACACATTTTTGAGTTTCAAATAATTTATGAATTTTCAGTAAACATTTTTCTCATGAGTCTCATTTGCATTCCTTTAAGGGATAGTTCACCCAAAAATGAAAGTTCTGTAATCATTTACTCATCCTCAAACTTTCCAAACCTGTATGAGTTTCTTTCATCTGTTGAACACAAAAGAAGATATTTTGAAGAATGTTGGTGAACAAATAGTTGCTGGTAGCCATTGACTTCCATTGTATGGGAAAAATACAATGGTAACCGTCAACTGTATGGTTACCAACATTCTTCAAAATATCTTCTTTTCTGAATGCATTCAGATTTGAATTGACGTGAGGGTGAGTAAACGACAGAAGTTTAATATTTGGGTGAACTATCCCTTTTAGATACATTATACATAACATATCATGCATATATCTATTTATTATATTATACTATATTATATTAGCAGTCAGCTGCTATTTTAAACCTACAGCTAATCAGATCCATCCAGATGTTTAACCACTGCACTGCCACCTGCTAATCAAAGCAAAATGCAGCATGTGTGCATTCATATATTTTGTTTTACCTGTCTGTCAGGTGTACCTGTGAGACTGGTGGGCGGAGAGAATGAGAGAGAGGGGCGTGTCGAGATCCTGGTGGGTGGCCAGTGGGGGACGGTTTGTGATGACGGATGGACGGATCGGGATGCAGAGGTGGTGTGCAGACAGCTGGGTTACAGGTGACTTCAACATTTCAGGGTCATCTGAGCAGCCTTCTAATGTTGAGTCATGTCATGCCATTCAGAAATCTTAATCAGATTACCTAATAAAATAAAGGTAGAGTAATTAAATGTTGACCATGTCATGAATGTGAAATTTCACGTACCCACACACACACACACACACACTAAAGCAGTAAACAAACTAAATGAGTAAGGTTTGATGACAAACTTTGATATTGGCCTGAAAGCATGACTTAGTTTTAATAGTTTAGGTTTGAAGACTTTATTGTCGGAAAGAAATTCGGATGAAATCTCACAAAGACCATATTTCAGAGCCCATTTAACCTCATTAAAACATATTAAATCACCTCAGTCTCCAGGAAACCTTTCCAGGCCAAGTAGACTTCAAAAGATTACTAAAAACCACATCAAACCACATTTCTATATTTCTTAACAAGTGTTTTTAGGCATTTCTAGCATTTACTTGTTGTTGCTAGCATTGATGTATCATGTATTTTAGATATGTTGTAGTAATGTGCTGAAACATGACTATTCTAATAAAAAATTTTCATGCAATATTACTAAAGCATTTTGATAAAGAATGTCAAACTTTGTGTTGTTTGGTTGTAACTGAGGAGAATATGCCGAAGAGAGAGAGAGAGAAAGAATTCCCCTCCTTCACAATAGATTTATTTAGCAATAGGTTCTGGTCTGTTTCATGAACAGTGTGTTTTTCTTGTTTGGAAGTGATTTAAGATCTTATACGTTCAGTTATGAATCATGCCTATCTGTTATCGTTGAGCTTGGGTTACAAAATTGAGAAGAGCGTCAGATTTACACACACTAATGTGATCATCACATTCCATCACACTCACCTCCTGAGGGGGGTCAGAGGTCAGGTTATGACACTGTAACTGATGCTCATATCTGATGAGCTCACTTCTGTGCTTGCCAGGGTTGTGTGTGTGTGTGTGTGTTTTGATATATGTTACTCTTGAGTGAATACACCCAGAGCCTACACAGATCTCTTATTGTTTAGTTTTTTAATATGTTTGTAGGTCCAATATCATTCACATTTAGACTGAGAAAGTGAAATAAACATAGCTTAATAAATGGATTCTGATTGGTGAACCAATTAATAATTAATTGGTGCTGTTATGCGCAACGTCATACATCTCAAGCTTTTATACAACAGCAGTGCTATTTTAAATTCAATTTTTATTTTCAGTTTTCACTTTCATTTTAGTTTTAGTCATTTTGGAATGTGCTTTTGTACATTTTATTAGTTATTTCTATTTATTTATATTTAAAGGTGTACTGTATTAAATTTTTTTGACTGTGCTAAAGCATAAAAATACCATAATATGTTTAAAGACATTTAGGAAACATGAAATTTAGAAAGTTCACATACTTGTTTCTCCGAAAAACAACAGCCAGTTATTCTACTTTGAAATGTGTGTCAGAATGTCTGTTTTTTTGTGTGTGATTCCGCCCACTGTCAGTTTATCCAATAGTATTTCAAAACCCCAGGTTGCCAGTTGGTGGAAAACAGTGTACTGCAGCCATCGAAGCCAGCAAACAAACTATGTCAGAGATAGCAGATTCTGAAAAAAATCAATTCATTAACTTACAGTTTAAGGCAGGGGTCACCAAACTGAGTCCTAGAGGGCCAGTGTCCTGCAGAGGTTAGCTCCAACATGTCTCACCTAGTTACTAGTATGCCTAGTAAGACCTTAATTAGCTGGTTCAGGTGTGTTTGATTAGGGTTGGAGCTAAACTCTGCAGGACACACCATCCCTTGAGGATAGAGTTTGATAACTCCTGGTTTAAGGCTTGTCGCCTTCCGTTGTTAACTGAACTCGCTCCTCTATCATCTCCGACCCACTTGAACAGGAGGGGAGTGAGACGTGAGAAGGAGTGGACGGGAGAAGCAACTCTCCAATATTTTAAATTTGTACTGCAGTACCCATTAGAACCACTGGCTGTCAATGCACACACTGCACTATAGTTGTTTTATTTTATTTCAGTGTCGAATTTTCATTTAAGTATTTTAAGTTATGTTTTTCAACTATAGTTTATTTTAACCTTATATCAGTTACTGAAAAAAATAATGGAAACATTTTAATAATTGTAGATTTAGTTTTAGTTAATAACAATTTTGAAACGTACAAAAATGTAACAAAATGTATCTTTTACTGTCATTCTTGTACAGTGGGCTGGCTAAAGCTCGTGTAATGGCATATTTCGGAGAAGGTGAGGGGCCTATTCACACTGACAACGTAAAGTGCACAGGTGGGGAGCTTTCACTGATTGACTGCATCAAACAACCATTTGGGACACACAACTGTCGCCATAGCGAAGATGCCGGTGTTATTTGTAACTATGGGTTACAGAAGGATTCTCCTGAGGTCAAAGGTGGGACATTCTCCTTCATCCTCTCATAGCTACAGCATTCAAATTATGTGAAACTGGCAAGGTTTAAATGGATATTTACCCAAACCTGTATGTATTTCTTTCTTTCACTGAACATGATTAAAACACTGGGGTAGTTTAGTAGTATCAGAAAAGTAGAATTTGCTCTAACTGTCTGAAAAAAAGCAGCGTAAACATCCTGTCTTAAAGAAAAGAAATTCATATGGTTTTGTAAAGACAAAGGGGAGTAAATGATTGGATGATCTGTTTCGTAAAGGCACATTAAAAGAACTGCAATTAAATGAACATTATTGAATTCACTGACTTAACTGTAATTGATGGTCTATAAAATAGACATTCTTAGAGCCTCATTTATACAGTGTTGTGTAGAAACCATCCTACATTTGATCTAAAAGCATCTTTTCTCAAATGTGTGTATGTGTGATTCAGAGAAAAAAACATATGCCGAAAAACCTGTGTATACCTCTCTTCCAGATGTGAAGTCTATAAATCATGAATGATCTTGAAATTGTTCCCAGATCTCTGCCTTGCAAATGCCTCTTAATTAATGTCATTAGCATATAAAAGTGCACCAGTCGACATCCAAATTCTTTACTTGAGAAAGGCTAGAAATGCTTAGATTTCCAATTAACTGCAATACTCTCCAAAAAGTGTGTACGTCTGCACTTTTCCAAGGCAAAGACCGTTTTAATAAATCTGAGCAATGACATGGATTTTAGCATACACACACACTCTGAAACGTGAGAGTATGCATGCTTTATAGATGATGTTAGACGCCACATCATGTAATTAATTAGATTACAAATAATTTAATCTACCATGACAGCCCTAATATAAATACATTACAGTAATAAGAAGGAGATTCCTAGGCTTCATAAAATATATATTTTTATTCATTTCTTTTGATTGTCTGTGAAATAAGACCAAGGCAGGTGTTCCTAACAGATTTCGTGAGATTCACTCATGAATGGATTACAGAAACATGTGTTTGTATTATGTTGCAGAGGCAGTGGGCTCCATGTGTGGTCTAAGACCCTCTCATACACGTCAGAAGAGAATAATAGGCGGGGAGAACTCGCTACGGTAAGCAGAGAGGGTCAAAATGTAACCAAACATTTTTGACATAACAAACAACACTTCAGAATAATTGTATATGTGGTTGGAATGAGAACATGAATGTGTTTGTGTGTGCGTAGTGGGGGCTGGCCGTGGCAGGCAGCTGTGCGCTTGCGAGGGTCTCAGGCAGATGGGCGCTTGGTGTGTGGAGCCACTTTGATCAGCAGCTGCTGGATTCTGACCGCCGCTCACTGCTTTAAGAGGTACACACAAACATAAATATGGACAGGTACATCTTCATTCTCTTTCACATTTGCAAGGCATAAATAAAGTCCACCCACCTACCCACACACACAAACATATACACACACTTCTTTGTTGCGTTTCCAGTTTTCCACTGTGACTCACACAGCTAGATAACACAAAATAGCCTGAAATACAAACAAAACATAATTCTAATTGCCCATTTTAAACAATAGAGCTTCTTCCCACACTTCCTCTAGTTATGTAATCATTATTTGTGACTTGCAAATAAACACTCTTAATCATTCCAGCTGCAAAACAAACATAGTTAATTCATAATTCAAATTCAGAGGCAGAGCAAGCTAACAATATTTTTTTCTATTCAGTACAGATACTGTATATAAGGAATCACCTTTCTGTTAAAAGATCAGGTTGTAATAAAACACGCTGTCAGCTGTACAGCACTGGTTGTTGCACATTTCCCTTGACATAATATGTTACATTGCAAAAAAAAAAAAAACAAATCTGATTTTTTTAAATTATTTTTAATAAATAAATAAATAATATTATTAATATAATACAATGAATTAATACATTTTAGTAAACTAAGCATCCTTAAAACAAAGTATAAATAAATATACTTGAAGCAAAATAACATAATTATGTAATAAACATCACAAAATATTTTATTCTTTCTGAAAGCTAATTCCCAAACATTAATATCCTGTTTACTATGTTTCAAATAAAATGTCAAAAGCGATAATACAATAATACAAAATATAAGCGCGAGGAACAAAGCAGACTCCAGATTGTGTAGGAAGCTGTTGCAATGAAGTAGAAGAAACATCTCGGTTACGTATGTAACCACAGTTCCCTGAATAGGGAACGAGATGCTGCGGTGACGTCACTGTATGGGAACACCTTCGGTGTGACGAATGTCTGAAGCCTATACCATAACGCCTGACGTACCTGATAGCTGGGATCCAAGGAAGCATCTGCTCAAGCGGAGAGAACCCGGGAGCCAGGAGCCGTCCTTACATCCAACTGTAAAACTTGATAAAAGTGCTCGGTGAGGACCATCCTGCCGCAGCACAGATATCAGACATAGAAGATCCACTGAGGGCCGCCTGAGAGGAAGCGACTGCTCTAGTGGAATGAGCTTTGACTCCTAGAGGCGAGGCGAGACCACGCGCCTCATAGGCTAAAGATATTGCCTCCACCAACCAATGGGACATGCGTTGCTTTGTGACAGCATGGCCTCTATTCTTGTGTCCAAAACAGACAAACAGCTGGTCGGACTCACGCCATGAGGCTGATCGATCGACATAAGTCTTAAGCGCTCTGACAGGGCAAAGACTTAGATCTTCTGATCCTGTCCCAGCAGGGGGTAAAGCCTCCAGGACCGTCTGCTGAAAATGAAAGGGGTTCGAAGCGACTTTAGGGACATAATTAGGCCTCGGTCGCAGCAATACCTTCACAAAGCCTGGTGCAATATCCATGCACGACGGGCGAAACAGCAAGAGCCTGTAAATCCCCAACTCTCTTGAGGGAGGATAAAGCCATAAGAAGAACTGTCTTCAAGGTCAGGATTTTATCCGGTACGGTTTCCAAGGGCTCAAACGGATGTCCTGATAGACCTTGCATTACAATAGATAAATCCCATGAGGGAACTCGCGCAGGGCGGAAAGGCCTCAGCCGTCGCGCACCTTGTAAAAAGCGAGAGAGACCAGCGGATGACGGCCCACTGAAGCACCATCCATATATACGTGGTTAGCTGAAATGGCTGCCACATAAACTTTCAAAGTTGCTGGCGTTACTCCATCAGAGAAACGGTCTTGAAGGAACTCCAGTACTGAAGCCACTGGGCAGTAAACTGGGTCTATACTACGAAAACCACACCAGGTCGTAAACAGCTTCCATTTGAAAGCATATAAGCGTCTCGTAGATGCTGCTCTGGAATTCATAATAGTCTCGGAGGTTTCCGCAGAAAGACCGGGACATATTAACTCACTCCGCTCAGAGGCCACG
The DNA here is from genome assembly GCF_018340385.1 of Cyprinus carpio. NCBI lineage: Eukaryota > Metazoa > Chordata > Actinopteri > Cypriniformes > Cyprinidae > Cyprinus > Cyprinus carpio. The sequence continues at coordinate 690,159 of NC_056572.1, forward strand.
CCCACAGCTTCCACAGATCTTGCCTCGGGTGCCAAATCATCCATCGTGCTTGCGATAGTATGTCCTGTCTGAGGGGAATCTCCCATGGAGAGCCCACTATTAGACTGACCAGTTCCGCAAACCACGGCTGTGTGGGCCACCACGGAGCCACCAGCAGCAGCTGCTCCACTCTGTCCAGCCGTATCCTGGACAACACCGCTGGAATTAAACGAATTGGAGGAAAAGCATACAAGCTGGTCCTGGGCCAATCGTGAGCTAACGCATCCAAGCCTAGGGGCGATGGAGGGCATAGGGAGAACCACAGTGGGCAATGCGTAGTCGTGCTCGACGCGAATAAGTCCACTCTCGCCTCTCCGAATATCCGCCATAAAAGGCTCACCGTCTGTGGGTGTAATCTCCATTCCCCCTGCTCCAGAGTCTGTCTGGATAGCAGATCCGCTCCGACGTTCAAACGTCTGGGGACATGAACTGCTCGGATCGATAGAAATCTGTTCCGAGACCAAAGAAGAATACTCCTCGCCAGCCTTCACAGGGGGCGAGAGCGTAACCCTCCTTGATGATTCAGGTATGACACAACCGCCATGTTGTCTGACCTGAGTAGTACATGACGGCCGGTCAGCAGATTTGAGAAGTACTGGAGAGCTAGAAAAACCTGCCAGTAGTTCCAACCTGTTTATGTGCCAACCGCGTTGTGTCGCTGTCCACACTCCATGAGCTGGGCGCCCTTGACAAACAGCTCCCCAAACCGGTCAAAGACGCGTCCGTCGTGACAGTCTCTCGGGAAGCACAAATCCCCAGCTGAACTCCGGCTAGAAGGAACTCGGTTGACATCCACTGTTTTATTGACATAACACACCTCCGTGTCACCGAAATCGTACGATGCGGAAAACAACGGGGTGAAATGTTCTGACTTTTCGTCCACCACTGAAAAGGGTGCATGTGAAGTAAGCCCAGACGAATTACAGGGGATGCCGCTGCCATCAGACCTAACAGCCTGAGACACAAACTCACCGTCACTGTGCGGCCTACTTTGAAGTGACGCACGCATGACGTGAGAGACTGAACGCGCGGGAGAGATAGTCTGGCTGTCATCGCGCGAGAGTCCAAAATCTATTCCCAGAAAGGTTATCCGTTGAGAGGGGATTAAAGCACTCTTCTGGAAATTCGTGCATAAGCCCAGGCTGCTTAAATGATTCAGCACTAAATCTCGGTGAGAGAGTGCTTGAGTCTGTGATTGAGCTAGCACCAGCCAATCGTCCAAGTAATTCAACACAACGAACGCCCTGGAGCCGCAACGGGGCCAGAGCTGCGTCCATGCATTTTGAAAAAGTTCGGGGAGCCAGGGCTAAGCCGAACGGGAAGAACACGGTATTGATACGCTTTGCCCTCTAAAGCGAATCTGAGGAACTTCCTGTGTCTCTTGATGATCTGAATATGAAAATATGCATCCTTCAGATCGATCGTGACAAACCAAGTGTTTGGTTGAATCTGAGACAAAATGGACTTTACCGTTAACATCTTGAATTTGCTCGTCCTGAGTGCAAGATTCAAACGGCGTAGATCCAATATGGGTCGCAAACCGCCCCCCTTTTTTGGGTACAACAAAATAGCGGCTGTAAAAAACCTGACTCCATCTGAGAGGGGGGTGTACTTCTTCTATAGCCCCTTTCCTCAGCAGAGCTGTCATTTCTTGCTGCAGCACCGCGACTTCCTCTGGTTTCACAACCGTGGGAAGAATTCCGTGGAAAGGAGGCGGGCCTTTTCGAAACTGAATGGTGTATCCGAGACGAATCGTGCGTAACACACATTGCGAAATGCCGGGCAAGCGTTCCCACGCGGCCCGAAATAGCGTCAGTGGTTTCAAGGTTTCTGCCTTTTTCAGCGTTTTCATACGCGTTAACATGCCCGAATACGGAAAGCTCGCGGCGTCCGTAAGCCGGGGAAGCGCGTGCGTCAAATCCGTTGCATCTCGTTGTGTATAATCCTGAAGCGTGTCTACGGCAGGAGTTAATCCAACAAGATGAACATCGGGCTCTGCCGCTAGCGAAAAAGCGGCGGCTGTATGAGCCGTCATAAACGGGCCATCTTTGCCAGACCCTTGTAGCGTTCCTCGGATTCTGAAGGCTGAATCGCGCAGAGTGTCTGAGGAAACGCCTGACATGGTTGCTCGATCCAATGCTGCTCGAAGCGCCTTTTGCGGCGAGACAGTCAATGTTAGAGCGTGGGGACTGCAGTGAGAGGGTTGGATGCGCGAAAACGGTCCAACAGCGCTCTCTAGCGGAGGGAACAGTCCCTGGCAAGCAGCGAGAATATCAGGAGCTGCTATTAGGAGCCCGAGAGCGAGAGGCATTAGCCGTCGAACTCAGGTCTAATCTTTTCCGCTGTCGCTGGCGAGCTGGTGGAAAAGCCTTAGGACCCCAGTCCTTACGAGGGGGCGCCATAGGTGAAGGCTCTTCCCGTGAGGCAGCCCGTTGGCGGTTTGAAGAGGTTGAACGAGACCGCGCGGGCGCCTGCCGCCGTTCAGTCTCTCTGGGTCTGCGTGGAATCAGCTGGCGGAAAGCGGCTGATTGCTGTTTCGCTGCCCTAAATTTATCCACCAGCCGACGTAACTGCCTCTCCAAACAAACCGTCCTTAGAAATGGGCGCGTCCATGAGAAAAGATTTATCCCTTTTCTTTGATATCGGTGAGATTCAGCCAAAGGTGGCGCTCAACCGTAATCAAACCAGCCATGGAACGGCCCACTGCCCGAGCAGTATGTTTGGTAGCGCGTAGCGCCAAATCCGTTGCTCGACGCAGCTCTTTCACAGCCTCGGGTGTGATGCCCTCCCCCTCGTCGAGATCCTTTAAAAGCTCCGTTTGGTAGGCCTGGAGGACCGCCATAGAGTGGAGCGATGCGGCCGCCTGGCCAGCAGCCATGTAAGATTTCCCGACGAGGCTAGACGTGACTCGACACGCCTTCGAAGGAAGGGGGGGGCGAGACTTCCATGCCGTGGCCGAATTAGGCGCCAGATGTTCGGCGAGAGTCTCTTCAACCGGAGGCATCGCTGTATAGCCACGGTTCGCCATATCAGAAATGGTGGCGAAATCCGCAGCCGCAGCGTTCGTGATGCGCGCCGAGTAGGGCTGCTTCCAGGACCTCGAAACCTCCTAGTGGAGGTCCGGGAAAAAAAGGCAGGGGCCTACGGGGCTGCGCAGGAGCACGACTAGTTAAAAAAAACGGTCGTCCAGCTTAGATGAAGGTTGGGCCTCGGCCTTCTCAACCTCCCAATCCAGTCCCAGCTTACCCCACCGCACGAGAGACCACATCCAACAGCTCGCTGTAGGAGGGGGGGAAACGCGCTTCTCCTGTCCGCTAGGAGGGAGAGGGCTGTCCGTATCTGCCACGAAGTCCTCAGACTCCGAGGCCGCGGTGGGATAAGACGTCGTCGTCGAACTGCCCACAACCGAAGGAGATAGCATCGTATGCCTCCGGGGTGGGCTGTAAACCCCCGTCCGAGAACACAACGGGTTCGACGAAGGTGGCATCCTGCACTCGGGTAGGGGAGAGAGGCGAGCGATGTGGAGAAACTCCAGCGCCGCGCTGTCGTCGTAAGTGAGGTCGCACATGTCTCCCCAAGCCATCGCCTCGTGCGGTGCCTCGGCAGCCGCAGAAGCGACACGGCGGGGGTTAGACGCGGGGGGGGGCGACCTTGGAAAACACTTCTACCCTCGAGCGCAGTACTTTAAGTCGCAGGCCATCACAGTGGGGACAAGAGGAAAGGCCACTAAGCGCAGACTGCGCGTGATGTAATCCCAAACAGACTACGCACCTTTCGTGAGTGTCTCCCTTAGTGATGAACCTGGTACACGGTTCCTTGCACTTTCGAAAGCTCATCGCGTCCGCGAAGAGGAGTTAACACTGCTCGAGAAAACCGCTATGAACGCGAGATGATTCCAGGGCACAGATGATTCTCTTTCCTGAAGGAAATGAAATCTGAGCGAAAATAGCGCGCGGCGCCCGGGTATACGATGCGTACGCATGCGTAGGGCGGTGCCAAGCGCTATTTGGCCAATAGGATTGGCGAGATGGTATAGGGCTTCAGACATTCGTCACACCGAAGGTGTTCCCATACGGTGACGTCACCGCAGCATCGAAGTGACCTATGAAAGGGAATTTTCTTTAAAAAGAATCACTGTAAAATTCCTCTGATGACACTCTGTTGAACAATTCATCAGTTAACTCTTTTTAACTCAGTACTGCAGGGGCTCCACCAATTCTACAAGGTAATTTTTACAATATGCCATGTATAATTTATTATATTAAGAAAATCTCAAACAGCTTGAGTTACAGTAAAAACTAAATTTCATCTAAATGTTTCATTTTGTCTCTCAATATGTTAAAATGTATTACAATTTAGTTACAATTTAAATAAAATGTAAAAGTTAAAGGGATAGTTTACCCAAACAAAATTAAAATTCTGTCATCATTTACTCACCCTCAAGTTGTTCCAGACTTGTATGAATTTCAAACAGTCTCTGGTCCCCATTGACTTCCACAGTATTTTTCCCCTACAATGAAAGTCAGTGGGGACCATCAGCTGTTTGGCTATCCACCTTCTTCAAAATATCTTCTTTTATGTTCAACAGAGCTCATAAGTTTGGAACAACGTCAGGGCAGCTAAATGAAGTCATTTGTGTGATTGACTTCATCTATGTCATTTTTACCACTGCTATCCTGAATATTTTTTTATTCCAATAGAGTCAAAGTCTGCAAACATCTCTCTTTTCCTTAAAAACTGCACAAATGTGGCCTTTCTTCTGCATTCTTCTTCTGGATTTTGGAGCACTCTGGGCAAACTGAATCATTTGCTTAAAGTATTTGAAGAAAAGATAACCCACATTTAACTGTCTATATCTGTATATTGTCAGATATTATGGATAAGGAGAAACTCTCAAGAGAAATCTTAAGTCTCAAGCTCAAACAGGGCTGCAGGGCTGATGTTTTGAATATTGTAAACTTGAGCGCCTGTTGCTAGGCAATGATACATCCCATCCATCCCAAAATTACACTACATGCAATTAGCCACAGACCCTTCATGCATCGTTTGATGAGTTTTCACCAGAGGGATAAAATGTTATAGCTGTTCACATTAGGGAAGAAGAATAATAATAGTAGGCCAAAGGAAAAGCAATAAAAACATGTCCACACAAACACTTCCTGCTTCCCATAAGTACCAGTCTGGTAAATGATCTGTCTTCAGTTCAGTCCAGACCTGTGCTGCACTTCCACATTACTGTGAAAAATGTACGTTAGTGGCAGTTTCCTAAACCATTTAGGGTTTCATTTAAAAAATAGGGTCTCAGTAGAGACTTTGGCAGTGCGAGCGCTTTAAGTAAGACTGAATCTGTTTTTATCAACCAGTCCAAGCACTGAGCCTTCAAAATATGATCCATGACATCAGACTACTGCTAAAGTTTCCTCTCGTTACATGCTCTCCCTCACACACACACACACACACGCACATAGCTATAAATCCTAAAAGCTTTGTGGCCCCCTCCCTCTTATTCCTCAGACACATACACTCACTTTTTTCAAGAATGCAATTAATAGCATGCAGAACATCATAACAGTTGTTTTAAATCATTTGAGATCATTTAGCTCAAGAGGACTAAAGTTAGTCTCTGAGTTTACAGAGAGTTACATGACATTTGTGCATAAATAGCATGTACAAACACACACATACACACATACACATTAGCGCTAAACTATTTTTATGCTGTGTGCACAGTTGTTGTACAACATTAAGTAAACTCTGGGGTTACAAGTGGCAGGGTATTAAAGGATTTGGAAAGCAATACGCTAATGACAGAACTTCTGTAATGTTCAACTGAGGAGTTTGAGAGCTGTCAACAGGTCCAGCTTGACTAGTGAGCAAATACCGATTCATAGAGTACTGAACTACTTTATCAGTTATCGGCCGGTTATAGAGATTTTTTTTTTCGGATCAGCTTAAATTGGATATTTCATTGTGAAAGCTCATTTTTACTATTTCTACATTCAAATTCCATTTGATGTCAGATTAAAAATGCCCATTTAAAGTTAATCTTTTTTTTTAAACAAAAAAAAACGAATAATTTAGTAATGCTGTTAGAAGTTTAACATTTAAAATTGTGATTTCCAGGCCTAAAATAGTCATTAGTTGAACTACAAACTTTAAAAGGAAAAAAAAGGAAAGAAATGGTCAGAAATGTTATTTAACATTGCTGTATAAACCTAAATACATAAATTTATACCAATACATTTTATAGGTTACATCAGATGGAAATCGCAGGTCACCAGACTTTAGTTTGGGGTCACTAAGATTTTTAAAATAGAAAATAATACTTTAGCAAGGATCCATTAAAAGGATTAAAAGTAAAGACATTTATAATGTTACAAAAGATTTTTATTTCAAATAAATGCCGTTGTTTTCAACTTTATAATAACATTGATTCAACATTATAATAATGAGAAATGTTTCTTGAGCAGCAAATCAGCATATTAGAATGATTTCTGAAATTTCATGTGACACTGAAGACTGGAGTAATGATGCTGAAAAATCAGCTTTGCATCACAGGAATATATTACATTTTAAAATACAAAACCGTTATTTTAAATAGTAACAATATTAAGCAATATTGTTGTGTTTTTACTGTATTTTTTTCTTCAAAAAAACCCATCACTGTAAGTCATTAATAACTGATTCATTATCATTACCAAAATAAAATACATTTTACCATAGACTACTGGTCATAGGACGGTGGAGAGGTAACTGCAAACTATAGGAGAATGGGTGGTGGTAGTTATTGGAAGATGATCCAGATTCAAAGCTGGGTTCAAGTGCAGCATGTCAGAGAACTGCCTGCTTGGCCGTGTCTCAGACGGAATAACCTTTTAATAACCTCATTGAGATCAGTACTACAGTAAGGATTAAAGCTGATTGGGAGTCTTAGAAGTGTCATATATACAGTGTCATGCTCAGAACTGCCCTTTCCAGAACAAGGCTTTGGGAATGTGCTGCTGATCCTTCTGGCAGACCAAGAGTGTCATTCCGGACAGGGCAGATCCTTTTTCCAGAAAAGACCTGACTGTGTAACGGGACACTGCGGTCTCTCTCTCTGGCACCACATACATATTTCCGTTATGTTACACAGCAATGGTTTCAATCACTAACAAGCAGACAGGAGGGCGCACACACACACGCTCACAGTATATATAGTATTCTATGAAAATAAAAATACCCCCAAATATAAGAATCCTATTACAAGGGACCCCCTTATTAAAATATTGTCATCTACAGTATATTTGTGCATATTTTCATGGTTAAAAAGAAACATATGAAAAAATAAATAAAAAGTATATTATATATATATATATATATATATATATATATATATATATATATATATATATATATATATATATATATATATATATATATATATATATATAATTATTATTATTATTATTATTATTCAAAATATTTAGAAAATATTTATGTACTATTAAATTAGCAGACATTGTACACATCATTAGAATACTGTTATATGTATAAAAAGGAAAATAAGAAAAATAATGAGGAAAATAAAACTGTGGCTGTCAATCAAATTCAAATGGGAATAATCACATGTTTTTCTTATATTTTATTTCATTTATATTATTTATATTAATATTAATATTAATATTTTTTAAATATAAATTTATTTATTTATATATTTAAATATATATTATGTAATTTACTATATAATGATATATAACATTTTTATGTATACATAAATTTTTTATGTATATTTCTTTTTAATGTTTCCATTGGTCACCTTGTAGCCCCTTTGGGTTCCTCAGAACCTACGTAGTTTGAAAACTTTCTTTGAAGAGTTATGTCAGTCTCACCAGTAAAGAAAGCTTACAGTTTTAAAGACGGACAAGCACTGGAGACTTTCCCTTTCATGCGAAGACCTTTGTGGGTGTGATGTCATGGTGTTGGGTTTATGGAATAATAAAACTGATTGTGAGTGTAGTTTTGTAAGCGTGTGTTTGTGTGTTTGAGTGCACATGGTTTGGCTTCGGGTCCATAAGATCGGTTGACATGAACTTCCTGAGGAAGGGACCTGATTTGTCATGTGAGGGCGTTTGTGAGTGGCACATCAAGAAGTCGTAAATCGTCCTCTGATAATGTGTTACACTGCTGTGCTGTGTCCCTTATGTGTTCGGTTCAGTTGCATTCAGTCTTGCTGAATGTGTTCTGTTTGTATGCCCCTCTCTCTCTTTTATTTTATTGCTTTATTTGGGCTTTATAGCAGTGTTAATGGCCTATGCTATTTTGTCCAAATAAATGAATAATTTAACACCAAAATCAGTCATGCAAGAAAATTTTGGCATCACAAGCAGATATTAATTTTAAGATTGGAAAAACACATTAAACAGTGTTATTAGTGTTTTTAACTTGAAGTGAGTGTTAGATGATGGCAAAGGTAATTTAGATGTAAAAAAAGTGAATAAGCTTGCACAAATATCTATTATTGTCTGATATACACTACAGTTCAAAAGTTTGGGGTCAGCAAGATGTTTAAATGTTTTACGAGTTTTAAATGCTCAGCAAAGCTGCATTTATTTAAACAAACAAATGCTGCAAAAAAAAAAAAAAAAATAATATATATTATATATATATAGCTGTTTTCAGCACCAATATTCTTTTAGTCTTTAGTGTCACATGATACATTAGAAATTATTCAAATATACTAATCTGGTGCTAAAGAAAGGTTTCTTCTGGTTAATATTTTGTGTAGAAACTGTAATACATTTTCTTAAGAGTCGTTGAATAGAACGTTTAAATGAAAATGCATTCATTTGAAATAGAAAATTATAAAGGCTTGTCACTTTTGATCAATTTAATGCATCCTTGCTGAATAACAGTATTAACTTTGTTTTTTTTGTTTTTTTTAAATCTTGTGACCTTTTTAGTATATATCCAGTATCCACCTTAATTAAAAATAGTCTCATAATATCAGTTGGCAACAATATATTGTGCATAAAAACAGTTCTGTTAATCACCATTTGTTAAAAACTAGTCATGGTTATTGGGCAGTTAGTGAGGTCTTTCCAATAAATCGGACAGTTACTAGTCTGAGGTTTAGTTATGGGTCTGGTATGTGCTCTTTCTTAGGTACGGTAACAGTACTGGGCTGTATAAGGTTCGTGTGGGTGATTATCACTCTTTGGTTCCTGAGGAGTATGAGGACGAGTATGGCGTGGAGAAGATCGTCCTTCACCCGCGCTACCGCTCTGACAGCAATGACTACGACCTGGCACTGGTGCGTGTGTCTGGCCACAGAGCTCACCGGGGGGTCCCAGGCCACTGCGTCACGCTGAGCCGCTCCGTGCTGCCCGCCTGCCTGCCAATGCGGAGGGAAAAAGTGCCAAAGGGCATTGCCAACTGCTACATCACAGGCTGGGGAGACACAGGTTGGAGATGCCATGAAACACACACACATTCATACACTCTCCATACATACTTCTTTAAAACTAAAGAAATGGATGCAGACCTGATTCGGAGATAACTCTTTAAGATCGTTTACTATTTAAGACTGCCAGTCATTCTTGAAATGAAGGATGCTTTAAGCATATTTAAAACAAGAACTAAAGTGGTGTGTGTAAATTAGAGGTGTTTTTGGCTCCACTGAATAGCGCAGGCTGACAGACACAAGATGTGATCAGACAGTGTGAAAGCAGAACTGACAGTGATAATCACACACTGTAAGATATCAGAACCTTCATTCTGTGTTCTGTCTGAAACAATCACTCTCTCACTGCGTCACTCTCACCCACAGACAGGCAAACAGGACATGTCAGTTAAAGCTTTTCGTAAAATGGTGTGATGATATTTTCAGTTTAATTATTTAACAGATGCTTTTACCCAAAAGATGTACAAATGAGGAAAAGCACGATCAGTTTCAGCAGTACTGAATTTCAAAAGTAAACCAAAGTAGTACAAAAGCAGAAGTATAAAGAAAAACAATTCAGTGGGAAGTGCCCTTATTCACGAAAACGAAGTGCACTTCAGCATAATTTTAAAAAGAGTGCTAATTACAGAAATAATTTACATTAAAAGAATATACTCACAATAAGTGCAAACTGCATTTAATGTTTTTGGACACCACTTTATTGCATGTTAATTAATCAGTTCAATTAAATGAAAATGCATTATAATTTAAATTGATATTGTTTTTGAGTGTTTTTTGAATCACTTATGTAGCACTAAAGTACATCTTTACATGTAATTTTATAATTACTGTTGTATGGTTAAAATGGTGAATGTACTGACAAGCATTTATGGTAAACTAAAATATATTTTAAATAATGTAATTTATATTGAAACTTGTATGTCATGTATTTAAAAAACTAACATTTGTAATGATGAAATTGTAATTTAGTATATTAAAATACTATTTTAATATTACATTAAATGTAATACTGAATATTTAATTTGACATTATTATAAAGTGCACCTTTGTGTACTTAAGTGAGTTTAGAAGCAGTCACGAAAGTGTAACCTTCATCTACACTTTAGTGGGCTTTTATTTCATTTTTATATTATCTGCAGGTAGTGTCTTTAAAGATTTGAAGTACACTAGAAAGGGCATGTTTAGTAAAATTGAATACAATTAAAAGTGTACTTTCCCCCCCACAATGCCTCAGACTAAGGAAAAGTTCACCCCAAAAAATTTTAATGCATTTCAAATTCTGTTATTGTTCACATGTTGGTCCAAACTCGTGTGCTTTTCTTTATTTTGTGGCACACATAAGAAGATACTTTGAAAAATGTAACAACTGCTGTCATCCATAAAATGAAAATCTGTGGGTTTGAAAACAAAATTTTCATTTTTCAATGAACTATTACTTTAAGATCATATGTGTTCTTGCACATAGCTCATCTATTCAGAGTTTAGATTCTGAATGATTCGTTTTACAACAAAATGTTTGTCCTGACATAACGTAATGTACAAAGGATAACTAATGTGTTATTACAAAGTTGTTTAGAGTGCAAAGTTCACCCATTTAAATGGAAAAACAAATTTCACTTGATCCTGAACAATATACATCTGTATTTAGGCAACAAGTATGGAATTTTTAAACAAAAAAATTTTATCAGAATTGGTAGGAAACTGCTTAATACAAGATAAAACAGCTTTTGCGTTTTTGATTTTGTGTTTGCTGAACATGTAGATAATTTTTCCTGTAAAACATCTGTTTTTCTGCAACAATCAGGCATCATCCATCTCAAGACATTTAGTAATTATTTGTATCTCTGGCCGTATTTGCAAATAAGGTTGTGCATTTGCTTAACAGTGTTTATAAGCACTGGTTTATGTATGAGCACATGGCGTGAGTGCCATTTTAACATCTTCATAATCACAAAGACATGTGTGTTAGTGTTCTGTGGGATTCCGGTGCTGTGAAATGATGTCATTTGTGCATTTCTCCAACTAGATGTCCAGTGAGAGAGAGATAATAAAAATATTATATTTATAGATTAATACATCATCTGAAAGCTGAATAATAAATAAATAAGCTTTCCATTGATGTATAGTTTATTAGGATATGACACTATTTGGCTGAGATACAACTATTTGAAAAATCTAAATATTGAGAAAATCACCTTTAAAATTGTCATGCATATTGCATATTACTAATAAGAAATGAAGTTTTGATATATTTATGGTAGGAAAGTTACAAAATATCTTCATGGAACATGATATTTACTCAATAATCTAATGATTTTTGGCATAAAAGAAAAATCTATAATTTTGACCCACACAATGTATTTTTGGCTATTGATACAAATATATCCCAGCGACTTAAGACTGGTTTTGTGCTCCAGGGTCACATATATGCTGTGGTTGCACTTTATTTTACAGTATTGCACTTACATGTACTTGTAGTGTACTTACCTAAGAAAGAACTGGAAAATATAAGGTAACTACATGGGTTATGATTACGTTTCAGGATTTGGTTCAGGGTTAATGCCTAGTTATTACCCAGTTATTCTAATTACTATAAAAAGTTCATAGTATGTACATGCAGAACAGGACTGTAAAATAAATCGCGACTTCTTAGAGCTGAAGTACACATTCAGTACTATAAGGAACATTTCTTTTTCACAAGGATAGAGACACAGAAGACTATAACCACATCTGTCCAGCTGTCTAGTCTCATCAAAAAGGACATGCATGACAGTAGTGACATCCATACAGCGCTCTAATCAGAGAACATGAGGAAATCATCAAGGATCTATACAGGGTGCAATTATAATGTCAGTTTTAAGCATCTACAGATTATCATGTGACATGTTGATTTCATTCTAATGGTCACGTTGTGTTGTAAATCACCTGTGTTTTCTCTCAGTAAGTATTCTAAAGAGGGATGAATGAAGTGTGTGATGACGTTGACAGGAAAGTGACTACACACTCCTTGCATAAGTGAACAGTTAAGTCTGATTAACTCCAGACTTCAAATAAAAAGAATGGAGGACTTTCTGACCTGTTGGGTTTTTTCTTCTCGCAGGTCGTGCATATTCAAGAACTCTCCAGCAGGCCTCGATTTCAATGTTGAGCAAGCGTCAGTGCGAGCAGCGCTATTCTGACCAGTTCACCAGTCGCATGCTGTGCGCCGGCTCCTCCCACGACAACCACCGCGTGGACAGTTGCCGTGGAGATAGCGGCGGTCCGTTGGTGTGCGAGAGACCTAGCGGGAGTTGGGTTGTATATGGGGTCACATCATGGGGTCACGCGTGTCGACTGCAAGATGCACCCGGAGTCTACACAAAAGTCTCAGCCTTCATGCCCTGGATCAGGAAGGTCATTGGCAAGTAGGAACCAGAAAAATCAACCTGTACCAGACATTCTGACTATGCGGGCAGAAAAAAGAGGCACAATTTTAGAGTAAGAAGACTTAGAGCTAAATAGATTCATTTTAGATAATAGTTTAAAACATTTTCATAACACTAAGTCTTAAATGGCAGAGATAATTACATATTGTCTGTCATTAAACAGTCATCAAAAATGTTTACTTTGCAAATACTACAAAAAAACACTAAACAAAAAACTAATCAGTATTTTTGTTGTCCAGTAAAAATATCTAAACATTCTTAAATGAAATATACATTTAGATTTTATTAATAAAAGAAATTAAAATAAAATGTAAAAATAACATTACATTAAGACTTGTTTTCAAAGAATTATCTTAAATTATTTTCTTAAATCATTGCACATTTTTGTGTGTTTTTTTAAGCATAAAAAATTATAAGGTTTATGCTTAAAACAATACAAAATGAGCTGTCATTTTATTATTATTATAATTTATCTTGTTTTAATGATGATTAGATATTTTTACTGGAAAAAAAAAACACTAATTAAAACAATTTGTGTGCCCATCAAAATAATGGTGAGTCCAGGTCATAAATTGGCATTATTTCAGGTCTTCATTCTTTTTCTTTCTTTGTCTTTTCTAATGAAAGCACTTTTAGGTTGAAGAGACCACAACGGTGAGTGTGGAATTGTTTTTTTGTTTTTTGTTTTTTTTTGGAAGTGCGATAAGGAAAGCATATCTTTGTGACTGTATACTTTATAACATTAAGAGACAGACGCTGTCTGAACATGTCAAATGGGCAGAGTCATTATCCAGTTTGAAACAGCAGATTGAGGAATGTTCCGATGGCTTGAAATCACATCAAGCTTTAATGCTGAAATGAGAAGATTCTGGATTTCCTGCCAAGAAATGTCTGGTACGGTTCAAATCAAGCCACTGCCGACCACATCACCTCATCAACACATTAAATGACATCATAATTCTCCACAGGAACCATGACATCATTTATTATAGATCAGATGTTCACGATGATATCTGGACTGAGGCTTGTCATATCTCAACATCAGGACAAAAAAGCACATCATATATTTGCATGATATTTTTGCAGTGTCACAATCACTTCCAGAAGCCAGAGATTGTGGGATATGGGAATTACGTGCAATGCAAAGCTGTTTATACCTCCTTGTTTTAGTGTTGTGATCTGTGTTTATATTACACTTCTATGGGCATGATTTTTGAGCGTAGTAATTATACAGACTACACCCCTTTTTTAACACATTTTATCATTGGTCTGTGTATATAAAACCCTTGATCAACCACAAGCTGTTATTTTGCACAAACTAAGGTGTTGCAGTTTAGACTTTTGTAAATTCATGTTTTTCTAATACATCATTCAGTCATATTGTAATCTCTTGTTAATTAACTGTACTATGAAAACTGTCAAAAGGTTTACTTGTTACCCCCCCCCCATTTAATTGCTATAAATATTTGTCATTAAAATACTTGTTGGGAAAAAGTACTGTTGACTTCTTAAATTGGAAGATTTGATTTGAGAATATTTGAAAAGAAAAACTAAAATTTGAACAAAAAGTGAGATCGGACAAGAATTATGGAAAAAATCAGTCAGTGTGTGGCTATATACAGTATGTTCTCTGTGTGTTTGTGTGTGTGAACATCCGTATCTGACAGAATTAGCTCTAGGTTTTCTGAACACACTTGCTAAACTATTATCAAGTCCAGCTAGCTGTGTTGTTGTTCACACAGTGTTCTGAATCAGTGTGTACAGACCTGACAGTGCAGTGTTAGCGCAGTCTTTTCAGAAAGCCCTCTGTTTACATAACAGTTCCATTGTGTGTATGTGTGTGTTGACGCTGCATTTCAAATACCCTCTTCCTTTGAGCTCATCTCTATGGAGACAAGTTAATTGTATCATGGGAAAGGCCGAAATTAATTTTTCAGTAATGCATATCATACAGATTGTTTGTTAGTATTCATTCACTACTTCCAGAAGCAGAAAACATTGTGACTTTAAATTAAATCTGAATGAAAATAAAGTCTCGATTTTTTTCCAGAAGCACAAATATAGTGAGTAAAACAAAAATTGGATCCATATGAATAATTCTGTGGTTATACAGGCAGGAAGACTCTTTATCTAGTGACTTTGTTCTGGCGCATGAAAGATCAATCCTCACAGCTCACTGAGAGACAGTGTTACAGCGCCACCTTGAGGTACTGTGAATACAATAACTGCCTTATGGCCAAATCTAAATTATACGTTCACATATTATTAAGATATTTTTTTTTGCAGCTAAATATTTCATTAGGAACAAAGACTATTATGGGAGATATGTGTTATTTTTTTTTTCTTTTTTTTTTGTAATCACAAAACAAAGATGTAGAGCTGTAAAGTTCACTCTCAAAAATATAGCTTGTGAAAATGCTTGTGCATTAAAGCCAGAGCCCCCTCAGTGATTTGATTCTGGAACCGGGCCTCTTGTAAACACGAGTCACAAAAGCTTTTCAATTCTACCACTAACACAATAATAACATAAAACAATACATAGTGAAAAAAATGTATAATATGTAGCATATTAAAGCTCACTACTCACCATTAAAATAATTGGAGGCAGGGGGACTTTAAATCTCCTGAGAACTTAACCTTTCCACTCATGAAGACACTTGAGTTGCAGGGGCGTTCTGCATGATCAAACTGGTTACCGCCAAAATGTGATTTTTAAATCGCATGGGCAAATTAACAAAAAGTTGTTTGTTTGTTTGTTTTTTCCAAAGGAAAACCCTGACTTGTACGATTTATATATAGGCTACATTATGCTTCATCCAAATTGCATATTGTAATTTTATTAAACAAAACTATTCTAACAAAAAATATGTTTTTGAAGAGGCTTGCTGCTGAAGACTTGCCAAATGGATGTTTAGATGTTGGTCTTTAATATGTTTATGATTTAGAATGTATGTAAAACTGACATCTTAAAGACGTATCAAATGTTTGTACACAGCAGATGCCTTCCAGATGAAGTGATCTTTAACAGACATCTTGCAGATGTAAGTGTGCTATCTATCCCGGCACATTTCTATACATTTTTATTTCATATATAGGTAGGTGTGAATAAACAGCAATTGGGAGCAGTTAAGAAAAAACACACTTCAGCCAGCTGAGACGATGACCCACCAGGCTGGAGGAGATGGTCGGTTTCTGAATGACTGAATGTAACTTATGTGTACTCAGAAGAAAACAGACTGCTGCGGTGTAAACTCAGGTGCATAAGGTTAACAGAAGTACTTGATTTTCCTGTTAAGGTATTTGGGTGTGAGTACAGAATGTGTGATTGTTTTTCGGTGACGATGATCAAGGTTTATTGCAGAGGTTCTAAACTCTGGCCCTTGAGGTCCACTTACTGACCCAAATACCTTAACAGGAAAATCAAGTACTTCTTTTAACCTTATGCACCTCAGACTGGATCCACCTGCACAAACACTATTTTAGACAGCTGTGACAGGCACAAAGTAGCAGTGAAAACTGACTGTTTTGAGATTTTCACATAGAAACCATTAAGTCAAAAAAGTGTGGCCAAATGTCTTCTTCTATCTACAAGAGCCATTACACTATTAAGTATTTGACAGATCATCTAATACATCTAAGAATCCATGTAGAAAGGGTCATCAGAAATCTTTTGTCAGAAGCATAAAATCTTTTTTTTTTAATTCAACTTTCTTTGTTGTACACTTACACTGTCAACTTGAGAAAACAGCATGTTGATGGTTTATCATGCTTATCACATCTTCTGTTATGCATTTTAAAACTGATTTTTTTTAAACCCAGTGTTGCATTAATAATAAAGCATTTACAATGGCATTTTCATAAATGTGTTTTTGATTGTCTCCTTATCAGTACTTTGACAGCCTAATGAACACGGAAACCAAATGTTGAACAAACGGGTAAGGTTTAATGGAGACTCGCATGACGTAATTTCGAGCCCCTGCCCCTTTAATCACCAACACTAAAGTGCCATTTCTACCGATGGGGACCTACGATTGTGCCCTCGTCATGCCACTTCCCCCCTGCCCCTCCGTAGGTCTGTGCACACTACTGGTGACATGTATAATGTGAAGTACGAAGAGTGTAGATGAGGTGAGTCTACTTTTGGAAACAGTAAAAAAAAAAAAAAACCTTTCATTACTAAGGTGCCCCTTGCTTGCCATCCCCACTTTGCAGGAGTTACCCTACTTCCAGCTTAAAGAGGTTCCCCTGGGGGTCCCTAATGCTAACCACTGCCTGTACTAATCTGAACTAAAGTATAGTATCCCTCTGCAACCCCAGAATGTGCATGTGAAGCCAGGAACCCATGTTACCAGCGTTCATGAAGAATCACTCCATATTTATAGCCAATACCAGCAAGAGTCTCACTGAAGAATCAGCCAGACTTAATGCACTGATTTCATTTCATAGTTGTAATACCCTGTTTTTTGTTAGTGCAGCTTGTGACCACTAGAAGGAGGTATTTAATTAAAAACATAATCACAACACACACACTAACAGTAAGGTAACTTAACCTTATATTATTATATATATATATATATATATATATATATATATATATATATATATATATATATATATATATCAGGGGTGGCGAACTCCGGTCCTCGAGAGCCGCAGCCCTGCGGAGTTAAGCTCCAACCCTAATTAAAACTCACCTGCCTGTAGCTTTCTAATAACCCTTCAGTCCTTGATTAGCTTGTTAGGTAAAAATGTTAGCCTGAATGCATGGTAAGTCGCTTTGGATAAAAGCATCTGCTAAATGCATAAAAATGTAAAAAATGTAATGTTCAGGTGTATGTAATTAGGGTTGAAGCAGGGCTGTGGCTGAAACTCTGCAGGGCTGTGGCTCTCCAGGACCGAGGTTCGCCACCCCTGATATATATATATATATATACTGTATATATAAGCACAAATAAAATCAAAGTGAGATTTGCTTTTAATTAAGCACTTCAAACTAACTCAAAAGCATACAGTTTAAAACTTGTCCTCTTGTCTGATGCGTGATATGTAATGCATTTTTAGATATATATCATGTGCAGAGACATAACTTTGCAAGGACTGTTTTACGGAAACATGAATCTCTCCAGTGTTTATTGAATATATATAGTTATTTACATATTTCTCAAAGCACTTTCTTCCCTTATTGAGGCAAATTGTTTTCAAAAATAAAAGTCATACTTCAAATTCATCAGCCAACCAGTTGCAGTCCAGTGGGCAGGGCTAAGGCTACCTGGCTACATACATACGCCTAGACACACACGCACACAAGGGCTTCTGTGTATTTACCCTTACACACACACACACACACACACAAACTGAAATGATTTCCGCTCTTCAGGCCTTTGTGTCTAGAACAACAGTAATTGGGACGTGGACTGAAACATTGACATCACAATGACATCACTCCATTGACCGGTTTAAAGCTGACGCAGAAAACTTGACTGTGCTCTTTATTTCTCCATATTCAGTTTGCATCTTCACTGATAGATTGATTGACTGATACATTTGCAAGAGTGAGGTTATGAACAGTGGTTTTGCAGTTCTAAATCTCTCTATGATGACGTATAAAATCTAAAGCCATACCTTTATATCCAGTGTCTGATTGGGGAGCGTACAGTATATATAGAAGGGAAGTCTGTGGACTTTTATGTTTTTTTTTTCAGTTACAGTTTTTATGCAGTCTTTTGTTAGCTGCATCTGAAGTTCAAGGGTCACAGTTACATCACCGAAAAAAATCTGACCTTCTCTAACAAAATTTTCATGTTGCCATGGACACATCATACTGCTTTGTTTGGATTTCCAGAGGCACCATTGAATGGTGAGCTCAATTTTTGACCTTTGCTCCACAAGCTTGCAGGTAGGTGGCATTGAGTACTGTTCAAGTGTCTAGTTTCCACTGAGGGCTGAATCCGGATCTTTGACCCAGAGGAGCGGTGGTTTGGCTAGGGCTACCTGACCTTCTGTAGTTCCTCTCTGAGCCAGGCTGGTAGCGGCTGACCCAGTCTGTGCAGCAGCTTAGATAATTCAATGTTCTGATCCCTGTAGAATCTGGAGAGAAACACTCGTGACTAGAAAGGGAAAGAGTAAAAAGAAAACATATTTTAGTGGGCAGAACAGTGTATCAAAAAAATACAGTGTTTTGTTGACTAACTTTGACTGGATGTTGTTAGTTCAGATAGCTATTAGGTCTTGACGGTATACTAAATATATATTTTCAAGCAAGATTGGAAAATACCATTTATATCAATATACTCTGATGTTGTGAACACATCTGAAAAATAACAGAGGACTGCTTCGGGAAAAGAACATAATCCAAGTTTTGCTAAACATGAGATTTGCTTTAAAATTAAGCACTTCAAACTAACTCAAAAGCATAGTTTTTAATCTTCTAAACATCTTGTCAATGCGTGATATGTAATGCATTTTTAGATTTTAGATTTTTTTATTTTATGGATGTATTCTTATCTGTAAATATTAGAAAAGTATTGCATATCCAGTTTGCATAAAGGTCAGCCTGTCTCTGTTAAACTTTATCCAACGAGTCAAATAAATAATGCAATAATTCAGACTAACAAATATACACTTTGCTAAAATATTTTGCATCCAAAAATTAAGGAACTTCAGACTTCTGTTTAGTTAACCACTGTTTAATAAAAAAAGAAAAACAACACAATTTTATGTTTTATTTTTCACTGTACCGAAACCATACCAAACTGTGTCACTTGGGACAGTGCCTTTTTTCCAAAGGTACACTTAGGGTTTTAATATGCACATTTAAGGTACTAATATGTGGTTTTAAGGGACCAATATAGACCCTATAGTTACCTAAAAGGTAACTCCCCAGTTTTTGTACCTTTTTTCTGAGAGTGTAGGTTTGGAATGACACAAGGGTGAGTAAATGTAAGAATTCTCTTTTTTGGAGAACTTTTTTTTTGTATGTGTGTGTGAGGAAAAATAGAGATACATGAAGCGAGAGTCAGAGTTGTTCTGTAGGTATCAGTTATTCAGTACATGAGCTACAGACATGTTAGCTGTTGCAAGATTGAACAGTCAGAGGTCAGAGTGAGTTCTCTCTCTCTCTATGACCCATATTGCTCAATGTTAGCATGCCTCTATAATACAGCTGCAATCATTAAAGATTAAAGTCTCCATTTTGCTCAGAGTTTACTGTTGTTAGGTGGTACCTCAGAGTCCATGGGCGGGTATTTGCGGCCCTTGCTCTTCCCCAAACACTTAGTCCTGCCCCCATCCAACAGCTGACACCAAAAGCCCTTCTGAGGATCAAACCTGTTTAGAGATTGAGAACTCTTTACAATCTAAAAGACTTCTTTCTTCAAACAAACAAACAAACAAGCAAACATCCTTTTAATTACATATTCATTTTAATATACAATATATTGTACATATTGTGTATCTCTCCATCTATCTGTATTAAATCTCTTAACTCCTTTTATTCGTACACTCAGCAATGGAGGGAATCTTGAAAACACACACAAACAAACACATGTTGGTATTAGTGGTTTAAGGGGACTCTCCACAGGCATCAAGGTTTTTGCACTGTACAAACTATATTTTCTATAGCCCTACACCAACCCTACACCTAAACCTACCCCTCACAGAAAACTTTGTGCATTTACAGATTTTCAAAAAAAAAAAAACAAAAAAAAAAAAAAAAAAAAAAAAACATTTAGTTTTAGTTTTTTTTTATTTTTTTTTAATTGGGGGGAATGATGCACCTTCACATTGTAATACATGTGTCATTATACAAATTTGTGTCCTCATAAACCACACACACACACATAGATCTGACTGACAGATGTCTGCTGTAACCTTGTCTTTTTGTCAGATGAGACATGGCCTGGTTTGATAAGCATTCAGAAACACATCAGCGATCTCTAACCACTCTCACCCAAATGTGATAGAAAATGTGTGTGTCTGTGTGTGTGTGTGTGTGTGTGTGTGTGTGTGTGTGTGTGTGTGTGTGTGTGTGTGTGTTCGTTCTTTGATAAAGCAGCAAGCAGAATTTTGAAACATAAACTTCATAACATTTGTGGCAAAGTATTTTTTTGGTTTGTTTGTTTTCTCTCTTTGTCTTTATTTTTGGGTCTCACTGATTTATTTTTCCTTTTCATGCTCTACAGTTTTCTCAGATATTCTTTGTTTAATCTTAGTGCCAGAACATACAGAGAAAATAAAGAACACAAGAGCCTTATTTATTTTTAAAGAGACTAAGAGATTTTTTTTTTTTGCTTCTTGCTTTATGAAGGTTAAAGTTTAATTTAAAATATTATTGTTATTTCAAAGGTGACAATCTAATCAAAAAGACATTTCATTATTAAGTGTACTATAATTAATATCCATTTTGGAAAAATTCAGTACACATTGCTCAGTCAAAGAAGATTCTTTATCGATATATAATGTATATATATATATATATATATAATGTATATGTATATATATATATATATATATATATATATATATATATATATATATATATATATATATATATATATATATATATATATATATATATAATATATATATTTATTTTATTAATCTGTGCCTGACAGAATGTTTAACAAACATCATTTTGATTCTTTGAGTGGTAGAATCAACAAGCACCAGTGGAGGACTGATAGTTTTTTATTGAATTGCAGCAAATTTAGTATTTTCGTATTTGCATTTCCTGTGTATTTTGATATACAAAAAACATAATTGAATTTTGTGTATTAAGGATAAATAAATTGTTAGCTATTAAATTATCCAAAATAAAACATTTAAAATGTAATTCCCATCACAGAACGTTATCAAACACAGTAGATCATATGAGATGGAGATAACACCTGTTGAGCATTGTTAGTGGAGAAATTAAATAAAATAGAAACTTTACTATAAATTAAACAAAAATAAATGAATTAGAGTGTAAAATGTATCTTTTAAGAGGGTTATTTTAAATGTCAGCAAGGTCAAAAGTACCCAAGAAACACCTATAAAAGAGATGAAAGCAACAGAGGCAGAGAGAGTGATATATGGCATACATGATGAGTGACAGGCAGAGGAACTGCTAAAGAAAACTGTTGAAAGACTAAATCAAAATACGAAATGAGGAAAGTGAAGCCACAAAAAGAAGTGATAGTAAGTGAAAAAGAGAGGAGATGTGTGAAGAGATGAAGTGAGAAAGACCCAAACAGAGGGAGGTTATTAATAAAAGCCAAAGATTGATGGAGCTGTCTGTGGTAGAGAACACATCACAGAACGACCAAACACACACACGTGAGAGAGAGAGCGAGAGAGACAGAAAAAGAAAGAAAGACTGAAATAGACCACACCTTCAACAGCCATTACTTCATTTCAAAATTCCATCATTTTTTTTTCTTTTTCCTTTTTTCTTTTTTTTTTAACCACAATGCATTTTAGGTCTTTATTGGTTTAGGAGCCAGTGAAAACATTTTCTATATAATATTTTATATTTTTTTCAATATTATAGAATAGTATGCATTATTTAAAGTTTACTTAGGGACTTTTCTCTTCCAAAGTTGAAATGAGTGAATATAATTTTCATTAAATTGAATTTCATTAAATATATTAGAGTACAATATGATTTATATACATGGTCCAAATTTGAAATGTTTTTTTTATTTTTTATTATTATTGATCAGAAGAACTTCACTGATAAAAGTTGTTAGAAGAAGCGAGTTGTGACAGATTTTTTTATTAATATGTATGAAATCAATTTGAGTCACAAGTTACAAGTCTTGTCACAAGATCTTTCTTGCAGTCTGAACATGCTGAGTGTTCATTTTGAAATATTAATCATGACAAGGCATGGCCTCATCCTCTGACAGGTGGGTTTTCAACCATTCAGAAGCATGGTTAACAATGAACGACATGGCATGCACACCATTCCTTCTTTCCTCACTATTATGTTTTCAAAATTGTTCAAATGTACAAGACACCTTAAGAGCAATCTAACACACAGAGAAAGTGTCAGATGCCTAATGAGCTGTTTTTAATTGGAGAGGCCAGATGAAGTTAATCATCTGCTAATGGCTGCAACCAGATGATCACAATTAATCTCATTCAGGCTCTGTACAGATTAAACAGGCATCAACTGCTGAGAACACAGATCTGTCAACTCATTTTATCAGCTGATTCTCAAACACATGGGATCAGGGACAGCATGGATGACAGGCTTGATCCTGTATCGTATCTCTGGATGAGCCTGTGTCCATCTGTGTGGATGTGTATGTTCTTGTTTGTGTATCCAAGTGCAGACCAAATGTTTCCACTGTGATAGTCAAACCTAAAAAACTACATTCTCTGGACCTACATCACACAGCTGCATAAAAGAACCTTTTTTATTTGCAGGGCTGTCAAAGTTAATGCTTGCAATTTATTAAATATGTGTTGTACTTAACAGTGCAAATGCATTTATTGAATTTGACATTATAACTGTTTCATTAATTTTCAAAAAATTTAATGTGCAAAATATCACTAATGGGTGAAACAACATCATTCACTGAAATGTTAATGCAAATACCAGTGGAGGACTGTAGGCTAATGGCTAAAATATCTTTACACATTTAAGATTAAATACATAAAGTGTTGGAAAAGTGATTTTATTGTTGAATTATTGGAGTTTTGCATTTTCGTGTTTGCCATTCCTGTGCATTTTAAAATAATTTAAATAATTAAAATTTTGCACACTACCGCTCATAAGTTTAGAATCAGATTTTTAAAGAAATTAAGTTTTTTTTCAGCAAGGCTGCATTAAAAAGATCAAAAGTGACAGTAAAGACATTTATAACATTTCAAAATATTAATTTTTTAAATACATGCTGTTCTTTTGAACTTTCTATTCATCAAAGAATCCCGAAAAAGCATCAATTTCTTCAAAAATATTTAGTTTTCAACATTGATAAAAATAAATATTACTTAAGCACCATGGCATATTAGAATGATTTCTGAATGATAATGTGACACTGAAGACTGGAGTAATGATGCTGAAAATTCAGCTTTGCCATCTCAGGAATAAATTATTTATTAAAATATACTAAACTAGAAAACAGTTATACTATATTGTTACAATATTTCACAATTTTACTGTTTTCGTGGTATGAAATAAATACAGCTGTGCTGGGCACAAGAAACTTCTTAAAAAGTAAAAAAAAAAAAAAAAAAAAAAATCTTAAAAACCCAAACCTTTTGAACAGTAGTCTACTTATTTAGCTTATGTTCAATGCAAGAAAATCAGACTTTAGGTTAAAAATATTACAGAATGACTGCAATTATGCAAATCTGGGAGGTCTCCACTTGATATAATACATATGTGTGTGTGTGACCCTTACGTGAGTGCCTGGGAGTAGTTGTAATAGGGAGTAACACCCAGAAATTTCTGAAGCTCGTCCATCACTTTAGCTGGGTCATTCCTCAGCTGCTGTCCATCAATTATCATTAGCTGCAGGAGGAGACAGAGAGAGACAGACAGGAAGTAGAAAATTCAGAAAACTTACTGTACAAATACCAAAACCAGGAAGGGTTTGTCCAGATTGGTTACCTGGTTTGGAGGGTAGTATGTGAGCCATCTCTCCAGGTGTGTGGCGTAGAGTCCAGGTACGAGACAGCGGTTCTGGAGAGAGCGCAACTCAGGTGGAGAGAGCTGGTCTGCTGAAATCACCTCATAGAAACTGAACTGCAATGCTGCCGGCTCTTCATGAGCCCTCTGATGCTGCCAGTGAAATTACAACTATGTTAAAAACCAAACCTAACTGCGCAATGACTTAAACATTAGTATTTATTCTGATTCCGACTGGTCAGCAGTTACAAATTGGTCAAATACTTTTGTATAGCTGTCATATTGCCGTCCGTCTTGTTGCTAGGCTGATTAAGAAGATACGATAATAAAAAGATTATTTAAATAACAATTTCAACTCAGATTAAAATTTCATGTCCATGTAATAAGCAAGATAATGTACTGTACATGGCTTAAACTGTATTTAATCTTCAATAATATTATTTTAATACAACTCTTGTGGTGTGTGGTAAGCAGCTTCATGCTGTGCCCTCCTGTGCATGCTGTTGATGAGATTTCAACCAAACACAAACTCTAACTCGCGTTTACACCCGGTGATGTTCTCACTCACACTTACACATATTCAATCTCTCCACAATATCACACATGAACATGTGCACGCTTGCTTCCTACGGAAATCCACCAAGAACACCAACACGCATACACAAAACACATGATTTCATGTATTTAAGCGTTACATATACTATTTTGCACTAAGAGTTAAAACGTGTAGTAATGGTGTAGGAAAATACAAAAAATACACTGCCCTCTATACGTCTGCACAGTTATTTGAGCTCCCTTCTGATGCCTTTTTCCCTTTTTTGCTTTATGGATGAATTTGTGTTGGCTTTATATTTAAAACTCATGCATGTAAGACAATGTTTTTTTCCTTTATGGAATAATAAGTGATTCATGCTTATTTTTCTGCATCTATTAAGCTGCATTTTAGTAATTTTGCACAGCACATTCATTCTCATTCTCAGGTACCTATTATATTAATGTTTCATGTATTCTGATGTATTTGTTTGACAGCTTGACTTTTCACAGCTGCCATATAGCAGCTTTGCAAAGAAATCAGAATGATCTTCATCTGGATATGCACAGAAAAATGGTTGTGCTGCTTCATATTTTTGTAGAAACTGTGATTTTTTTTGTCATGATTCTTTGATCATTAGAAAGTTTGAAAGAACTTTTGACTTTTCTGTCACTTTTGATATTTTAATCACACTTGATGAATTTATTTCAAGCAGCCTAGCTAAAAAAATCTTGTACATCATCAAAAAATGTGATCCTAATTAATACTGGAAAACTCTTGTGCATGCAAACATGATCAGTGGCACTGACTGTTGTGCTGTACAGCAGTATCTTTCACCCATCCACACCACTCTGACTGTGCAGTTCTACTAGTCATACCTGGTACCAGCTGTATGCCCTGTCTGAAGGGTTGATCAGCAGAGTAAGGATTTTGGCTTTAGGCAAGAGAGCGGCAGCTCGTTTGGGCGTCTCCTCAGAAGGGAAGTAATTTGCGCTCTTCTCAAACAGGAAATCTGTGCTCACATTAGAGGGTACAGGAAAGAACTCCATGTACCTTTGAGAAGAGAGGTATATTGAGTTAGAAAAAACTCACACAAGACAAATGCACAAACACATGCCTACAGTAGGTGCCATTTACAGTGGGACATTTTGCCATTGGAAGATTTTTTCCCCACCACTTTATGTAAAGTGCTTGCGGCAGGAATATATCTAGGTCAATGACAAATAAGACTGTTTAAGATAAAGAACAAGGAAAAATCTTGTTTAACCATCAAGTACATTACACATTGTGTACAGAGCCACAAATTAAGAATTTGTTGCTACAACTATTAATGTTTCCCTTAGTTTTGCATAAATCATGGCCATGTTACACTAATTTGTTCCTCAAGGGAACAAATTAGAACAATGTAGCCACGATTTTACCTAAAATGGGGGAACAAATTAATCAAACGTAGCCATGAATTAATATGCCATGGACACTTATTAATGTAGGGGGCTTTGGACATGTCAGTGTACACATCTTACATTATTTTCAAATAGTTTTTTTTTTTTACTTATCCATTTGCCACAAGACGTCAATACTAGATCAACAATTTATACTTTATACTGTTGATCCAAGCATTAATCCACTGACCTACAAAACCCTAAAATGGACAGTAGATGAAGAAATTAATTTTTTTAAAGATATTTAAGCACTTCAATTTTACAGTGAGTAGAATTGCTCCCACAAATGAAAGTGACGTGACATTCAGCCAAGTATGGTGACCCATACTCAGAATTCGTGCTCTGCATTTAACCCATCCGAAGTGCACACACACAGAGCAGTGAACACACACACACTGTGAACACACACACCCGGAGAGCAGTGGACAGCCATTTTATGCTGCGGCGCCCGGGGAGCAGTTGGGGGTTCGATGCCTTGCTCAAGGGCACCTAAGTCATGGTATTGAAGGTGGAGAGAGAACTGTACATGCACTCCCCCCACCCACAATTCCTGCCGGCCCGAGACTCGAACTCACAACCCTTCGATTGGGAGTCCAACTCTCTAACCATTAGGCCATGACTTCCTAATGGGAAGTCAAATGACTGTGTAATGAGAACGTATGAATTTAAGTAAAAATAGATATCAGAAATAGATATTTAAATGATTATGTTTTAAACAATTCTATTTAAAATAATTTTGGGTAACACTATTACAAGGACCAATTTTCACGATTAACTAGTTGCTTATGAGCATGCATATTACTTATATGCATATACTGGCTGCTTATTAGTTCTTACAAAGCACATATTAATGCTTTATTCTGCATGACCGTATTCTAGATATCTTAATCCAACCCCATACCTGAACTTAACAACTACCTTACTAACTATTAATTAGCAGCAAATTAGGAGTTTACTGAGGCAAAAGTCATAGCTAATAGTTAATAGTGAGAACTGGACCTTGAAATAAAATGTGACTAAATTTTGGCTTGGAAAAGAAACAATATTCTACTGTTCTCCAGATCAATACATGACATAGAATATTTTCCAAAACAGTGGAAGATAATGTTTAATTATTTGTGCATTACCTACTTAATGCCTTAACCACTCATGTGACATCATAACCATTGTGTATTCCTCCAAAAAGACCTTTAACAAAGTGAAACGACGTGTCTGGTGCACGAGTGCACACTTCACACTCACCAGTCGATGCCTTTGTGGTAGTTGTTGGTGTTGAAAAATTGAACTTCCTCAAATGTTTTCACACTGGGAAAGTTGCTGGAGATGAAGGGATGCATGATCAGGAAGAGGTAGAGCGCCGTCGTGCCTGGCAAGAGAGAGAGAACGAGGTGAAGAGAGAAAGGAGGAGGGCAGGAGAGAAAGGAAGAAGGAGGGGAAGTAAATCAACGAGCCCTTCCCCTGCTAATGATGAAATTATATGTGTAGCTGATAGCACTGAAGAGAAATATTTGAGGCCTGGAGATTCAGCCCACAGACAGAGAAACTAAGAGACATGGGATCAATACACCATTTACCTTATGGATTTTTTTTGTGTGTGTGTGTGTGTGTGTTGCGAGTTTGTGATACAGCAGGGAAGAAGAAGATGAGTGCAGAGAGGAGAAGTGTTTAACAAGACAGTGTCTTGACACCAATCAAAATCTTACAGCCCCAAAACAGCGCTCTGTCTTTTCCCTTGTTCTAACCCCTAGTCCTCTGGGGATGTGTCTGTATTGTTCTCCTCTAGAGCTGATGCCCGTAGTTGCACTTTCATCATTTCTAGCAGCACAAGGTGAGATATGAAGCAGGATCAAGGAGAACAATGAAGCGAAGAGATTCACACACATATATGCATGACTTTGAAGCCCTTTAAATGGAAAGAGTGAAGAAACATGCTCTTGCATCAGAAGAAGAGAATTACCTGTTTTCTGAGGTCCGACCACCATGAACTTGGGCAGCCTGTCGCAGGTCTTCTCTTTGGACCAGATGTCCTTATGCCGTTTATCATCACATGGGTTCTGAAGAACAACATCATAAATGAGATCAGGCAAAAAGTTCTATCAAATCAATAAATGAAGCACAGAGGACAGAGGACTAGACAGCTCGATGCCTACAGTATATGGATAATCCTTGAGATCTTCAGATTTCATATGACAGATATTATTAGATATTCTAGAGCCCTATCCAGATAGGATCTGTTTTCAGGACCGGACGGACAGTATGTAATTGTTACTGCAGATGTCTACATGTGTCATCAATTTGCACATGATGCGCAATTTATGTCGAAAACAGAACAAGATGAAATTTATCAGAAATCTTTTTTTTAGTTCAATAACTGTTAAACTGCACTAGGCTAATTTGTAACACCTAAGTGCATCATCTTTTCAAAATAAAACAATTGTAGCAACCAAACAAAAATATGCTACAAATTGTGCAAAACCCCCATAAATCCAAGTGTTGTCCCAGTTGTAAAGTGCATCTTTTCATTTATCTTTTCATTTATCTGTGATAAACAAAACAAAACAAAACAAAACAAAACAAAACAAAACAAAACCAATGGGATTCATAAGATTTTGTTTATGTTTTTGAAAGAAGTGACAGTTTTAGTAATTTATTGTAAATTGATTAAAAAAATTAGTTATTAATGGCAAAGCTGAATTTTCAGCATCATTACTCCAGTCTTCAGTGTCACATGATCCTTCAGAAATCATTCTAATGTGCTGATTTGGTTCTTAGAAACTGCTTATAACACAACATTATTATAAATGTTGAAAACAGCTGTGCTAGCTTAAGTTTTTGTGTAAACCATGATAGGATTGTTTGATAAATAGAAAGTTTACATTCATTTCATACATATATACATATATACATATATATATATATATATATATATATATATATATATATATAAATAAAGTAAATTTAAATTAAATAAATTTTTACTGTCACTTTTAACCAGTTTAACACATCTTTGTTGAATAAGAGTATTAATTTATTTAAAAAGCACTGAAAAGTAGTGTATTATTTAAATTTTGTTATACTTAGTTCTCTCATCAAACTAGGAAAAATCATTCAGTGCTAATCTGATTAAACATTAAAGTAAATTAAAATGTTAGTAAGACAAATTTCTATCTCTCTATCATAACTGACCTGCCATAGCGGGTTTCTCTGCTCTGGGAAGAGTGTGAAGTACTTGTGCGCGAGCTGCAGGGGAGGAAGTGTGTGCAGCCTCAGGTTGGTCCAGCATTTCAGGAAGTTAGCCAGATTAGTGAACGTATACAATCCCAAGCGGTCGTTCCCATAGTTGGAAAGATGAGTCATAAATATACTGATCTACAGAGAGGAAGACAGGAGAAACTAAGTTTTCATTCATTCATAAGTAAATACATGTCAGAAGTAAACAGCAGCCTTTGCTATTATAACATGCGCTAATATGAAAACCCACAGTGAAATATCTGAATATGATGACCTTAATTGTAACACCCCAGTGTTTCCTGTAGGTAGCAGTATTGTGTACATTAATGCTCAGGTTTTAAACCTTTGCTCCTCCATTATACTAACACCTTTTCTCATAAGAGCGTTAATTACAAACCGACCCACATTTGTTCATAAACATGTGTTAGTCACATTTGTGCATGATTTTATTTGTCAAATGTGTTGTAAACGGCCCAGCAGATGCTGCAGTGATGTTGATCATTTGGTTTGGTGGCAGTCTTTGAAAAAGGCTAAATGTTGCATAGCAACCCTATACGCTGCACTAGGGTGTGCTTATTTCCTGCGTCGGGCCCTTTATAGGGTGGTTCAGAGCACCCCTGGGGCACATTCAATTACTGCAAGCCGATCAGCAGCCTTTCATATGAGGTAAGCCCAGCGGATGCGTCCACTTGATGTGGAGTGGAGCTGTAATTCTGATGTAATCCACTAGAGTAAGGTCACTCGCGGACAGTGTCTGCGGAGATTAGAATCAATACAATTAACAAGGGTCTGCTGAGAGAAGAGAAAAGATGAGAGGAGCGAGGAGGAAAAGACAGAGAAAAAGGAAGAGTGAAGAAGTTTTATTGGGTCTCTAATATGCTTGACTGGTTTAGTAGGTTGCATTGTGAGAGGAGAGGGAATATGTGGCCTAGTTTAGACACTCCCAGCAGTGCCAGGCAGGGCTGTCGCTAAAATACACCCGACTCAGGACAAAGCTTATATGGGAGGGCCCACACTCGTCAAGGTGCACTGAGTATTAGTATGAGATAGAGACCCTTCAGCCTCCCCCCCATTATTAATAATAATATAAATATTATATATTGTTTATACATTAAATATTATAATAAAATGTGATGTTTTTATCTTTGTAATGATTATGTACTACTTACTGTGTCAAAAAAATTGTTCTGCACTTTTATTGCCAGCAGAAAATCAATAATGGTAGTGGTTGTTAAATAAAAACAATAATCTTTTATGAATGCAGAGGTACATGAACCAGCAAAATCCAGCAGAAGTCTGCCACAAACTTTACAGCCAACTAAGCATCCACACAGAACCTCACCCACTGACATCAATTCATTTTCCACATAACTCATACATTTATCCTGAAATGAGATCTGCTATATTATATATCAGTTTTATTAAATTGAAGGTAAAAGAGAAGACCATTATCCATTAGAACACACTGTCTCCTGTAAGCTGAAAGTGTTTTATAATCAGCAAGGATCTGGTTGGAGCGTGTAATGGACTCTGTATCAGGGCCTAAGTGCTGCTCCCTCAGAAGGTTGCTGTGGATATGTTGGCGGCACGGCAATGGCAGCAGGCTTTGATTGATGGATGGGATGCTAGGTGACCGTGAGCAGGGCGGGGAATATTTATGGGATAATGAGACAAGTTTAGCAGCTTCTGTCACACAGGCATGCTTTATGCTGGACCGGTGCAACACACACTCTCGCGTACACACTCGCAGCCACTGAATTCAATTTAACCCTCACGGGAAAACAAATGGGACCCGTGATATTAAAAAGATGTCATGCATTATGAAGTATTTTGGTGGGATTGTGGTGAATGTTCGCCTTCGCTCCACACACATAAGAACACAGGCTTTTTCCCATATGTACAACATCAATCTGACCACTGAACAAGTTCTGCTGTACCTCAAACAGACTGATCAAGATATGATTTATGTTGCGCTTTCAGCGATCAATAACAAACACACACATAAGCTCTGTAAAATAGACACCAGAAAGCAGCAACCCCTACACACACACACAGTATATGATTCATTTTACCTAGCGTTAGCAGCCAGGGCAAAGAAACAGAGCAAGCAACAAGAGGAAATGAGAGTGAGCGAGCAAAAAAAAAAAAAAAAAGCATCCATAAAGGATCTCAGGTCCAAAAGCATCTATCCTGCTTGTCTAACACACACTTAAGAATGCCAGCACAAGTCACCATTTTATAAGCTAAATTTGGACTACCTATTGAACATGCACACACAAACACAGACACACAAACAGACACACACACACAGACACACAGACACACAAACAGACACACACACACACAGTGAGAGGATCTAAAAGGTTCCAAACAGATGTTCCTTCTGGAAGAGGTTCAGGACCTGACAGAATTATAAATCACTAGCCTGGAAAAGTCATGAAAATTTAACCAGCAAACACACACACACACACACACACACACACACACACACACACACACACACACACACACACACACACACACACACACACACACACACACACCACACACACACACACACACACAAACACACACACACACACACACACACAAACACACACACACACACACACAAGGATGAGAGACTCCAATTACCACTGCTCACCTTTCACTGTGACTATGAGCATTACAGGCTGACGTTTCAGTAAGGTTACTTAAATTAGGATGTGATGTTCACACAAGGGGCATAATAACTAGAAGTTACTGTAACTACAGTCATTGTGTACTTATTTTTCTTGCATCATTTGTTCATTCATTAATCCAACAAACATCTTCTTGAAGTTAATGTTTCAAACTTCTGTTGCCTCATGTGACAGTCAGTGGCAACAAAATTACATTTCCATTGAGTTTTAACTGAAGAAGAGGAAATAAAATACATATAGTATTAGTATATTTATATATATTTATGTATATAACAAATAATATTATAATTATTATATGATAATCTATTAATATAACTCTTATTATATTAATAATTTTATTCCAACTTCTTATAAGAGGAAAATTACTGTATATTTGCCAGATTCACGCTGTACAATTCTGGCCATGATTTTGCCGTCTGATACAATTTTTGGTGCAATGACGACTGGTTAATTGCCTGCAATAAATGTAAGTTTAATGGTGCAACACACAAACATTCAGTAACCAGGCTAAGTTGCAACATACAGCTTGTGCCCTCAAACTAACAAACAAACCCAAACACAACGTAAGAGCAGAAAAAGGTTGACTTTTCTCCATTCCTCTATAAACAACAATGCATTTGAACAGAAAACCTACAATTCTTATACTATATTCTATTCTATTCTATTCTATTCTATTCTGTCTCTTCATATGCAGCACACCTGCAAAATCCAACCTGATCTCTTTTTCTGTTCTATGTAGTATTAATATTGACCTACTTGTTCAGACTGGTGCTACACAATTGTCACATGTACTTATAATGACTTGGCCTGACAATGGCATTAACACACACACACACACACACACACACACACACACACACACACACACACACACACACACACACACACACACACACACACACACACACACACACACACACACACACACACACACACACACACACTTCCTCTGCCAGAATACAGCATTACAGTAACAGTTGATGCAAAACTGCTGCCACCAGATCACTGCTCAGTCTGATTTATGAGGGAATGATTGAGACTTTATGAAGTAGATCAACCAGTTTCATTCAAAAGATCTGAAATTCACTTCATTTGTGACCTCCCTAATAAAAGCTATCACATCGGTTCACAAAACTTGGACTCTTATCATGATTTGCTATCTTTTTTTATGATTAAAAGCTTCAAAGTCCAGTATGATTTTGCATTTCATGCATAAAAATGTGACAATTCAGCAATGCAAGAAGGGCATGTTTGCATATTCTTATGTCTATTTCGCAACTGTTCCTCTCAGTGCTAAATGTATTGGCATGTTTTTTAATAAAGATTCAAAAATAGTGGTGCTGAACAACCATTTTGGTGTATGTATCAGACTCTAACTTTCCCTAAGCTAGTGTAGCTTAATAAGACTCAGAATCTCGCTCACACACACACACACCATCGGCTCATTTAACGAGAGTCCAGCTGGAAAATTTTGTCCTCAAGCGTCATTCCTTTCTCTCTTTCTGTTCTTTAAGCTCTCTCTCTAACAAACACATAGACCCTCTCTCTTTTCTCTTTTTCTCCGATTTGACACCCTTCCATTTCCTGTACAAACTGCTTAGTTCTGCTTATAGTCTCTCTCTCTGTCTCTCTCTCTCTATCTCGATCTCTTTCTCAGTGCTGCATGTTCTTTGACAATCCATTATTAGGATTATTGAAAGTTGACATCAACATACATAATGATGTTAAATAATTTGTTGTGTTGCTCTTAAAGGAACAATTCACCCAAAAATTAAAATTCATCACACTCATGTTGTTCCAAACGTTGTTGAAATAGAATATTTTAAGTATTCTTTTCTGATTTATTATTGTGTATGTATCAAACCCAAAAGGCTGCGATTTAATTAAATAAGTATAGTCTGTTGTTCTGTGTGTTTCAAAGTGAAGTGAGGCACTGTGTTCATTTACACATGAACAGCTCATGATCTGGCATTTACACACGAAACGTTTTCACAATAAATGCAGCGAACTCCATCTCTGCATGCGCTGTGAGTTTAATGTGCATTTGGAAACGCAATGTGCACCACTTAGACTATTTTCATTCACATAATTGCCAAGATATTTGTGGACAGATGATTACAACATTTCACTAGATATCTAAGGAAAAGTGTTTGTAAACCTGTTGTCACTAAAAACTTAAAGGTGCAGTATGTACTGTAATATTGACAGCTAGAGGTTGTACTGGGTACTGCAGTCCAAATTCTAAATATTGGAGAGTTGTTTCTTCTGCCCCCACCTCCTCAGACTTGAGGCTCACGGGTTGCCAGATGCATGAAGGAATGAGCAAAGCTGAAGATGTTAGGGAATGAGCCTTTCACTGAGTTGATTTATCTGTGTTTTAATATTCTTCTGCTCACAGAGCTTTTTAGATAGATGCCAAAGTTTTATAGGCTGGCTAGAATCTGTGACCTCTGACCCAGCTCGTTTGCTGGCATCAATGGCTGCAATACATTGTGTTTTCCACCAATTGGCAACCCGGGGTGTTGAAATACTATTGGTTAAACTGGCAGTGGGTGGAATCACACAGACCAAAACAAAAACAGACATTCTGTCACAGAATGCACATTTTACAGTAGAACAAATGGCTGAGGCATTGCACTGAAGACAATCATTGACACCCTTCACAAGGAGGGTAAGCCACAAACATTCATTGCCAAAGAAGCTGGCTGTTCACAGAGTGCTGTATCCAAGCATGTTAACAGAAGGTTGAGTGGAAGGAAAAAGTGTGGAAGAAAAAGATGCACAACCAACCGAGAGAACTGCAGCCTTATGAGGATTGTCAAGAAAAATCGATTCAAGAATTTGAGTGAACTTCACAAGGAATGGACTGAGGCTGGGGTCAAGGCATCAGGAGCCATCACACACAGACGTGTCAAGGAATTTGGCTACAGTTGTCATTTTCCTCTTTTTATGCCACTCCTGAACCACAGACAACGTCAGAGGCGTCTTACCTGGGCTAAGGAGAAGAAGAACTGGACAGTTGCCCAGTGGTCCAAAGCCCTCTTTTCAGATGAGAGCAAGTTTTGTATTTCATTTGGAAAACAAGGTCCTAGAGTCTGGAGGAAGGGTGGGGAAGCTCATAGCCCAAGTTGCTTGAAGTTCAGTGTTAAGTTTCCACAGTCTGTGATGATTTGGGGTGCAGTGTCATGTGCTGGTGTTGGTCCATTGTGTTTTTTGAAAACCAAAGTCATTGCACCCGTTTACCAAGAACTTTTGGAGCACTTCGTGCTTCCTTCTGCTGACTAGCTTTTGTAGATGCTGATTTCATTTTCCAGCATGATTTGGCACCTGCCCACACTGCCAAAAGCACCAAAAGTTGGTTAAATGACCATGGTGTTGGTGTGCTTGACTGGCCAGCAAACTCACCAGACCTGACCCCCAGAGAGAATCTATGGGGTATTGTCAAGAGGAAAATGAGAAACAACAGACCAAACAATGCAGATGAGCTGAAGGCCACTGTCAAAGAAACATGGGCTTCCATACCACCTCAGCAGTGCCACAAACTGATCACCTCCATCCATGCCACGCCAAATTGAGGCAGTAATTAAAGCAAAAGGAGCCCCTACCAAGTATTGAGTACATGTATAGTAAATGGACATACTTTCCAGAAGGCCAAAAATTCACGAAAAATGTTTATTTTTTTATTATTGGTCTTATGGAGTATTCTAATTTGTTGAGATTGGTGGGTTTTTGTTAAATGTTAGCCAAAATCATCACAATTAAAAGAACCAAAGACTTAAACTACTTCAGTCTGTGTGCATTGAATTTATTTAATACATGAGTTTCACAATTTGAGTTGAATTACTAAAATAAATGAAATTTTCCATGACATTCTAATTTATTGAGATGCACCTGTATATATTTAATCTGAGACCTATGGCTAATGGGAGCATGATGATATAAGAGTATATAATGACATAAATTTAGGTCTGTTACTCATTTCTCATTGGGTTATACAGAAAAAAACAAACAAACAAAAAATTAAAATAAAACCCGGACACGGATTTGAAACAAAATAATGGTGAGCAAGTAATGGCAGAATGTTAATTTTTGTTAATTTAGACACCCCATGCATACTGTCCTGTTTTCAGGGAAGGGCATAAATGAGGTAAAATGGAGTGTCAAAAACACTGTGTTCTCCCCTCTGTAGCTGATCTTATGCTCTGTTAACCTCATGCTCTCAAACACACCACACACACACATGCCTCGTTTCAGGGAGAGGACCTCAATAATGAATGACCAGATAAATGAGTTTCCCTTAAAGCCCTCTGGATAGGAAGACAAAGAGAGCACAAGGCATGGTGAATTTTTTTTTCCTTTTTCAATCAATGTTGTACCAATGTTTTTTTCAATTTAATAACATTTTTATCACTGCCATAAAATGTTTAATCGATGCTAGAGAAGAGAAGAGAAGAGAAGAGAAGAGAAGAGAAGAGAAGAGAAGAGAAGAGAAGAGAAGAGAAGAGAAGAGATGTATGTCATTAATACGTAGTCCTGTGTCTTTGGGTTAACAGTGATTCATTTTAACACAGAAGAATGTGGCTGTGATGAATAAATCAGAGAGCCTACGGTCAGATTAATGTATGTATGTGATGGCTTTGAGTTTGATGTAGAAAGACAGATGTGTGATCATGTTACTGGTAATGTTCTTCTACAGAGTTCTCACAGCATGTTTAGTTGGGTGCTTATTGTACAAAGAAATTCAGCAAGATCCACAAAAAATCTAATTGTCTGCTTTATCTTTCATTCAGTTTGATGTTCTGATAAAATTAGAACATTGGATTAGTGTTGCTTAGAAACGGAAGACTCATGTTTAATTCATTAGGGGTGGAGTCCAGACTCAAAGCCACGCCCACAGAACATCCCTTTTGATATTACCTGTATTCCAGTCTTAAAACATTATCAAGTGAACTAAACACAGATTCAATAACTATCACACCATGCATTTAGCACAGACACTAAGTACAGTATTCAGAAACTCAAATAGAACAATTGGTAACACTTTACAATAACAGTACATGAATAGCCATGTAGTATACCTAGAATATTACTTCAGTATTAACTAATTACGAAGGTGGTTGTCATTCACATGTCATAGTTAAGGTTAGTTCTTGATTAGTAGAAGACATATCTCATAATTAGTTCATATTAAAGAAATATTTAATGTAGGTGTTAGTACATGATTATTCATGTACTGTTAATGTGAAGTGTTACCAAACTTTTTATAATATGTCATCTGAACACAATGTAACCTCTCATACTGCATGTGAAGTTGTTTCTCCAAATTATTAAAATACTACACTTTACATAAATAAATAAATAAATAAATAAATAAATAAATAAAAAGTTTTACCATATAAAATTAATCAGTTACACTCCAGAAGCTGATGGATGATGATTCTGATATATACTAAAATCAAAATAATAAGAAAATAAAATAAATAAATAAAATAATCTAATATATAAATATAATTAATATAAAATTTAAATTAAAAAAACAAAATTAAATAACATACACTGATCCACTATACAAAGAATATAAATTATTTTCAATATCTCTTTCTCATCGGTTCCTCTTTTATTCAGACAATCACAAACAGTTAACACACTATTAACACACCATCACACATAGTTGGCTTTGGCAAGGTAAGTGTGAAGGGAACAATCTCATTCCACACACACTGACTACAATATACTACATCTTCACACCTCCGTATCTCCTTATGTTCATTTCACCCTGCCCCCATCTCTGTCTGTCTCTGTGGGTTGTTTATTATTGCTGGTATAAGCAGACGATCAGGATCTGTGCGAACATGAGAACGCACACAATCTCTGATTACATTCAGCTTGTTTTTCAGGTCAGTGCTGTACCAGGGGAATGAGTCAACCCTCAGTAATGGCCTTTAGCCAAAGGATAAGGTTCACTCTGATGCTTTCTTCACACAAACAAACACACAGAGACTCTTTAAACATAACATTTTCATACCTTATACACATAAAGAATGCACAGGATGTTAGTGTGAGCAGTTCACAATACATACAGTATCTATTCATCAGCCCATCTACAGTATCCATTAATGCTCTACAGTAGTTCTTGCAGGATTTTACATTAGCCAACCAGTAGCAACTCAACCAGTGCTATTTTAGCAGTATTTATTAAGTAGTATTTATAAATATTTCTATTTAGCTTTCCATTTTTTTCAGTTTTGGTTTTAGTAATTTTAGTACTTCAACTTTAAAGGAATAGTACACCCCAAAATGAAAATTTGCTGTTAATTTATTCACCCTGATGCCATCTATAGCCCCTTTCACACTGCGATTCCGGAAAATACACGGGTAATGTGTCCCGGCAATTGTTCCCGGGTCGCTAGAGTTTGCCCCTTTCACACTGCCAGTGATTACCCGGAATATGTGCGTGCGTTCACACACAACCCGTAAAGGTCCCGTGAAGACACGTGATATCAGGGTGTGACATGTAATGTACGAGTCGATAACGCTAGGCACGTTAACTTTCACTTAAGCTGGCGAACGATCTCAGCTTCAGTGCGGAAAGTGAGGAACTCCCGGGATGTGTTTGCGTTCACACAGAAGGTGACCCGGTAATGTTCCGGCAATTTTCCGGGTCCAACATGCAGTGTAAAAGGGGCTTATGATGTAGTTGACTGTACTCTTGAATAGAACAGTAAAGAAGATTTTTAGCCGAAATCATGGTCCTTGGTGATCCATAAAATGCAAGTCATCAGCTACCGTCACTTTGAGAGTCAAAAAAAAGCAAATCAGGCAACACAAAATTAATCACTGTGGCTACTGACGATATATTGAGGTCTTATGAAGTGAATCGATTGGTCTCTGCAAGAAACTGTACATTATTTATAACATTATTACCTGTAAACCAGAGCCTCCGGCAAAACAGGGACTTTTGATTATTTTCCGCAAACTGGTTCTTTGTTTCATTCAACTGGTTCAATTCACTAGTTTGTTTACATTATCATGCAATCACATAACATATATGCAATTATATTAATAAAGCACCCAATAATAATAATGTGATTGGTGGATGTCTAAAGCATATAAAGAGAATAAGCTCGTCTTCATCAACTTACCCTTTTACAGAAACAATGAAAAACCATAAAAACGTTTTATTTGGCAAACTATTTCAGATGGTTCAGTCTGATTTGGTGAACTGGTTCAAGTCCACCAAAAAGAATTGTTTCAAAAAATAAAAAAAATAAAATGCTTCGTTCGTGACCTGGGCATAACTCTGGACCATTTGCCTGAGGCTCAGATAGTAATGTTGTAAATAAAGTTCAGTTTCTTGCACAGACCGATCATTTCACTTCATAAGACCTCATTATATCAACAGGAGACACGTGTATTCATTTTGTGTTGCAGCCGCTGACTTGCATTTTTTGAATAACCAAGGAGCACGATTATAGCTAAAATCTTTACTGTTCTACTCAAGAAATAAAGTTTACTACATCATGGATGACCTGAGCGTGAGTAAATTAAAAGCAAATTGTCATTATGGGTGAACTATCCCAATGGCTTATTTCAGTTAGTCACAACATTGCTAATTTTCATTTAAATTTGCCATTTATTTTTATTTAACTTCAGCTTTATTTCTTTTACAAAAATGACTTGTAATAGACAACAATGGATTCAACACAGCAGCACACAGATTTGGGCCAAAATTGGATGCACAACATTTGACATCCATAACAAAATATGTGGGAAGCATTTTTCCCTTTTAAGATTCAATAACCTCTTTTTTTCTTCACAAACTATGTATTTTTATATGGATTATTTTCATATTTCCCGCAGTCCATGACCCTATCAGGATAGTCCTGTGACTCAATTTTGGGCCACAACCCACTAGTTGAGGAGCACGGAATTAATGTAGAAACACACAGCGCACATACACAACTGTACACACACTCGTGTTTTTCATTTTGCTGCAGATTCAAGCAGAGCAGAGTTTCAGCATAAGAACAGTGATTCATGCTGGGAGAACAAATCTATAAGCAACACTAACATGGAAACCCAGAGAGAGAGGGGAGGGGGGCATGAGGACAGAATAAGACAGAGAAAAACAATACAACAGGCTGATAAAATGAAATGAGCAGAGACGACAGGGAGTAGCAGTGTGTGAGCGTCTGTGTGATTTACACTCACAGGGTTGAGCAGGACGGTCAGAAACAGCTCTCCTCCTCGTATGCTTTTGTCCAGTTCTTTAGGGCCTCCTGGATACTCTTTATAGAAGATGGTGTGTGTGAATAAGCCACACGTCTGACGGGGCAGCACCTGCTCACACACACACACACACACGCACGCACACACACACACACACACACACACAGTTTAGGACAACAAAGATTTGCGGTCAATACAGTGCAAACCAAACTTTGTATTCGCAAATGAAACCTCATTATGAATCTTCAAATGGTGGATTAATAAACCTCCCTGTCGTTCATCATGTAATACTGCCAGTTTCAGTTCAACACGTGACATTTTATTAGGTCTCATATCAATGTATATGTATTCTGGCGTTGCATGGAGACAACTTCATATATATTCATCCATTCGCTTTCTGTCTAAATCAGTCAAAGAAAACAGGATCATGTCTCAGCGGGAAAAAGCTGAATGCTTCAATAAAATATGTGGCAAACAGGCAAAGACAGACAAGAAGAAAAGGGAAAGATAATAAAAAATATACTGTGACTCAATGTGACAAAATTACTGCTTGACAACAACAGAAAAACTGCTGTCTCCTTTTCTCTAGCATACCCGTCCAGTCACAGTAAGACACATTATATACCTGTATTTTGACAAAACAGCCACTCTTTTCATTGTAATTACAACAAATGTGGACTGAGGCTTTCAGGTTTCAATATAATGCCACACAAATATCATAAAAGTAGTCTATGAAATTCATTGTCTTTTATATTCTAAATATTCTGAAGTTATGAAATAGCTTTGTGTGAAGAACAGATTGAAATCTAAGTTATAATTTACTAGAAAACTTTCCTAGAAAACTAGACTACTTTTATGCAAATTTTGTCCTTTTTGAGGCTTTGAAAGTTGCCAATTGCCATTCAGTAGAAAAGATTGACCAATAGAAAAGAAAGAAATCAGTAGAAAAGACAGACCAATACATTCTTGAGAATTCATTCTTCTGTATTCTGTATTCTGAAGACAGAAAATAAATATGGCTTGGAACATGAAGGTGACTAAACAAAAAGGATTTCATTTTTAATTAACTTTTCCTTTAATATCTCAACTTTTGAGATTAAGCTGAGAGATTTTTGCATTTCTCTTTGCATTTTTGAACATTTCTTATCAGATTCTTCCAAGAAAAAAAAATCTGGGCTATGCCAGCCATAGACAGCATTTTATAGCTGTATACTAATACTGTAGACTTGTTTCTATTTATATTTTGTATATTTAAGCAATTTTAAGGGCAATTTTACATCTAAGACAAAGTTCATACATAAAGCATAAACAAGAACAACTTTCTGTTAACCAAATAATATATATATACATTACCATTCAGTATGAGGTCTTTGTTAAGAAAAAATAATACTTTTATTTAGCAAGGACACTATTTTCAACACTGAAACTCATAAGAAATGTAATTAGCATATTAGAATGATTTCTGAAGGATCATGTGACACTGAGTAATGATGCTGAAGGTTCAGTTTTGCATCACAGAAATAAATTACTTGTTATTGTAATTGTAATTTATAAAGATATTTGACTCTGTGTATGACGGACAGAGAGAGGCAGGTTGAGAGATGCTAGTACATTTATAAAGGACCAACAGAGTTAATTTCTCAACACTGTAACAGTGTGTAAAACAGAGAGGCAGCTAGACTCCTCCAGCAAACTGCTAAAACAGCTAAATCTATTACATTAACACACCCACAAAGACACTGGGCTCTAATGCACTGATAAGAGCTTTCATCACCCATGTGCTTGTTTTCGGACTGCTTTATTGAACTGGAACAGATCTTTGGGACTCTCTCCAATCTTTTCATCTACCTTAAACTTAATTGCCTTTCCCACTTTAACATCTCTCTCTGTTTTATTGCGTGGCACGCATGTTCAACTAAACTCTGAAACTACATACACACACCTGACGGGCACAGAACAATTGTATTGCACGCATGTGGTCTTGATTTAATATTTTAATCTCCTCCATCTCCTAAAATTCAATTCTAGTGCAAACACACTAAACTTCTTGTCCAACCAGCACGCCTGGAGAATTTATGAGACTCTATTCATGCGTCCTTCCACCCACCTTCCCTCTTCTTTCTTCTCATTGAATGTAACCTGCCCTGTCAGTATATTATTGTGGTTTGTGAAAGGAGCAGTCAGTTCTATGGGGCGATGTTGACTTTCTGTATTGCAGAGCCAGATCAAACTGTTACAGTCTGACATGCTTCATATAGCTCCATGGATCCATACTCATCAGGATTCAGCACTCTGGATCTCTGATCTGAGACCTGTCATGCTAGTAGTTAGGCCGCAGGTGTCCGAACAACTGACCCAAAACCTGTTTTGGTGCATGCACTAAATAAAAAAAGCCAGATTTGTGCTCACAAACACCTGCTGCAAAACATCTGTCTTTAGCTAGATTCAAAACGCTCTTAAAAAGCAAGAGATGATGATGATGATGATGACATCTAAAGTGCATGTAAAAACAAAACTGACTTGACTAGGCCTGCCAACATTTGTTCTTTTGTATTGTGAATGAGAGAATATGACAGCTCTCTAATTCACTAGAAAGAACAAAAAGAGACATGTTGTAGTGTGCTGATGCTCTAACAAAAGAGCGTACTCTAATTTGTTTGTCTGAACTTCACAAACAAGGCACAAGTATTCATAATACCAAATAAAGGGTGCATTAATTCCTGCTGTTTCATGAGAGTTGCACTTCACTTCAAAAACTCAATTTCTTAATCAGTATTTTTGTCAGTAAAATATCTTAACAGCTTAAAACAATCCATTTCACTAACATAGCATAACAGATTAAAAGTTGGCAAATTGCTTTTTCTTATTGCAAGCATAAATCTAACAAAATGTAGTTAGGTTTATGCTTTGACCTCAACAAAAAAAATGTGGCAATTGGGTAAGAAAAATAAAATTAAGTCATGTTGTCATATATGATTAGGTGTTATTACAAAATTATAAGCCCTACTTTTAAATGTATCTTTATTAAAGGAACGTTTCAGAAAATACTGAAGAAAAAAAATACTTATAAAATATACTTTTTAAAAACTCTTTCTATGACTTTCTTTTGTGGAACACAAAATAAGATATTAATGAGAATGCCACAAAAAAAAAAAAAAAAAAAAAAAAAAAAAAATTAAAGTGAAATTAAATTGAACAGTTATCAGTCCTAAACATTCTTCTTAACATCTCTATTTGTGTTCCACATCTGAAAGAAAGCCAGTTTAGACATTACATCAAGGTGAATGATGAAGGTAAATGATGTCAGAACTTTCATTTCAGGGTCCTTTTAAATGAAATCTTCCAATAATCACAGAACCTTTAACCAGAAATGAGGGACAGAGACAGCAAAAAGCTATTTAAAAAACTGATTCAAAGCTGTGGCTGGGGACATCTAGTCAAAATCTGTGCATGTGTACCAGATTTGGCTGTGGTGAATGCACTATGGGCTATTTCATCTCAGTTCCAGTGTGTCATCATTAATTCTTTTGGAGTGTGTGTGTGTTTCATTGATTTGCTATGCTAGCTGTTGCTTGTATTTTGGCAGTCTCTTGCAGGCAATTTTCACTGCATTTTCAAGACCCTACCTGTGTAGCAACCAGTGGCAGATTGCAAATCTATACAACCTCCTGCAAAGCATGAGATGCATCCCGTCCACATTCATTGATTTTGTGTATGTTAAGTTTGTTATTGACAGCTTAGCCTGCTTGCATGGCACTAATGGGTTAAGAAAAGTTATTTAGGTTAGTCAGAACAAAATACTATAATAACACACTACATTTTTAATCAGGCATTGAGGAGGGATCTTGTACGACACTGCCTGTGGACGAAATCAAATATAAAATATTAAATATTAAACTATCACACTTTCTAATATTAATATTCTGTGATACTAGTCTTTCAAGTGCATGATATATTGTTTCCTGCGATACTGATCACAAGGAAAAATGCATTTTATTCCACATCAAAAACTCAAAAAAAAGATTTTTGTATGGTGTAAAGATGTGTTGAACCGTACCATGATGTCGTTATGAATGAATCCCTTGCGGTGGCGTGCAGGTTTGAGGTGTGGGTATTCCTCAGTACTGGTCACTCGTATGCCCCATGCTTTCTTCCAAGCCTCATACAGCTGAATATGGACTGGATATACACCAGAATGATGAGGTGCCACTGCATATCCCAGATCTACTGGAATACCATGCTCCTGTAATGAGAAATACACACACAAATAAATATACTTCATAGTTGAATGTCATG
Source organism: Cyprinus carpio (assembly GCF_018340385.1). NCBI lineage: Eukaryota > Metazoa > Chordata > Actinopteri > Cypriniformes > Cyprinidae > Cyprinus > Cyprinus carpio. Next base: position 735,093 of record NC_056572.1, read on the forward strand.
CACATACACAAGCATATTACAATGTTTCATAATGACCAAAATGACCAAAAAAAACCCATTTCCCAGAAACAGACGCACACACATTTTTATAGCCGGTGCGCTCATTCACACTTATCTTCAGAGTTACACCGAGCTACCTCAAAGGTATTGATTCGAGACTTTATGATCTTTATAAAAAAATCACTTTTTTATTTTTAAATTTCTCTAGGCTAACTAATTAAAATCATACAGGCCTAGATAACAGACATCTAAAGAACAGCTTAGTCGATAACTGTATTTTGAAGTGAATTCTCAGATTTAACTTCCATATCGTGAGGATCCAGTAATCCATGGAATTTCCCTCAAGAGAATGTGCATGCACACACACACACAACCGCCACATTCTCCGTTCTCTCATGTACACTCGTCTGTTAGCCTAGCTGCACAGTTCTCTGATTTAATCAAACCTCCAAACCAATAAAGGCAAATCAAAGCTGTCTTCTCTAGATGATCAAACTTCTGCTCGTGGCCCATTAAAATTCTCTGTCAGCTCGACTCTCACAGTCTCTGCCCTCTGAGCTGACAGACACTAGTCTGTTTAACTCAGCACCCGGAGTCAAGCGCATGCTAACTGCTTGACCTTGGTCGCTCATGTAGGAGATTTTTCTGGGAAATGTTTGAAGTGTGCAGTTTGTTGATTGTCACTGACTATGAGCAGATCCTAATGGCAGCTCTGAGAGGAAAATGTATTAAAAGCATTAAAAATTTATTAAAATGTATCAGCATGAAATGCATGTTGATCTTATTGTGAATGATTCGTCCATGCATATGTTTCATTTTTCTTTTTAAAACTGCACATTAAGCCTGTCTACATCCATTCAACAATCGAAGAACTGAACCAAGACCCCGTCCTACATTTTTCTTTTCAATAATATGTTTCACTCAGATGCACGTCACAATATGGAAAAAATGATCCGTTGCTACTTCAACTATGTTGTGACATTAAGAGATACAGCTCACATGTATACACATATTTGTTTTTCTATCATGGTGTAGTCTTTCTATCTATTTTGTATACTGAGCTAATGATATTTTAAATCTTAATTAAGACATTATTTACTATATTTATGGGGCTTTTTTCTTATAGGAACTGTTGGCTGCTCCCCAAAATGTAGTTGATTTCAGGTTTTACTATCCTTGTGGGGACATTTGGACCTCATAATGTAGGCAAAACCTGACACACACACACACACACACACACACACACACACACACACACACACACACACACACACACACACAAACACTCACACACACACACACACAGAGAGAGAGAGAGAAAGAGCAATAAACACCAGTGTTGGGGATGCTACTTTAAAACTGTAGCATGCTTTGTAATCACAAAAGTATTTTTTCTGTTGTCTGTTAATTGTTACACAATAAATGGTTACATGATTTTGAATTATTTTACTTTTTGTTTAGATTATTAATTATAAACAAATAATTTTTATGATACATATTTTAAGATTGAAAGTCTGGGTCTGTGATTTTTTTTAATAAACAAGTCATGTTTAAAGGGATTAAAACATCACTGAACTTGAAGAGATACATTTACACTAAAAAAAAAAAAAAAAAAAAAAATTATAGAATACTAGTGTAAAAACAAAAATGATGAACAGCACTGTTTAAATTAAATATTTTGCTATAACAAACCACCAGAGACTTCAAACCATGAGCAGAGGTTTGCATCTGTGAATCATTTCTTTTTTTATTCAGTTCACTTACAAGAATCATTTGAATGAAGTGAGTCTAAAACTACAAATGAAAGACAGCACATTGTAGGAAAGCTTTAGGAGAATGTGTATGATTATTGCCACAGATCTATCAGGTTTTGCCTACATTCTGTTGAAAAATGTAGTTTTGTGTTTAACTGTTTTGCACAAAACAGTTAAACACACCCACAGTAAAAAAGATATTAGGCTGATCTGATTTCTAATAATTATATTTCTCAGTTTTCATATTAAAAGCCATTTAAAGTTCACTGTAATATAAAGGCCTCTTTATAGATAAGTATGAAATGACTGAAAATGGTAATGTTGGGGGAAAATAAACAACAAAGATAATAATTATATGGATAAATCAATCAGTAGCTTTATGAAAAAAAAAAGACTATTGTTTTCAAAAGAGCCTTGTTAAAATTACATTTTAGTCACATTTTAATGCAAACTGCATTTGCATAAAAAAGTATTAGTTAAACTGCTCAAGCCATATAGCACATGACTCAAATGATAATTTTGCTGCCGGTTATGTTTTCAGACAGAGACTGTGTTTGTTTGTGACTTCCAGCGGGGGCACTTTATGCTCTGTAGTTTATCACTCACTCTGCTCTTCACATCACACGGATGTATTTTTAATATTCAAAATGCCAAGTGACAGTGATGCTAATAAACAGATTAACAGTACAGATGAAGTCTAGATAGAGTCAGCTAGTGAGTATACAACCATCTACAATAAGTTGATGTATACTGGGGGTGTGTGATATTCTCAAAAAAACAAACAAAAAAAACAATATATATATATATATATATATATATATATATATCGATATGTACTGGGATTTTTTTGATAATGATAATTAAACAATATTTTGCTGAGTGTGTTTTTGTGCCAGTACCTTGACTGGTTTAGGCCTGTCATGGATAAATAAATATGACACTAAAACCACCGGTAGGTGGCAAAGTCCCTGTCTTAATAAGTGATTCATTGAATCATTCATCCAAGCAATTTGTTCAAAACAACTGATTCATTCAGAAATGAAACAAGTGCTTTATGAATAGATCATTGAATCATTGACTCAAATGATTTGTTCAAAAACAGATTAATTCAAGAACGAAACACTGCAATGTTGCTCTGGGATGCACAAATGCTCTGCTCCAGTTGTTTTCATTGGTGAAACAGAAAAAAGAGACAACTTTGTGTCTAAAATGTAACTCACTCATTATTATTGTTTGTTTGTTTTTGAACTGTTTTATAAAATCAATCTAATTTGCGATCGTGCTCATGCACTGATACTCAGGAAAACGGCACTGTTGCATGCGTGATATTACTAAACTATATCATATCCTATAAATATACAACACAAAGCCTAGGCTGTACATGGATAATTTTTTTTTGCCTTTATAACTTGAATTATAGGGGCATTTTAACTGCATTCCAATAGGCTTCATCACGCAGTGAATGTAAGTGTAAGTAAGTGACATACTCGATAATGTCAGCTCACATATTTTTAAAACAACAATAAATATCACACACCCCTAGAGTATACATAGAAATATATAAATATGATTTTTTTGTAACTCATCATTAAAGGAACAGCTCACACACAAATGATATTTTGCTGAAAATGTCCTCACCCTCAGGCCATCCAAGATGTGGATGAGTTTGTTTCTTCATTAGAACAGATTTAGAGAAATTTAGCATTACATCACTTGCCCAAAGCACGCAGATTTTCACTTCACAAGATGTTAATTGATGGACTAGAGTGGTGTGGATTACTTGAGAAACAAACTCATATACATCTTGGATGGGAGTGAGAGTGAATACATTTACATTAAATGACATTTTTGGCTGCACTATTCTTTTAATACAAAGAGTAATTCCGAGATCAAAAAGCTGCAAAAGACTCAAGTACACCACAAGTGCACGAGTGGCACTGCACAACACAGTGGATGGGTAGTTTACTTGCGTGACAATTTACTTGTTCAGTGGGTTGTGCAGAAATCCTCTCTAACGGTTCAGCTGCAGTGTTTGGCTTCCAAACAGCTCATAACTAAATAAAACAGGCTGTGTGACAATGAGGAATGCCAACGATCTTGCCATCTTGTGCCAGCAAACAGCTAGATTGTTTTTCCTTGAAATTCTCTCAGAAATCTGAATGTTTTTGTCATGTCTTAGTAGAGCATTCATAATTTTTTATACATTATATATAGGACAAATATCTTGTTCATGTTATAGATAGGGAAAGTAAGTCAGAGAATGATAAGGAGCCGAGGAGTGGAAGGGATCAGGAAATGGAATGAGCCGGATATGCACTTGGGTCGCTTGCATCAATTTACAGTATGCGTATCACTCTGAAATACATGAAGGGTAAATATATGTGTCAGAGTATTACATTCTGCTAGAAAAGTGTCTTTGAGTGTGACATGAGAGTGCTGCTTCACAGAAAAAGGGGGACAAATAAATGCAGGAGTGTTAGCGAGAGATAACTAAATGAGAGCACACACACGCTCACACTCACACTCTCCTCCGTTCATGTGTAGGTTTCAATGATTCTGTCAAAATCATAAGAGGCACTTCTCTATTTGAGGAACAACTGAAGTCTCAAAGCACCTGTGAAACACGCATAATTAGTGTTCATTTTCTCACAGTAAATGACACGACTCGCTGCCGGGCTAATGGTTCCTTAGGTGAATGAGTATTTCGCTGGATATGATAATACCTGGATGATGGTTTTGTTCGGTGATTGTGTATGGGTAAGTAAAGGGTGCAGTTTTTCTCACCAAAGCAAAGTCTTTGTTCAGGATCATTTGTTCCATCAGAGAGGATTCATTGTGGAAGAGATGAGGCTGCATATGACTCCACATATGAGGAAACCACCAGAACTCATCGACATATTTCAACAACAGATCATCTCCATCATCTTCCTCCTGCGTACCTACACAAACAAACATTAGCTCATTAGCATTTTTTTGAGCCTGTGGAATTTTTGAAAATAAACATGACTAAATTCCCAAAAAATCTTCTGTTCCTAAAACGGCATCATGGAAGAACGAATGTCATTTCCATTGCAGTATCATTTCCACTACAGCTCAAATATTGATGTAGTTTAATAGCATTTTGTGGTGGAAATGATGGTGAGGGAAATATCATTTTGGACAAAAACAGATGACTCCTTTGTTTTGCTAAAGCTAATTTCATAGTAAGCATTTTATGTATCCTAAACACAATTAAATATTTTCACATTTTACATAATTTGACAAAATTAGTGGTGATCAGAAATTATGCCATTTATTTACCTAGATTTTTTTACCACATCACATCATATATATATAGTTAACAAATTATTATTTCATATTTCAAGATTAAAAGTCTGGGTCTACAGCATGCTTTATACATAACAAACATTATACGTATCATAAAGTCTTAACAAACATACATAAAAACCCACAACGATTGGGTAATCCAACTAAAACTAAAACCATAAAAAAAAAAAAAATAATCACTTGAAATAAAAGATACATTATTTAAAATATGAATATATATTAATACACTTAAATGTATTTTATTTCAGCTAATTGCCATGGCAACATTTCTTATTTTCATTAGGTTTAAGTTGCAGTACTAAAATAATAAAGCATACACTAAAAAAAAAAAAAACATATTTTAAAAACCTACCAAATCTAAAAACTGTATAAATGATTGAATGAATTAATTAATGAATAAAACTTTAACTAAAATTAAAATGAAAATGAAATATACAAATTAAATAAAATCAAAATATAAACAAAAACTATAATGGTAACAATAATAAAATAACACCCGTCTCTTCCTGTTCGGTCTTTGACCAGAATAAGCTACAAAACTAATCAGTCACTAATATAAACTTAATTTAGTTCTCCACACAAACACACTCACACACACTTCAAAAACAGAGCATGTAAACTCTATCATGAGGTACCAGAGAAACTTCAGGGTTGCTATGGCAGAGTTCTGTTACCATGCAAATCAGAACATTACAGAACGCCTGTTGGCAGTTATTTCTATAGCAACATAATCAGGCATGTTACAACAAATCAGTTAAAAACACACACAGTTACCTGTATGGAAGAATTTTCCAGAAAATCCCAGGTTAAAGGTGAAGTTAGAGATGTACGCCCTCAACATGTTCTGTGTTTCCAGAAGAGCCTGGAAGATAAAAAAAGGTCAAACATTAGAATCTGAAGACTGCACTGTATAATACATGTCCATTTATCCATTGTGTATCAATCAAGCATAATACACATCACAATACTGAACTCTTTGAATTAACATTATGTGGTAGTATATGTGTGCACGGTCTGTGTATATGTGTATATAAGCATGTGATCGATCTTTCCGGGATGAGTAATGGCATTTGGGTTTGGCAGGTGCCTCATTGCAGCAGTACCAATAAAACAGTCTCATATATTTCTAGCCTAAGACACCATGCAAATACAATCAATATCTGTCTGACGACTGACAGTGAGTGTGAGCATGTGTGTCACTGTTCTGCAGGATATATGGTAATATCGCAGAAGGCAGGAAGGGGCGTGCTGGCTGACTTAGACGGTGTCATCAAGTCATTACTCATAGAGCTCGGGAAGATATGCTGACACACACTCCGGCACACAGGCAGACACACACAGACGGGACCCAGGAGACAGGTGTGATATATTTGATTTTATCCTCCAGTGAGAGTGTAGCAGTTATCCCTGATGACATTTCGGTAATTAATTCCATTTACATTCAACTAAACAACAGCAACAAAATCAGCACAGGTACTCGCGTCTTGGTAATCCAATCAGCTCACCCATGTGACGGTGCACCAGTCTATGTGCGTTTTACATCTTAACCTAATAAAGTGGCATTTTGATCGAGCACTCATTAATTTAAAATGATCTGCCCTCACAAGCGACTGTCATCTAATTCAATGTTCATGTCGTAATGTGATATAACTAAAACTGAGGCTTTTGGTGAGATGCCTTTCTGAATAAGGAATGGAGTGTGTTATGTGTCTCACGGGAGATTCGGCCTGATGTTTGAAGGCTCATGGCTCTGAACGCAGGAAGAAAGGTAAGACAGAATGAAATTGGGAGTAGGTTAACCCAACTCTTGCATCCAGGTATCTGTACATGTTTTTGTCATGTGATCATATAAACAGGAAATATCCATCTGTATTTAAACATATGGCAAACACAAATTATCAGTAAATTTCACAAGCAATTACAAAGAAATGGCAAGTAACACACTGAATTAAATGTGAAATTCTGGAGTAGAAAAACTGAAATAGCATTTTCTTGTAAAATCCATTCTAATAATCTTTATTTACAACTTTGAATATATATATATATATATATATATATATATATATATATATATATATATATATATATATATAATATATATATATATATATATATATATATATATATATATATATATATATATATAGGCAACAATTTTTTTTTAAATGATATTTTATAAAAGGTATATATTTTCTTAATTATTTATAATGTTTGAAACTAATAGTTTTTTTATTTTTTATTTTTGACAAAGACTATTAGTAACATATTTGCTGGTTTTATGTGGTTGACCCAATTTTTCTATCATTTATACAATATAAATGTATATATAATATAAATATTTGTAAGTGTATTTAATTATTAAAATATATATGATATATTATAAATATATATAATACATATATTCTCAGTAAAACG